>NW_027397063.1:42133910-42227525 GCF_003265705.2 Callorhinus ursinus
AAGAAGAAGAAGAAGAAGAAGAAGAAGAAGAAGAAGAAGAAGAAGAATGATGATGATGATAAGGGGGGGAGAGAAAAAGAAGGAGGAGACGAAACAAATGAATAAACAAACAAAAAGCAGAATTAGACCTATAAATGCAGAGAACAAACAGATGGCTACCAGAGAGAAGATGAGTGGGAAGTTGGGTAAAATGGGTGAAGGGGAAAAGAGATAGAGGCTTCTAGTTATGGAATGAATGAGTCACAGGAATAAAATGCACACCAAAGAATATAGTCAATGATATTGTAATAGTGATATAATGAGACAGTTGGTAGCTACACTTGTGGTGAACATAGCATAATGTACAGACTTCTCAATTCACTAAGTTGTACACCTGAAACTAATGTGACACTCTGTCAGCTATGATCAAAAAAACAAAAAACAAAAAATTTTGAAAAATAAACAAATGTTTAAAAAATAAAAATAATAAAGCATAAGAGCAGGAATTAGAGTGGAGAAAGGGATTACTCAAGAGGTCAGTTATCTTGGTTACTCGGGGCTTTCTAAAACTGGGAACTTCTTAGGTGTGGGCAGCCTAATTCCTGATCTAGTTGTTTCGCTGGTGGTTATGTCATAGCAGGCAATATGTTTATTCAAGATCAGTGTCTTTTAAGATAGTAGGAAGGAAAAAATGAAGAGGGGGAAATCGGAGGAGACAAACCATGAGAGACTATGGACTCAGAAATAAACTGAGGGTTCTAGAGGGGAGGGGGGTGGGGAGATGGCTTAGCCTGGTGATGGGTATTGAAGAGGGCACGTACTGCATGGAGCACTGGGTGTTATACGCAAACAATGAATCATGGAACACTACATCAAAAACTAATGATGTAATGTATGGTGACTAACATAACATAATAAAATAAAATTAAAAAAAAAATCAATGTCTTTTGAAATTCATTCCTTGGCAATGGAAACCTTAATGTCAGGTACTTAAACTATATTGTCCTAATTCCTTAGTTTCTTTTACATTATTTTAACTGTTTTCACAGTAAACAATATTGTGCTAATCACCAAATACAACAACCTATATTAGACCTCACTTTTCATGGCTCCCAAACCCTGCCCGATACCTTCTAGAGACTCATGTCACCTGGAAAGCCTCATCTTGTAGCATTTGAAAAATGGACTAAGTGGGCTACAAATTAGATCAGGAGTAAAATCATGTGAAATGGAAATTCTATGGAGCAAGTTTCATGTAATCATTCTGTCACATCAGAGTTCATATGGAAATCACTGCTAATAAAATCTGATCTTACACAAACCTTCACTACTGATTTTCTCATTTAATAGCATTTAATCACTGTTTGCTAAAACCATCATGGTTTTCTCTGATTAAACATCAAATCTATAGGCAAATATAAATATCAAAAAACGTCCTTCAAGAAATGACTATTTTATTTCTTATTCATTATATTTTAATTCTTCACTTTATATACTGAGTCCCTAAAGGAAACAGAACATCAAGGACAAAGTTTCTATAAAACAAATAACAATTATGTTTATCATTGTTTTTAATTATACTTTTTTTTCTAAATAGCACTTTGAAAAAGACTTTTCTCCTTAGTTAATTCTGTCTTCACTTTAACAAATTCTTTTTTTTTTAAAGATTTTATTTATTTATTTGAGAGAGAGAGAATGAGAGAGAGAGAGCATGAGAGGGAAGAGGGTCAGAGGGAGAAGCAGACTCCCTGCCGAGCAGGGAGCCCGATGTGGGACTCGATCCCGGGACTCCAGGATCATGACCTGAGCCGAAGGCAGTCACTTAACCGACTGAGCCATCCAGGTGCCCACTTTAACAAATTCTTGCAATCCTTACAATCTGTCATTGGTTATAGATGATTCAAATACAAGTACTGAAAGAATAAATTTGGTACATGTTTTACTTTAGGATGACCCTAGAAATAATAACTATAATGAAAAGAAATCAGCAATCTAAAATATTATATATCTAGTTATTTGCCCTGTTTGTTATAATCCAAGTTCATCTGGTTTTTAAATCACTTTATTCTAGTTATAGATTCCCAGTTTAGTATTTATACATATAAAATATGAAATATAGATTATTAATGTATTCATATATTTTAAGAGATCTTTGGTTACTCTGTTTTAAGCTAGGGACATTTTTTGAAAACTGTACCATTTATATTAAAGGTCTGTCTTCATTTCCATTACATCCTCTTATTTTTTAGTACTTCATAATTTGGATTATAAAAAATACACTTCAGCCACAACTTAAGCAAAAATGATTTCAGCTTTAGGAACACATTTATTAAAAAAAATGAAAATCCAAAAACCAAAAATGTTTATGTTGTTAATCAATTGGATTATGTAATTACAAAAGGCATGCTTTTTTCTACCCTTATATTACTAACTATACCTCCATGTGAAGGCACAAATGGAAGTGTCATTCATTGCAGACAGTGGCACAAAAGACCACTTTTGATTTTCTGTTCTTTCAGTGGTTTGTGACCCTGGGCAAGCCACAAAAAGATTCAGCTTTCCAAGTAAAGAAAAGAAACTAGTTCCTCCCTTCCTAGCATGACTTATAACAATAAATGAGTGCAATGATACAAAGATAAGCAGTCACTCATCTTAGGAGCATGTCACTAGACTTTCCACTCCATACATCTCCTCTAGTGCTATTCTAGCTATCTAGTGCTATCTTTTGAAATACAAAGACACTGAGGTGTCCTCTATACTCCTGTTTCCATTACTACCTTGTCAGCCTCTCTGGAAGCTGCATTGATTCTCTCATGTCTGTCACAACTAAAAGTCCTCAAGCAATGGTTTTCTGAACGATTAACAAAATACTTTCTATCATTTCATAAAGATTTGAATGTACTCCCAGGTTATCATCAAATTTGTGAGACAAAGTGTTTCGTCTTGGGAGAGATCCCCTTCCTTTATATTCATTAAGTTTCCATTTCTAGGCAATCAGTCCAATATTTCTTTTAATTGACAAATATTTACGGGGGCTTACTAGATGTTTAGACCCATGAAGTCATTAAAGAGGATACAAAGAAATTTAAGAAGGTCCCTATGGCTTAACATCTTAGTTGGTAAAATGAGATTTAAATACATAATGCCATTATATGACAGTGTAAATAACTTCTGAGCTATCATAGATGTAAGACCTGGGTTGGGCTCATAAATAAATAAATTCTGCATAAACATAAGGAAGTAGAGAGCATTCTAAACATTTAGAATAGCAAAGTGTGTTGGGGGTACAACGTGGACAATAGAAGAAGAAGCTGTCTGACTGGAACCAGTACCAGGGGGACAGAGGTTGATGACAAGACCTGAATTCTTGTCACATATGTGTTTTACATTTTTTCCTATATGTTAAATACTGCATTGCCTCAGAATAATGAAACTTTCTTAAGCTAATCCTACATTCTTTATACTAAAAGTTCGCCCTATATCAGAAATTTTATCAAATAACCCTTCAATTCAAAAGCTTCTTTTGGTTTCCTATTGCATCTTTGTTCAAGCTCCTCCAAACATAATCCCTTCCTTAAAATTTAGATGACCTGGCAAGCTCTCAAATGTAGGTGTACTAAGCTGAACTCATCCTTAATACCTTTCATGATCTGTTTCCTCTTCTTGCTTCCGCTCCATAAAGAATTGCATCACCATTCCCCATGTCACCTGAGTCAGAAATCAAGAAATTTGTTAATATAGGTTCCTATCTTTGTTTATTCAAATTTTAATCATTTTTCAAGCCTTCTTCATTCTATTTGCTAAATAGTTCCAGATTATCACTGTGTTTCTATTTGTATGCTTATTTAACCAGGCTCTAATTTTTTTCCTGGTTCTCATCAGTTATTCCTAGGATTTCATTTAACATTATTCAATTACTACTTTTATTTTTACAATAAAACAAATCTTCAGCAGAGTCTGCCCTCTTTTCAGACTATTCTCCCATAGCTCTCTTCCTCCTTAATTACTCTGGATCAGCTATTCAGAATTAATTACATGCACCATAATGAGCCATACTCTTTAGAGATCTGTGGATCTACCCATGCCAGCACTACATCCTACAACTTAATTCCTCTCCCTTCCTCATCTTGAACCAACTCTGGTCTTTCAACTCTGCTTAAATATCTACCCTCTCAAAACCTTTTGTGAACCTGAGTTGGGATTTTCTCTTTATTTATCAGATTACATGGTGTCCCTTATCATGGCACTTCCAACATGTGCCAAATTAAAATGACCAAGTCAGTTATTTGTTTCACCTGCATTCTACAAGCTTGAGGTCAAGGCCTCACCTTACCCTCTTCTTCTGGCAGAGGCATGATGCTTGTCTGGTATATAATAAGGGTTTGATATTTATTTCCTAATAAAAAAAACCTTACTCAGTTTCCCTGACATTTCCATAAGGGAAAAAACAGGGATGTGGTGGGGAGTGGATACTCAACCAAGATTAACAGGCCATGACTCCATGCTTTTGAACAAGTCTCTTTATGGGAGATCACAGAAAGTCTCTGAAAATTAGAAACTGTATATGCTAATCCTATGAAAGTCTGATCAAGAAGAGCATCTGTGTGTGTGTCAGAGTAGTTGAAGCAAAACTTTACTAACTGCTTATGTTTAAAAAGATAATTCATGCCTCAGATAATACTTCAATTTCATTTTTGAACTCCAATTTTCTTCAAATTTTACATCTCAATCAAATCCAAGATATATTTTTGAGCTTTATCATATGTCAGGCATCATGTTATTCTATGAAATGCTCAACATATCTATGAGGTTGTTAGATTCCAGACTCAATATTTTAGTTGCTGAGTTGGAAAGTCAAAAGAAGTTTAAGGGAAAGAACTTCAAGGAGCAGATCTTAAGGTAATAATTTGCAAATGCCAAACTGAAAATAAACATTGAAATCATTACCTTCAGGGAGGAATACCAGCATTTTTATATCAGACTATACAAAGCATGTATACTAGGTTTTTTTAAAACAACTTCATACAGTTGAGTTTGCATACTCTGTAAAATAGAAGCTTAGAAGCGAGAGAATGGTGTCAGAACAGGCAGGCAGCCTTATTTTGTGGAAGAGGTCTGAACACAAGGAATCAGTCGAACAAAACCTAACCATGCTTATCGAAAAATAGAAAAAGTTTTACAATTTAAACAACTCTGGGGTGCCTGGGTGGCTCAGTGGGTTAAGCATCTGCCTTCGGCTCAGGTCATGATCCTAGGGTTCTGGGATCAAGCCCTGCATCGGGTCTCCCTGCTCTGCAGAGAGCCTGCTTCTCTCTCTCTCTCTCTCTCCCCCTCTGCGGCTCCCCCTACTTGTGCTCTCTCTAATAAATCTTAAAAAAAAAGACATTGCATTGTTTTTAAAAAAATAAACAACTCCTTTGTATTTTCATCATTTGCATGAATATCCCTATTTAATCAGATTGGGGTATAAGTTGAAAGGGTAAGGAAGGAAGCCATCTTTTCCCTCTTCTAGAGGATCAATTATCTTTAGGATACTTTTCTTTATTATAAAATATTACAGTTTCCCCCTAAAACCACATAGTCTATCTCATCAGAAGATAATTAAAAAACCCCTTGCAATAGATGTATCTTCATAATGTGTATCTATAAACTTGAAGAATTTAATTTCATAAACATAGAGCAAATAGCTACTATTCTCTAACATAGTCAAAATGAGGTAACTGATAGTCTCTCTGTATTGACTGGCATTTGCTTGTGAATCTAACATGCATAAATACTCTGAAGCAATCATTAATTGATTTACCCATTTCAGAATCAGATACTTTCCTCTTGAATTATTTATAAGAAAAACACAACTTAAACAAAGCAAATTAAAGATGACAAAGGAATAGTATATTGCATATACAATAGTTGTTATTCCATTTTGATGTTGACCTGCCAGTAACCTAAATTGATTCTTCTTATACATGACACCAACAATGACAGCTTTAAATACTATCTCCATTCAAAGGGCCAAGGGGATTTTTTTTTTCTAAATGACTATTGTACAAAGTTGCATGAATAAGTTAAAGAGATAAGCTTATAACATAATGGCTATATATTTGCCTATTTATTAATTAGATAATCAAATGGGAAATATGTCTGAGCACCCAGAAATTACCATCTAAAATAGACAATCAGAGAGGTCTAGTCACAGAAATGGTGACTGATTTCCCCAACCTGGTAAATTCCTTTTTTTAAAAAAAGATTTATTTATTTATTTATTATTTATTTGCTGGGGGAGAGAGAGAGAGAGTGCATGAGTAGGGGGAGGGGCAGATGGAGAAGCAGACTCCTCGCTGAGCAGGGAGAGGGATGCAAGGCTCAGTCCTGGACTCCAGGATCATGACCTGAGCCGAAGGCAGACTCTTACCCAACTGAGCGACCCAGGTGCCCTGAAACTGGTAAATACCTTAGTAAATAGAAAAAGATAAAATAAACCTATTTTTAATTAAAATAATAATATCCATATACTTTTACTAATTTTCATTTTGCCACATCCATAAAATTTATAATGTTCATAACAGAGCTATCAGTCTTTCTCATTCTTTTACTAAGACTGACTTTAAGAACTCAGCAGGGACATAGGTCTTTGGTACTCCAATTCATTCATTTTTCCAGACAATAATTAATGTATTTTGAACTGTAAAGATGAAATTACACGCCTGCCAATAAATGAAATTATGTCATTTCATGTGGTTCCTTTATTCCTTTATTCTTTTAATTGTATTTCCTTCCACATGTTGACAAATTTGTAAAATTCAGTAATCTACAGATTGTTTCTCCAGTTACTATAGTGGCCAATTTTTCTTTTTGGATTTTGAAGGTGACCTTTCAGTCACAGCATCCTTCCAAATGAGTTTAAGGCTTGAGTCTACAATCACCTAACAGCATAAAAATTGCAAAAGAAAAACCCTAAATTGCACCCACAAGCAACTAAATGCATAATTAGCCACTGGAATGTCATGCCAAAAGTACAAATTAGCCACTCAATTGCACCTGCAACTGGTCACCTGCAGGCTCAATTAGACACACATAGTTTTGCCTGGACAATACATATCTGTCACAAAATAACTGACATACATTTTTAGATCAGGAAAAGGTAATGTTTGACCTTTTAGAACTTCCCTGAAAAAACTCAGTTTTGGAATATTTTCTTATACCTAGAAATTGTCAGCTCTCAGGCAACTTTCTCCAAACATTTAAAAAATGTAATGTATTGTCTCTATGCTTTCTCTTCTCATATTACCTGTTTAGTTTGGTGGACCACACAGAGTTAAAAAAAGTTCTGAGAATTACTACAACAGTGTTCTACAGAATTACACATATTATCCTTCAGTGCAAACCGATTAGTAATTACCAATGCTTGCTCAGGTAACACTTAGGTTTTCTAAACAATATATTTTCTATTAAAAAATTATATATTCTGGACACATAATTTTTTATTTCAAGAAGGTTAAAGGAAAACAGTGTTAATGAATCATGTACTTACTTATTAGATGTTAGTGTTTTATTACTAAATTAATGTGTAGAACATACTTTTCTTTTATCTGAGATGACACCACCTTGTTTTAAATGCTTATAAAGAAAATGATGACTCATGCTCCAGGAGAAAACGTCTAAAAAAAATTGTGAAATAATTTCTGTGCCTTTCAAAAATTGCACTGTAAGATATAATGCTACTGCAGGCAAGAAACTGGCCATACATCATTTCTGTCTACGCAATCAAATCAAGCAGTGTAAATTGTTTTGGGAAATTATCAAACATGAAAATAGGCAAGGGGATCCTTCATACCTTTTATGTGAGTCTTTAAGTGTGTGCCTTTATTTGACTTGCTTTTTTCTACTGATTGGGATATTTCACAGCTCTGTAAAGAAAGACGTTTAAAGAAAGATGTCAACTTGTAAAAAGACAATTGTCATGCGAATAATTCTTGTCCAACTTCATTCAGTAAAGATGTAAATGATTTATCGAAAAAATAACCCTCAAAATCTACAGTTTTATTACTTTGTAGGACATACATCAGTTTTTATCTAAATTAGAAATCTTATTCAAACTTAACTTCTTTCAATATCTATAAATACTTTCATCTTTCCCTCTGAACCAGCTTTACCACCTTGTGGATCCTTCATTTATGAACAAATTAAGTCTGACACAACCTCAATTTGCACTTTTTAGTCTTTTTTTAATATTTTAATAACTTTATTTTACAATAGTTTCAGAGTTACAAAAAGGTCACAAAGTTAGGAAAGATAATTTCCATAACCACCTCAGTCACTTTAACCTCGTAAAAGCCTTACATTAGTATGGTACATTTGTCACAACCAATGAACAGTTTTTGAATATTATTGCTAACTAAAGTTCATACTTTATTCAGATTTGCTTAGTTTTTCACTAATGCTCCTTTCCTTTTCCAGGATCTCTTACTGGATACATATTACATGTAATGATTATATCTTCCTAGGGACCTCTAGACTGTGACAACTGTCCTTGTTAATAATGACCTTGGCAATTTTGAGGTGTCTTAGTCAGATATCTTATAGAATGTCCTTCAATTGATATTTGATGGTTTTCTCATAACACTGGAGTTATAGGTTACCGGGAGGGAGGCTACTGAGGTAGAGTGACTCTGCCATCACGTCATACCAAGGATACATTTTATCAGCATCATTTACCAGTGCTGTTGACCTTAATCACCTGACCGAGGTAGTTTTCATCAGGTTTCTCCCCCAAATAGCTAGTCCTCTCCCTTTTTCATATTGTACTTTTCAGAAGGCTTTGCAGCCCACACATAAGGATTAGAGAGTTAGGCTCCACTTTTGTAGCAGCAGTATCAACCAAAATTATTGGAAATGCTGCCTAGGAAATATTTCTATTATTGCATTTGTTTATTTAATAATTTATTTGTATTACTATGGATTCACAGATATTTATTTTATACCTTGGATTATAATCCAATGTTACATTATTTGCTCAAATTGTTTCAGGTTGGTCATTGGGACCCCTTTCAGTTCCTTCTCATGTCCTTTGACATACCTTGTGTGTGTGTGTGAGTATATGAGCATTTCTTTATTTTCTGGCACTATAAGATGCTCCAGACTCATCTTAGGTATCATCTTTTCCAACCCAAGAATCAGCCCTTTCTTTCTATTAGAGAATGTTACTAGAAATCCAAATTTTGGCACTGAGTGGAGAGTTTTTTTGTTTGTTTGTTTCTTAGGGTTTTTGTTTTGTTTTGTTTTTTACTTTTTGCAAATTATACTTTTACAAAGTTAAATGGATTTTATGGAGGCCACAGATTATTTATAGGAGTCTGTTTTCCAAGCCTGTTCTTTGTAGGCAACCCAAACATAAGGAGGTTATCATTTTTGACAGAAGAGCAGACTGCCTAGAGGAACCATCAAAATGGAATGTGAGTGAGGCCTGATGAATCCCTTATGTTATCCATGGGTTTTATAATCAACTAAAATGTAGCAATGGATAAATCTAGCATAGATACAGAGATAGTCAGATATACCTACTCAGCTTCCTTTGCTTCTCATTCTTTCATTCTTGTTTTGCTTTGAAACACTGCACAACTTAAAAGAAACAGGAGAGTGGACATCAGGTGGGCAATTTGAAGAAACACTTAGGTCGAAATCTATACTCATTGAAGAGCACATTTAATGTAATGTTAGAAGTCTTTTGCCCCAGGGAGTTTTCATTTACCTCTACCAATTCGAGTTTGCAGCCATTGCCAATCCCTACTTTAGAAAATACTTTTTGATTGTATTTGTCTATATTTATCATTTGGGATAGGGCGTCACAGAACAAGAATTAGATCCGATATTTACTAATATTATGAATGTTATCGCATAATTTATGTGTAAGTATACAGAAGTGATGTCCTGCCTCTGTTATGACAGATCCAAATTCAATACCCAATAGAATTTAATTATATCTCAGGATGGATATGCCATAAAAGTATTAGTGTAAGTTGAAGTTCAGATGTCATGGTCAAATAATAATAATAATTATATATACAAGTCATATTTTCAGTTGCTGGCTTCTTTCTATTCATTGTTTATTTTGATACATCCAGCTCAATTTTACTTTGGAAATACAGGAGAATTTCCCTTCTCATTGACAATGGGATATAATGAATCCCACATTATTTTTCTTATATTTTTCATCACATATAATTTTTCATCGCAATGTTTTTGTCCAATGATGAGAATGGTGCCGCCTACATACTCTATACAATAAATACAGAATTTGAAAATTTAGAATAATGTGGACCTCAGGCAAATCCCTGGTTTTTAATTCACAAAATGGGAGCTTACAACCTCACTACTGCTTTAAAGAATTTCTCACTTGCTTTGTTTTCAGAGGTATTCAATGTCAGGTAGTAGGTAAACAGTATAATAAATTGTGCCATTATTTGCTATTAGTGGTAGTAAATTGTTTAACAATCTTTCTAATTTTGTTTTAAATTTCATATGGCGCAGAGTCTACTGAAACCCCCTTTAAAAATAAATCTAGCTTCCAACCACTTGGTATTGCCTCTAAGTGCCCATAATGTATTCCTGGGACCTTTGTGGAGCCAAGAGCCTTACCACATCTATCTGTTTCCCTCAGGGGAGAAACTTGATAAGAAGCATGCATATCTTCATCAGCGATCCTATGGCCCACTTATTTTTATAATGGATGGAATAAGATTAAGAGTGCCATCTTATGTATACTTCCTCACATTGTGTCTCTCCCGTTAGTGCCAGATGTGGCTCCAGAAAAGCTACTGGTTGTAGCAGCTCAGAGCTACACTTGGGATTTGTTCTTTTATAAAAAAGATGGCTAATTGGGTAAAATACCCTGTAAAAGGAAAAAGAGAACTAATATCTGGCTTCCTAAATTTCAACAGTCTAAATATCTTTCAAGTACTTTTTGACATTTAAAAAATATATACTTTTTTCTATTTCTAAAAAAACTTTAAGACTTTTGAAGCCTCACAGTTTAGTGTAGGACATGAAACATCCTCTGTGTAGCCACTTAGACATGTGCAAATTACTAGGGACTCCAATAAAGATCTCTTCTTGTAAATATTTTGGGGGTCAATTGTGCCCACAAGTTGAAAGTTGTTTCTAGTATATTAGGAGGTAAACATCCTTTCCAGGGCTTTGTCTTTTTCTACCCTTCTTGTCTTATTCTTTCAGTATTCCCAGATGCTTTTTCACAGTAAATAAACTAAGCTTATGCTTATTAATGTAGAAAGTTTTTCTGATTTACCTCTTATGCATGTCTCTTGTTTTTTTTTTCCGTAAATATTAATGAGCTTGCCATTTACAACCACTATATCCAAATACATTACATCTAGTCATATTTAAGATCATTTAATATTATATTTCTAGCACTCATACTTTATCCTGTCTCAAGGGAAAAACATAAATTGAGAGACTACAGATTTAGAACTACTAAAATAGGGTTATATATAGTCAAAGCATTACTACTACTTTATCTGGACAGCAGACAGCAGTACAAATCTAGCCCTATGCAAATAAATTTTTTTTCGCATTAGGGTGCAACCAGGACACAAATCCAATGAATGACTAAGATGCACGTTTCTCTCCTGCTTATTAACTCCATTTCTATTCTCCCCTTCTTCCTACGTTAAAGGATAGTGGCTCAGGAGGGAAATAAAACAATGCTATAAGAATGGAACTCCTCTTTCTCTCAGAAAGTTGCCCCCACATGGAATAGTATTTAATTCAGCCAACTAAACAACAGAAACTGCTTCCGTATTAACAAAATCTTAGAGGAGAGTTTTTATTTATTTATTTATTTATTTTTCTCAAACCTATTTGGGGATGCTAGTAGTTTCAATGCTCAGGTCAGTGGAATTTTTATCTAACCAAAAGGAAGGCAGTGAAACTAAACTGATCAGAAGACCATGTTTGAGGCTAGTACCACATTATCTGAAATTTTCTCAGCAGCTTTAAAATCATTTATATTCTAAGTTATGGTGTTATTTCATTACTGGAGTTTTCAGTTTGAGCATGTCTCTTCAATGAAGTATGGCCTCATGAAAGTCGAAAAACTGAATATCCTGAGTAGCTACTTTGCCAAGAGTTTAATTTCTTCTTTGAAGCACTAAATGCTGCTTTTAAGGGTTAGAAGAGATGAGACACTTCAGAATTCATTTAAATTCTTTATTCTCAACCACTCAAAACACATAAGATGAATAGATATTGTCATTTGATAGAAATAAAGTTACTGTGTGTGATTTAAAAATACCGTCTGTAACTCTGAAATTGCATAAAGGATATAAGTAGGAGTCACAATGATACTGCTCCTTTGGGTTATTCTTTTGCTCTGTCTTCATTTTATTTAATCTCATTTTTGGTCTTAGTCTAAATTTGCTATAGCAGGGGGATTTGAACATTTCTTGTATCTGGTGATTCTAGACTGTAAATAGACACGACCAAGAATTAAGAAGACATAGAGGAAAAAAGTATGTGATTTAACTGTCCTTACAAAAATTAGTTTGATTACAAATTACCTCAAGTCTTTTTGGAAACTGTCTTAGTGTAAGCTAAGATTGTATCAAAAGTCAAAATGTTGACAGCACACATGCTTCTGATAAAGGATAGTGGTGGATTTGACAGATGCTTGTAGGTTTTCTCCCAAATTTCACAAAGCTTGCTTATATTTCTTCTTTTGAAAGCTCAGCTAAATATACGTCTTCTGTCTGGAAACATGGTATAGTAACAACGGCATGGATTTTGGAGACTGAAAGGATTTCCCCTGAATCCATGATTTACTATTTTCTTTAAAACTACGTGATGGTAATTGTTCTCTGAGTCTTAATTTTCTCTCAATAAAATTGGGAAATTAACACTTTCTTCACAAAAATGCTTTGATAATTAAATAATATATTAGGGGTATATAGCCTATAGTGATGCTCAAAATGTTGGTTTCCATTTCCCCCCTCTTAAATTTGTACATTAATAATTAAACCTTAAGTATTATTTTAATTTCTGAAGGACATTTGATCTAAAATAGCTTGACTTCAAATGGTGACATTTTCCAGGGTTTCTTCTATGAATTATACAATGAATATTTGCATGCTTTTTAAAAAAATCATTTCTTCTCAATGTTGATTTCAAATTATTAAAGAAGCAATCCATATTTGACAAAACATTGTATCTCCAAATCCCAGACTATGATAGACTATTACCTTGAGTTCCACAATAAACCACCCTCTAGTGTTTAATTTTTTTAATGTTTTTATTGTTATGGTAATCACCATACATTACATCATTAGTTTTTGGAGGACCCTCTAGTATTTATACTCCCACATGGATTCTGGGTTTGACATACAATTAATGTTGGCCAGTAAAACATCATATTATGATGTATGCAGACTTGATAAGCACTTGCACATTGGTGTTTTCTTGGAGCACACCTTTTTGGAATCCATGCTAAAATAAACCCCAAATAGCTATTTGAAGGGGCCCACATGGGAAACAACCGAGGCTTACAGCCTCAGCTATATCCCGAAGGGGGTGGCTTGCACCAACATGTCTAGCTAAGAGAAAGAGGATATCTTGGGTTTTTCAGTCATCTCAGAAGCCAGCAAATACCACCTGAAGCAGAAGAATCAGTCAACCCAGAGAATCATGAGAAATAACGATATTTTTTTAATGGTGCAATCAAAGGGCCCTAAATCATTGTACGTATTTAAGGATTGTTATCAGGTCTATGATTTGGAAGAAATCAGGAAGAAACAAAAAGCCATAGAAGTACTATTTGTGGTAAAAGGGAAAAGAGAGAGTATAGAATTAATAATGATAATTAATATGTAATAGAAAATAAAAAGGTACATGTCAAGGGAGAGAAATTTCCCCACCACCCCACCTTAGTGATGGGAGAAATAAAAGATAATACTACAAATGAGAATATACATTTTGGGGCAGTTGGGTGGCTCAGTTGGGTGAACCTCGGACTCTTGATTTCGGCTCAGGTCATGGTCTCAGGGTAATGAGATCAAGTCCTGGGTGGGTCTCTATGCTGGGTGTGGAGCCTACTTGAGATTCCCCCCCCGCCCCGCCCCTCTGAAGCTCTCTCTTCTCTCTCTCTCACTCTCAAAAATAAATAAATAAATAAATAAATAAATAAATAAATAAATAAATAAGAATATACATTTCAAATGTATAAAGATTTGTAGACTTTTTTAACTTGAATAATCATTTACTTATTAGGTCTTAGGAAAATAAAGATGAATAAAATAACTTCTCTACCCTTAAGGTGTTCAGAGAATAGAATGCTCCAGAATTCTTGTGCCACAGATCATCTATTCTTAATTTAAAAAAAGAAAAAAGCAAACAAACAAACAAAAGTCACTCCTTTTCCTTCTAATCCAATCAGCCAAATAAAGCCTCAAAAATTGGCAAAATCAATCTTATTACAAGCCAAATAATTTTGCTCATCTTTTTTGTTCATTTTCTCCCATCCAGAAAATGACCAAGTATATAACTGAAATAACCAAATACAGTGTTTTGAGAATTGATGATAGAGGGTTAACTGTGATTTATTTTAAATCAATGACATTTCCTGCTTTATTTGTCTATGTAGGATTTACATTCATTTCCCTAGGACCCATGAGCCAAGCCACAAATTCCAACTCATTAAAAATAATCATTTGTAGCCTATAAGCTCCATCCATATTAAAGCATTGTGGCTTTACATAGTCAATGTTCAACCCAAGATGAGATATGAGTGGAATTTCTTGTAATTCTGTAGCTTTTTACATGTGCAAAAATCAATAAGGCTTTATTCAGTCACATCATATAATCTCTCTTGTGCTTCTTAGGCCAATATATAATCATAAATCACATGGGAGAGTTTAGTCATCCTGAATACAAACACACACACACACACACACACACACACACACACACATACACACACAAATTACTGAGTATTTTGGTATAAATAGAGATAAAAGTTTCATTTTTTTCCTGGGGAAGTTTTTCAAATGTTTTTCAAACATTTGAAATATCAAACATATTGAAGAAAAAGTTTTTCAAATATCATGTATTAAATGATACAAATTGACTTAATATGGAAAACTTTTTTTAATGTAGGGGAATTTGAGTCAAATGTAATAGAAACAAATTAACTTCCTACATACAACAAAACAATACATCTAAACATAAAACAAATCAAATTTCTTTGAAGCAGTAAAATTGCAAAATTACATCTAACTTCTAATACATATATTATCCACACATATAGACATATATACACATATACATACATGTAGTATTTCTTGATTGTTTAGACATATACCCTGCTACAAAGATTTATTTCTGTACATTTGGAATAATACTTTGTTTTATGTGGGCTCCCCTCAAACAAGTAGCAATAAAATCTTTACAGCACCCCATAGACATATTTTATTTATCTTTCTTGGTTTCTTTCCATTTTCCTTCTTAAATGACATAAATCAACATAGAAACAATGAGGTCATTGACAAGAACTCAGAAGAACAGATTCAATTCAAAGCATTTAACTTGAAAAATATGAAGATAAAAAAGAGATGAAGCAATATATAACATTACCCTCCAATGGAGGATTACCTATAACTCAATACCGTATATAGCAAATTTTCTTTACATCTTGGATTTTGAAAGCAAGTTTCAATATCTGTATATATTCCTCTTAGTAGATTGACAAAGTGGCTCTGAATAGAGTCTGGCAATCGTGGTAGCAAATACATTTTGGATTAGGACTTCTAGTGAGCTTGGACAAGTTATGATCCACCCTCAACTCCTTTATCTCTCCATATTTTATCAATTAAAACTCTTTTGGCCTTGTAATGAACACTCAGAAGGAATTAAATAAGTCATATTTCCTTTCATGATTCACTTGAACTCACAGTCTTGTTTTACAATCCAATTCTTTTCATCACCACACACAGCTATTTATTTCTCTAGGTTGGTCAGTCTACTTTAATTCTTAGGAAATTTTATATTCAAATCTCAGTGTCCCTCTACCTCTGTCACATCTCTAGTTCAGGTTCTATCACTTCTTTGCTGGGTATCTAATGTAATGTCTATATTTTACCCTAAAATATTTAAGCAGGAAAATATAATTTGTGTGAATCAAGGCCACCATTCAGGCATTGGCAGTTCTCCTAAACAGGAATTAACTCTCCAGTGGTAGCATATTGGTGTGATATCAGCAAAGCCTCACTCCAAATACAGTGGCTAAGCCATTGATGTGAAAATGGAGAGAGAGAAAATTTATTGTCTTCTGAAGACAATGAGAATAAAAGAATCCTGTCTCAAATTCTGTCTCATTGGCCTTATGAACCTTTTGTATGAGAGGTGATAGGAAAACCAAAAAGGACAAGGTGTGGGGAATTTATTGAGTTTTAAAAACAGGTTATTTTGTTTATGTTTGTCCAATAAAAATTTGACAGAATTTCACTGTAACCTTCTAGCAAATTTATGTTGGAGTCACTGATATTATCCAACCATAAAATTTTCTCATTGTCAAAAAGAACCTAAATGCTTTGCATGACCAAATTGACTTAGGTGACTTCTTAGTCACATCTCAAGTACCATCATTTTTCTTGCATCCATTCTATTTCCTTTCAATTCCATTCTCCACATAAGCTCTTGGAAATTTTCATATTACTTATTGTTTAAATTATTTCAGTGCCTTCTGAATGCTCTTAGAACATGATCCAAAATCTTTTCCAGCTTGATCAGATCTCAGCATTCTCTTCACCCTAATCTCAGGCCATTGTCTCCCTTAGTCACTCTTTTTTGCCCACCCCCACTTTCTTTTTTTAGGGTTCTTTCTACTTCTAGGAAATATCTCTTCTCAACCGTTATTTTCTTCATTTCATTATTATTTCATCATAACTTCTCTTCAATCTGTTTTTTGTCTGGGTAATTATTCAGTCCTCAACACAAATGTCTTTTTAGGGAAAACTTAACTGAAACTCCAGAGTAGCTTGGGTTCCTGTGTTAAAGCACACTGGATTTTTCCTACAGAGGGATCATTTTTGCCATGTTAATTGTTCTATCCCCAGGGTCTAGTACTCCTTAGTACACAGCACACATAAAATAAAATGTACTAAAGAAAGGATGCAAGAGAAAAAGAATGGAAACAGAAAACTATCACTAGAAACTATTTATATATTTCACATGCTCTGTGCAAATAGCTCAAGACTGACTACTGACTTTTGTTCTTCCTTTAGCCTATCTACAAGACCTAAGAAGGAAACTAGTCTCACTTACTGGTAAACTGGTCATTGCAAATTTAAGTTACTTCAGGGCCCAGGGATACTCCAGCAACATGTTTGCCTCATTTCCCAATACTAAGCCTTTATCCAACTGTTCACAGAGAAAAAAATTATAAAAATAATATGGTCATTACCTGAATATGATTATATGCTCTATTGTTAAAGGTCAGCTGAAAAGAAGGAATAGCAGGTAGGGAGAAAAAGCATATCTGCAGTGAGTGCTGGAGAATATGAGGATATATAGAATATGTAGAATATCAGAGTATACAAAACAGGGTATAGAGGCTGAGATGACAAATAGAACAAAGTTGGGTCCCTTCAGTTTGGCTTCAGCATGGTCTTAGAATATAGTGTAACATTTTTGAGCATGGTCATTAGACTCACCGACCACAATCCTTTTTCCATTCCTTACTACACACAATTTACACACTTTTATAACAGGAGCCATGTTCCCTATGAGACAAGCAAATGATAAGTTCCATGTGCATTGTATAGGGAGGAACTGAATGAGGAACAAAAAATATAATTACAATAATTAAAATATTCAGTGTTGATCTGTTCAAGATTAACCCAGTCATACTAAACTCAATTGAAACCCTTGAAAATAACTCAAGGTTTTGAGATATGTCATAAAAATATTTGATAAATCAAAACATGAAATAAATTACTGCAACCACATTACCAACAGTTCCTCAGTGAGGCAAAAATCCATAAAAATCACGAAGAGTCTGTTTCTTCAATGACTAAAAAAATAGTTATATAGTTTCAGAAGGTAAATTTGGATAGTGGATCATTTTCCTTTTCTATTATAACAAAAAGTCCTCAAATAATAATGGCTTATAGCAAGAAAAGTACATCACAACACTATATGTGAGTGATTGTGGGTGATGGCTGACTCTTCTCTATGTGTTTTGTTCTGGGGTCTAGGCTTGAAGGAACTGCCCCTAACTTGGACATCCCGTTCTCTTGGCAGAGGGAAAGAGCAAGAAAGGTGGCTGAAACATGCAATGACTCAAAACTTTGGCTCAAAACTAACATATGTTATTTCCTCTCACACTGCATTGAACAAAATAATAGGGTAAGACAATGATGTGAGAATTATACTCTTACACAGAAAGCTAGTATGGCCCATGGCAATGGGCAAGGATATATTAACCATTTATAGTAGTGGCATGCTATATAAATATGTTATATATATGTTATGTTAAGCTATGAATATAATAAAATCTATCACAGGAACATAGTCACAAACAACATTTCTGAAAAATAGACTGTGGTATGTAATAAAATTAATATTTTATTTTATTTTTTTTAAAGATTTTATTTATTTGACACAGAGAGAGAGAGTGAGAGCAGGAATACAAACAGAGGGAGTGAGAGAGGGAGTAGCAGGCTTCCCACCAAGCAGGGAGCCCGATGTGGGGCTCGATCCCAGGACCCTGGGATCATGACCTGAGCTGAAGGCAGATACTTAACAACTGAGCCACCCAGGCACCCCTAAAATTAATATTTTAAACCCATGAGAATAAGAGAGATACCAGAAGTCTAAAGTTTGGCATAAATTCAGTCTTTCCATGTGGAAAAAAAACAAAATTGATTTCTCAAACTTCTAAGAATTTGGAGAGGAGTCTCAGTGAAATTCTAGAACATAATTTTTAAAGCATATTTAAAGAGCATTTAAAAACAGAAAGGCTAGTCATCTGGATCCAGCACAGTTCATGAAGAACAAGTCATGCCAAACTTTGTTGATATAGTATATCAGAATATAAAAAGGCATCTGACAGATTTCCTCATGATATTTTTGGACTGGAATCCAATGAAATAAACTATCATTCATCTCCTTCCCTATATTTCCAACCTGTCCATGAAAGTTTTATGAGAAAATGTGGCAGATTCCTTCCAAAATTCAGATTCAGTAGGTCAACAAAACTTGGCATAGGGAAATGAGGTAGAAGCAGAGCAAACTCAAAAGATAGGGGCAAGAATGATTTTGATGCTGAGTACCACAGTATTAGTGTAGAGTTCCTCAAAGTCTTCCCTTCTAAATCTCTAAATCATCCCAGAAATTTGTGCTAAGGCTGCCAGTAGAGAAAACTGACTCCAGGGAGAAAGCAGCCATGATGACTTGGGGACACAGAGTTTGAAAAATTTCCAAAAATAACTAAGTCTGGTTGTACTAAAATTCCACATTTAATAAGAGACCGGCAGTAATCAAATGTCATGAAGTAAAGTGTTCTAGATAATTTAGCAGTTTACTCAGTTGCTATCCTTATTGACTGTAGCTACATTGGAGATCAGTTCCATTTGCAACTATTTCCTCTCCATGACCCCATGAACTACAATTTTTTTCAAATTATTACAATTCTATATCATTGCTTCCAATGGATCCTTTTTTATTTCCATAATTTAACTCTTAGTATTTCACAAATTATTATTGTCTGTTTTTTGATGTGATATTTCCCCTATCATTTATAACACTACCATTCCCCAACTCTTTATACTGAGCTTCTGTTTAAGTTTCCCTTTTCCCTATTGCTGCTTAGTTAAAACACTTAGCAGGATGACAATGTGACAAATGGAAACATGGCATTTAAAAAAAAACAAAAAAAAACCTTGTAGCATATTATTTACACTTTCTTTCAACAGTTTCCAGGTTTCTGAACTAGTAATGAGATTGCCTTCAAGTTCTATCATCACTGCAATGAGAATTAAAAACTAAACTGAACAAACATTTATTTGATCCAAAATTCATCCCATAAACATTTATTATTCCAATTCCATTGTGTTTATATTGTCAGTTTCTATAGACCAGATTTTATGATGCAAATGCCCAGCAGTGGGGGAAAGCATATATTTTAAAAAATATATATATATATAATAGTGTTACATATTATGTAACATAACATATTATGAAACAGATGTATTAAAAGAAAATTATGTCAGAGTAGAAGTTCTAGAGTGCCTGTTAAAAGAAAAGGTAACACTTAGGATGACCTTATAATGGTTAAGACATAATATATGTTAAGTATGTAACTGACATAGTTATAGGCCCTTTTCATGACTTCAAAATTCCCACAATAATCCTATAAGTTAGGTATTATTACTTTATCATTATTTTAAAGATGTTGATACTCAGGATAAGTCTAAGCAACTAGCCTAAGTCACACAATGAGTACTATCAGGAAAAGGAATAAAAGACCAAATGACTCTGGAGTCAAAGATGTTTAACTTTACTCTAGGAATTCCCTAAAAGGGTGAGTAGTGGACTGGTTTTTCAAGTAAGGGATGAACTTTTTATTCATTTTTTTGTCACTCAACAAATGTTTCTTGGTCATTTCTTAAATTGCAGGCTCTTGGATTTGGGGATCTAGAAATGTTAAGCCAAACTTGCATTCCTAGATAAAACCCACTTTGTTATTATCATTTTCTTATGCATTGTTAGATTCAATTCCTTAAAGCTGTGTTTAGAATTGTCACATCTGTGTTCATTAAAATATTTGTATATAGGTTTTGTTTTGCTTCTTTTCCTCCTTTTTTTTGTAATTTCTTTGCAATTTCTGATATTAGGGTACTGCTGGACTTGTACAATAAATGAGGAAGGATTTATTAAGAGAGGGATATTTAAAACTATAATTGTTGATCTTTGAGTACTATATGTATGTATATAATTATCCATCTATCATCATCATCATCTGTCTTTGCTTTATGTATTTGGAATTTCATAAAGGCATAAATGTTTAGTATTTTTATGCACTTGCAAGTAATTGATCAGTTTGACATTATGAAATGCCCTCTTAAACTGGTAATATTATTTGCTTTGAAATCTACTTTGTCTTATATGAATGTAACCACTCTAGATCCATTAGTCCTTTAGACTAAATTTAGCATTATGTTTTCCTATCCTTTTACTTTTAATCTACTTTTCTTTATATTTAATATAGTCAAACATTATAATAGCACTGCCCATCTACTAAATATACCTAATATATACTACTTACTATATATATATATACTATATATATATATCTTTTAATTTATTTGTTTCTTCTTCAAAGACACTATACCTCAAAAGACTGTACCCTCAAAATTGCAGACTGATGTGGCACAGTTGGTTAAATGTCTGACTTTTGGTTTCGGCCCAGGTCGTGATCTCAGGATAGTGAGATCAAGCCCTGCATCAGGCTTTGCGCTCAGCGCAGAGTCTGCTTGAGATTCTCTCTCTCCCTCTCCCTGTGCCCCTCTCACTTGTGTTCTCTTTCTCGCTCTATCTTGAAAATAAATAAATAAATCTTTAAAAAAATTGCAGACTGAAAAAGAAGGAAATTCGCCGTTTGAGACAAAAGTAATGAACCTGGAGGACATTATGCTAAGTGAAATGAGCCACTCACAGAAAGATGAATACTGCATGTTCTCTCTTATATGTGCAAACTGAAAAGTCAAACTCATAGAAGCAGAAAGTAGAATCATGGTTGCCAAGGACTGTGAAGTGGGAGAGTAAGAAAATATTCGGTAAAGGGCAAAAATGTTCAGTTTTATGGAATAAATGAGTTCTGGATATCTAATGCACAACATGGTGACTATAGTTAAGATTATATTGTATACTTGAAATTTGCCAGGAGAATTGATCTCAAGTGCTCTTACAACACGTACACACAAGGATAACTATATGTAGAGATGGATATATTAATTTACTTGATTTTGGTAATCATTTCACAAAGTATGCATATATCAAAACATCACATTGAATACCTTAAATATATATAATTTTTATTTTTCAAGTATATCTCAGTGAAGCTGTAAAAAATGTGGAACTAAAGTTCTGCTTCAACCAAGTGTGCATAAACCTACAAGAGAATGTCACTCATATCTTAACAAGCATTAGCTAGAAAACTGTGCATAATCAAAAGCCCATCAGAGAGCAAGTTAACAAGGTAAACTGAATTGAAATCCAGTGAGAAGCTCCTCTGAAGAGAGATGGGGCATACAAACTGTTTCACTCTTGACAGAGTACAAGGAAAAGATAAAAGCACCACAAAAACAGGTCAGGTAAGAAGAAAATGGCTGAATGTTTAACAAGTTCAGAAAGTTTTGCCCAGATACAAGGGTAGTCTCACCAGCTCTTTTCTACTGCCTTCTGCACGGTACTCAAGATAAGATAGAGAGAAGCGCAGGATAAATGACAGATTCATTCTCTGGCACAAAGAAACCAAATGCTGTCCTGTGGTAGTTAATTTAACATGTCAGCTTGACTGAGTCATGAGATGCCCAGATATTTTGTTAAACATTATTCTGGGTATATCTGTGAGTGTGTTTCTGGATGAAATTAACATTTGAATTGATATAGAGAGTAAAGCAGAATGCTCTTCCCAATGTGGGTTGACCTCATCCAGTCAAAGTCTGAATAAAACAAAAAGGCTGAGCAAAGAAGAATTTGCCTTCTATCTATCTTCAAACTGAGACATTGGTTTTCTCCTGCCTTTGGACTCAGATTTGTACTCTAACTTATACCATTAACTCTCCTGGTTCTCAGGTGTTTGGACTTGGACCAGAACTACACCATCAGCTCTCTTGGATCTCCAGTTTGCTGACTGCAGATCTTGGGACATCTGTCTCTATATCTTGCGTGAGTCAATTTCTTATAATAAATATCTGTATCTATTGATTTATCTATCTATCATATCAATTCAATTTCTCTGGAGCCCGTGACTAATGTGCTCAATTCCTGGACATTACTCTTTCAGAAAGCAAGAGCTACAGGCCTCTGGAGGAGTAAGAACCTGCTGCTTCTGGGAATGGGGAACAGAAGCAAAAGGCATATGCTGTTGTGGGAGGACCCAAGTGTTCCTGACTAAGATTTCTGAATTACACAAGTCAGATTTTCACTACTTCGGGTAGGTGAGTGGGCTTAAGGGAGGGGGACTTGTGGGGAGAGGGTAGGTGGAAAAGCTGATGAAACCCTACTCTGGAATCCCTGGTGCACAGGGCCTGCCCAAGACTTGGGTGAGGCCAAAGGAGAACGGAGAAAGCTCCCTCCACCTTCATCCTATCTCATACCTTAAAAAAAATAGAAACTAAGTACAAAGGCTAAAACTATATAACTTTTGCAATGAGCTATACAAGAACATCTCGGAGATACTGAGATAATCTAACAAACTCCTAGATAATCAGAAAAAGCATGAGCCACAGAAGAACAGATTGAGGATATGACTTCTTAAAAGAAAAACAAAACTGCTCTTCAAAGACATTTAAGAAAATGAAAACAAAACAAAACAAAACAAAAAACAAAAGCCACAGACTGGAAGGCAATATTTGTACAACACATACCCAACAAAGGACTTGAAACCAGAATATATAAAGAATTCTTGCCATACAACTTCTGTGGAAAACTGTTTAGGAGTTTCTTAAAAAGTTAAATATGTATCTTCCATATAATCCAGTGATTCTACTCTTAACTATTTACCCAACAGAAATGAAAAAAATATATATATATGGCAGATAATTATTTCAATTTTATTCATAACCTATTATAAGTTTCTAATTTGGAAATAACCCAAATGTCCATTATCTAGCAAAATAAATAAACAAATTATATACATCAATTTTATAGAATATAACATAAAATGAACATTCAACAGTATGGATGAATCTCATAAATAAAAAAAAAGACAGAGAGAAAGGGCTACATACCATATGACTCTATATGATATTCTGGAAAAGGCAAAATTCAGAGGAAATAAATCAGGTCTGTGGCTAGGGGTTGGGGTATGGTATCGACTGCAAAGGGGCACCAGGGGCCATTTTGGAGAGATGGAAATGTCCTACATCTTGATCTGTGGTAGTTATGTAACTTAAACTTGAAAAATTCATTGAATTGTACACTTTAAAATAGTGTGCTTTTTTGTATTTAAATTGTACCTCAATAAACCTGACTTTTTAAAAACTGTTAAGGAGGAGCTTGATATAAGCTTGCTAGATATGACAATATAGATGGAAAGATATGGGCATATTCTTCCATCACTTTATTTCTATTAACAACTCTGATCATAACACTTCAAAACTATGTTGAATTAAAGACTAATAAAAACAGGCCATAAAAAAGTACATATAAAATCTATATGATGCAGATATAGCAGTTTCCAGAAGAACAGGCATAGGTTTAAAACATATATCCTAGAGAAGAAATAAGAAGCTAATCATCTATCTCAAGATATTAGAACAAATAACAGCAAAACAATTCAAAGGCAATAGAAGCAAAGAAATAATAATCACAATAGTAATGATCCAGAAAGCACACAGTAGGGAGGATCAATTTACATAAAATTTGGTTCTTGGAATAGACTGATCAAACTGGAACCCTCTGATCAATTGATTAGAAAAGAAAAGCAGCAGAAAACAGGAGAGGGTGGAGAAGAGATGATCATCAACAACAAATTAAGGCCAACAACACTGTAGACATTACAAACATTGAAAATATCAGCATATTATAAATAACCTTATATCAATACAAGTTCAAATTGTTTTACTAAGTTATACTATCTACAATAAAATTTAAAATTTTTAAGTATTTTCATAATTTTATTTTATTTTTTAAAGATTTTATTTATTTACCTGTCAGAGAGAGAGAAAATGAGAGCGTGCGCAAGCAGGGGGAGCGGCAGACAGAGGGAGAAGCAGGTTCCCTGCCGAGGAAGGAGCCCAACGCGGGACTCGATCCCAGGACCCCAGGATCATGACCTGAGCTGAATGCAGACACTTAACCAACTGAGCCACCCAGGCGTCCCATATTTTCATAATTCTATACATGTTAGCACCATCACACTCAATAGAACAGCTCCATTGGCCTAAAAATTTTCTTCATGCCTTTTTTTACATCCACCCCACCATGCTCACCACAGCCTACCCTAAGTGCCTGCTGATCTGCCTTCAGTCACAGTTCTGCACCTCTCAAATTTCTTATAAAGGATTTCTTATATATTATACAGAAGTATCCATCTGTATTTTATTTATTTCAGTTAACATACTGTTTTTGAAATTCATCTATGACTGTGTACATTAATATTTGATTTTTATTTATTGTTGAGTAATAGTCCATGGTATGGGTATACTAAAATTTATCTGTTCACCAACTGAATTCTTCCAGTTTAGAGCTATTACAAAAAAGTTGCTGCAAACCTTTGTGCACATGTATTTTTGCTCTATCGTTTTCTGCTATATCTGTCCTCAACACTAAGAATTTTGCTAGAGCATAGTGAGGCTCATTATATATTTGTTAAACGAATGATTATGTTCTTCAAGTAGCATAGTACACAGAAAAAGAGAAAATGCTGCTCTCAAAGGCAAGAGAGCTTGCTGATCTAACAATGACACTTTGCACTCCCTTCGGTAAATCCCTTAAAACCTCAGTTTAACCACTACTTGTTAAATGAGAAAAATAATGAGTCCCTGCCTTGAAGGAATAATGTGACGATTTATGACATAATACTACATGTAAAAATTGCTCTGCACTTTTAGGGAAAGGAGTACAATTTAAATACAACAAATTATTTTCAAATTTTATATCAGCTTGCATCTGTTTCAGTTGTGGTCTGATTAAATCACCTTTAACAGAAGTTTAAAAAAAGAGAACCCTAGTGTTGTTCTAATGCCACAGAATAATTTGGATTCCCAAAAAAGTACATCCTGAAGCAAAGTCGATAATTACACAACAATGTTATATTTTACAACTGAAATATCACTACAGATCTTGAGAAATGTTTCCAATAATTCATAAACCTCAGCTACTTACTGTGACCTAAAGATCTCTCGATGTATAGAACAGAATGAGTCCTGCAGGTCACACTGCTTATACACCCGTGTGCATACAAAATGATTCCTGAGAAGGACAATAGTTAGATCCATGATATAACTACATTTAATTGAATTCACATGCTTCTCTGTAATAAACTGAAAATGTCAAAAAACGATTTATACACTAGTTTACTTTTCTCTTAGCCAAAATGATAAATTAGAATTTCATTTTCGTACCAAATAATTCTCCTCTTAAAGCCTGAAAGATGGTAAATTGGAAGGGAGATGGGAAGAGAAAAATATCAGTTAAAAGCAATTTGGATTACAGCAAGTGGTACAGTTGGATAACATTAGAGTGAGTATCTTAAAATTGTAATGGCTGAAATTTACAGAATGTAGACACAAGTATGTAAGGGAGAGTGGACATAGATACAGCAAAAAAGTATTGTTGAAATATACAGAGTAAATGCACAAAAATACTGAAATGATGGGAATTTCAACAGATTGCACATTTAAGTACAGAGCAAAACGAACATAAAACTGTATTCATAAAGTGTAATTAACCAAATAATTATTTTAAACTTAAGTTTAATCGGTATGTCTTCACTCACACTAGAGGAATTCAGCACATAAATTTCCTGCTTTAGTGATTCCCAAAACTAGCTAAACATTACAATCACCTGGAAAGTATCAGAAAAAAAGAAAAATACTAATTTCTGGATATCATCTGGGATATTAGAATAACTTGGTCAGAATGAGGCACAGGCATCAGTAGCTTTTTAACAACCCCGCCCCCAACCCCAGGTGACTCTAATACAAAGCCAGAGGCAAGAACCACTGCTTTGGAGAGAATGAGTTATTTACTTCAGTTCTTAAATTATTTGTCTGGATATTAGATGGGTTTGGTAGCTGCATTATTTTGCCTGATTCCTGACTGACAAAATTGTAACGTTTCTTTCTTTTGACTGATATGTGCTGTATTATGGTTGCCTACTTGTCTGTCTCGCTATTTCTTGTGAAGTAACCTATACCACATGCAAAAACGACTATGATCAGTGAGGGGAGGGATTTGCTAGACTAGGGTTGGAGCATGCAGTCTAGACCAGCACAGTGGCCAGACCTAATGTCCCTTCCAAAGGTGGGAAAGTTTAGGTATAAATGGAGAGGGAAAAATATTAGCTATGGGTGAAGGAATGCAGTAAGGGAAATCCAGTATTACACGAACACCTTGAAAGAGGCTCAAAGCAAGAGATAATACTGTCTCAGCTCTGCTATACCAGATGCCTGAAAAAGTGAAGCCATATATTACTGACACCACATATGCTTTTGGAACCTGGTATCATCAAAAAGAAACCTGCAAACATGAGTGGCCTTGCCTTAAAAAAAAAAAAAAAAAAAAAGGGCACCCGGGTGGCTCAGTCGTTAAGTGTCTGCCTTCAGCTCCGGTCATGATCCCAGAGTCCTGGGATCAAACCCCGCATCGGGCTCCCTGCTCCGCGGGAAGCCTGCTTCTCCCTCTCCCACTCCCCCTGCTTGTGTTCCCTCTCTCGCTGTGTCTCTCTCTGTCAAATAAATAAAATCTTAAAAAAAAAAAAAATGAGTGGCCTTGCCCTGGGAGAATTTTCATATAATACGATGACTGATTGGATACTTATGAATGACTGAATGACATTCTAATAATATGTCAAATATCTTTGGACTTTTAAGATAGTTTTATTATAAGAGATCTATGAGTTGGGGATATTATGATTTATAATGAGAAATATATATTTGGTCTTTGTCCCTGTTCAGGAAAACAGTTCCTAAAACTGTTGTAAACTCGTAAGTAATAAGAACACCAGGAGCACATTTTTTTCTAACGAAGTGACTCTGGGTGGGCTCTTGGTGCATCTCTGGATGGGGGTTGGTCACCAGAAAGACTAACCCATGATTAGAAGCTTGAAATTTTCAGCTCCACCCACAATTTTCCAGAGAAAGGAGAGGAGCTAGAAATAGAGATCATAACTTACCATGCCTACATGAGGAAGCCTCCAGAACATCCCATAGTATGGGGTGGAGAGTTTCCAGGTCAGTGAACACATCACATACCAGCAAGATAATGCACCTCCAGTTCCAGGTAGACAGAAGCTCCTATGCTCAGAACCCTCCCACACCTCACCCTATCTATTTCTTTCTGGCTGTTCACCTGTATCCTTTATCATATCCTTTAATATACTGCTAAATGTGTTTTCTTGAGTTCTGTAAGCGCCTCTGACAAATTAATTGAATCCACGGAGGGGGTCATGGAAACTTCAGATTTATAGCCAGTTAGTCAGAAGTATAGGTAATGGGCGCCTGGGTGGTTCAGTTGGTTAAGCAGCTGACTCTTGATTTTGGCTTAGGTCATGATCTTGGGTTCCTGGGACTGAGCCCCACTTTGGGCTCCCTACTCAGTGGGAAGTCTGCTTCAGGATTCTCTCTCTCCCTCTGCCCCTCCCTCTACTCGCTCTTTCTGTCTCTAAAATAAATAAATCTTAAAAAAAAAAGTACAGGTGACAACACTGACTTGCACTTGGCATCTGAAGTAGGGTGGGAGCAATCTTGTAGGACTGAGGCTTTAACCTGTGGGATCTTATGCTATCTCCAGGTTGACAGAGTCAGAATTGAGTTTAATTGTAGGCACTCAGATGCTGTCTCAGAGAATTGCTTGGTAGGGAAAAAGCCTTCACATCTGGTGTCAAAAGTGTTGTGTGTGGTAGTCATGTTACATTAAAGGCGAAACACAGAAGCAAAGACGGTTTTTATTTTTCTCCTTTTTAATCAGCAACAGAACAATTATAAAAAAAAAAAACAACAACAAACAGAACACCAGTAACAAAATTCTAGTTCATTATGAATAGTCCTCTGATTTTTTCCTACATAGATTTTCCATATTCATGATCCAACCTACATTTAAAGCTTTATATTTCTTACAGTTAGGTTATTATTGTTGCTTTTATCTGCAGTAGGCCCACCCTGTACTATACCATATAGAAAGCAAGTGAAAACCATCAGAAGACTAACATCTATTTCAGGCATTGCCTATATGTAGGTTGTCTGTTCTCCTGTTCAAACCCTGGCTTCAAATTGCTACTTTTGTTCCACCTAGTGGATGACTCCATCAGATATATTTTCTAGCTTGCTAGATTTGACCAACTATTCAAATATTTATTTCTCATGCTGAACTACTGTCCATAACCCTAAGAATTTGGGGTTTCAAAAACACCTGTTTTGAAGAAATGTAGCAGGAAAAATCATGTCTTACTATTAGGCTAGAAATAATAGGCGAGTGGTTTTCAAACTTTATCAAAGAGCTTTTTTTTTTTTTGGTCAAACAAATGTTTTACAGAACATTAACACACATAGAACACACACTTGCATTCTTAACAGATAGAACTAAGTTAGTCTAAAAATAGGGATTGGACAATGAGGGGGAAAAATCATCATTCAACATGTTTCTTACAGTTGGAAGATGGAAAACTGGAATTATGTACAAGTGATAATTACAGAATTTGGGGGATACATGGGGCTTTAGTTAAAACAGTCTTGACAGGGCGCCTGGGTGGCTCAGTTGGTTAAGTGACTGCCTTTGGCTCAGGTCATGATCCTGGAGTCCCGGGATCGAGTCCGGCATCGGGCTCCCTGCTCAGCTAGGAGCCTGCTTCTCCCTCTGACCCTCCTCCCTCTCGTGTGCTCTCTCTCTCATTCTCGTTCTCTCAAATAAATAAATAAATCTTTAAAAAAAAAAGTCTTGACATTCTCATGTGATTTATGGTCCATGATGAAGTGTCATAATTAAAGTGGTAAAGTTATGCAGTGCAATGGGGACTTAGCCTATGAAAACATGGATCTCTTAGACCTCAGTTAACTTGTCTGAAAACAGACAAATGTGAAGTGTTGAAACGGGATTAACACTCATGTTTTTGATTCCCAAATCTGTTTACTTAAACCTTGGTGCCACTTAATCTCTTAAGTATTACTCTTGGTTTGTGTTTGTAATTGGCTAACTTAAGAAGAACAGAGATATACTAAGAATTCCTTAGATCTATTAAATAATTTACATAAAGATAACTCTATCGAAACCAAAAAGTGATGACAAGAAATAAGAATGATCAGTAGAAGTTCTTAGAATATTACATTGCAATGAGGGCAAGTCACAATGAAGAAGCAAATAGTAATGATCCAATGGAAAAAGATCTATCCTGACAAATATATGGAGGTCAACATTTTTATTATGCTATCATAAATCATTACATTGCTTTTTATGCTTAGAAAGTATCACTTTGCAGAATAAGACACTGCAAGTGGAAAGGAAAAAAGTGATTTTCATCCTAAAGGTCACCTTAAAAATATGGAAATTTCCATTTTTATACCATCTGGATACAGATGGTACAATGCAGTAGTTAGAACTAGATCCCAGTTAATGACTCTGGTGACAGAGCCTTCCCTAAGGGAATGCAGTTTAAATAGGGAAATGTCAAAGCCCCATTCAGAGAGCACTAATTTGCTGGGAGATCTGATAGCATTTTAAGTGCTCAGCATTGGGATGACCTGCTGTGCATGCTGATTTTTTTTCCCCCCAAAGGACCAAATCAATATTACAGCAAAAGGGAGGAAGACTATAAAAGAAAACCAAGAACTGTACAAACTGGTTAAATGAATACTTGAACAATATATATTGAGTTTATTTTTTAAAAACTATGAGTGTAAACTATTATACGAAACCTGCATGGTATCTCCATGTAATCTGTGGTTGTTGACTGCTCAGGCTGCATTCTTATATCTCCAGGTCTTTGCCACTGCAGCTATTGCCTCTGGATCAAACAAAAATATCCTGGTGGTTCACTGCTTTCTTTATCCTCTGGCTACACATCTACCTGCTGATATTTCTCCAGGTAGTATAAAGTTGTCCAAAACGAAGGTGGGAACTCAGGCCAATGTTTATGCTGCATTGCTTTAATTCATAATATTCATAACAATAGAATGAACAGTTGCTGGGGCGCCTGAGTGGCTCAGTCGTTAAGCATCTGCCTTCGGCTCAGGTCATGATCCCAGGGTCCTGGGATAGAGCCCCGCATTGGGCGGGATCCCTGCTCGGCAGGAAGCCTGCTTCTTCCTCTCCCACTGCCCCTGCTTGTGTTCCCTTTCTCGCTGTCTCTCTCTCTCTGTCAAATAAATAAAAATCTAAAGAAATAAAAAAAGAATGAACAGTTGCTGATGCTTGAGAAGAAGGAATTCACAAAGTAGCATTGCTTCACTAATTCCTGCTGCTGTGCCGTTTAAGGACAAGAGCATGAGCTGTGGTCCAACCATTCCTCCTTACATTGGAATTCAGCAAGATCTCCACATAGAGCTAGTTGTAGCATAAGAGTCTGAGTATGTAGTTAGTACTGCATTAAATGTAGGCATTGTGTCTCATGGTATATATGGCAGATAGGAGAAAAGAAATGTATTGGCGCCAAAGGGGGGTAAAGGATAAGCACCCTTAAAGTAATACAGAAGAGAAATGATAAAAAGGTACAGATTGCAAATTCCTTCCCTGAAAGCATGCTGTCTTTGAGGAATCCTTTGGAATGACTAATATAAAATTTCCAGGGCAATGAGTCAAATCAGTGGCTCTCAATGGGGGTGGGTGGTTAAGTATGACTCCCCACCTCCCCAGTGTATTTGGCAAGGTTTGGAGACATTTTTGGTTATTACAACTTAAAGAATGCTAAAGGCATCTGGTGTTTAGAGACCAGTGATGCTGCTAAGCATCATATAATTCACAGGACAGCCCCATACAACAGAGTTAAAAATGCCAGTGGTGCCGAGGTTGAGAAACTGTGGTATAATATTAACCAGTAAGTAAAGCCATGATACAATTCTTTTAAAGAATAATCACATTCAAAACAGTTACTTCAGAAAGTTAACACGGAAAAGTACCACACAGAAATACATTTTTCTACCAAATGAACCTTTTTTATATTGTTAAAGCTGCATGGATATATAAATTTTATACATTTCTAACACTGAAATTTAATTTTACAAGTCTTAGGAAAAGATAAAGAAATTCCATTCACCTTAATTTTTATCTTTAATATTTCCATTTTCATTTCCATTTTCATTTCCATTGGGTAAATTTTAGTCCATAGTTGAAATTTGCATCTCCCTCAATTGCCTCAAGAACTATGAAGGCTGTGAACAGTTTCCTTTTAATATTATGTATTGTTTGATTAAAATATAAATGGTTATTAATTTGATAAAGAATTTAGCTTTATGAAATAAAGACTACTACATGGAAAAATAGTCTCCCAATTTCTTCTAACCACACTACTTGAGATTCAGAGAAACTGAAGTTTGCATGTATTCCACATTTTTAATGTCAATTTTCTCATTTATGGCTTTTCACTTTTACTTTCTAAGTTCCCCTCAAAGGAAAGCAAATTTGGTTGCATGCCACTTTAATAACTGCTGCACTTTTAGATAATTGCCACCATTTGGGGTCATCATACACTGCTCTGTACATTGCTGTGCTTTGGTTGCCTTTGTTTCGATTTCTGGGATTAGCATCTGCTGTGACTATAAATGTCAAAATAGAAATATTTAAGGAAAAAAACATTCTCAACAAAAATGGGTCAAGACAACACTGACATTCTCAAGTGGATAATTAAGTTAATTTGGACCATTCAAGGCCAAATTATAACTTGAATAAAACATTCAATTTAAACATTTATTTAGCACCTGTACTGTACAAATAATGTATGACATGCTGTGGAAGCTAAAAGATAATCAAGACACAGTCTTTCCTGTACCAACTCTAGAGAGAGAATGTTGGTTTTGAAATTCTTCTTTGTATTTAATTCCACACTAATGAATTTCACAATATTTCAATTTCATTATTTATAAAATAGGAAGAGTGCTTATAGATATAGATATAGATCTATCTATAGATATATTATAGGACCTATGTTTTTTCATGGTATTCTGATGGTGAAATGCTTAAAATAGTTCCTAGGATGGTAAGTCACCAAAAAAGTTTAGCTATTTTTAAGTATAATTTTACTAAGTAGAAAAGGACTTCCAGACTGACAGGTCATCATGAACCAAAGTCCAGAAATAGGAAAATGCAGGATGTATTGAGAAATGATAAATGGTTTGGTGAACCTATATTAATGAGATTGATTGGAAGATACAACCAATTCTAATGAGAAAAGCCAGGTTATGCAAAATACTGAGAAGTTTGAATGTCATACTAGTAATTTCTGGTTTCTGAATCTGTGTTTTGGGGGATGGGCACATAATCAAAGTTTTGAACAGGAACTTCATTTATTTGAGTTTTAAAAAGAAGCCCCGATTGCAATTGGAGTCTGAATCAAGGACACAAAATTATAGGATACAGAAAAATTTAGGAACTATTGTCATCAATCAGATAAGAGATACCAATGTGCATCTAAAGTACTGAGATTAAGAATGGAAAGATCAGATAATGGAGATATAGGAGAAAAATGAAACAAGCGTATTGTTTGTGAGAGAAGGGTTGGAGGGGCAGTCAGGCATCTGTATTGTTTAGTTTATTTTCATTGTCCCCTGGCAATTTACAATTTCACTTTATCCAGGAATACTTGATGGTAATCTTCCAATTTATACAGATATGCTCTAGCTATCAGAAAGTTGACATAAACTCTATCCTGATTGTCTAGAGAGACACAATTTGTCCATTTCTAACACTAGGAAAAAACATTTTTGAAAAATTGCAGCTGGTCTGCCTGTTCCATCTTTGGACACATATATAAGCCTTGCCCTATTAGCTCATACTTGTTAGGGGCTATAAGGAAACATTAATGTTACACCAAGTTATAGATACAATATGTAAAAAGGGAATATTGAAGAAGATACCTATATACTTATGAAATATAATTGATATTACAGAATCCTATATCAGCTCCAAAATTTTATGTATAAAAGTTTAATTTGTGGGGCGCCTGGGTGGCTCAGTCGTTAAGCGTCTGCCTTCGGATCAGGTCATGATCCCAGGGTCCTGAGATCAAGCCCCGCATCGGGCTCCCTCCTCGGCAGGAAGCCTGCTTCTCCCTCTCCCACTCCCCCTGCTTGTGTTCCCTCTCTCGCTGTGTCTCTGTCAGATAAATAAATAAAACCTTTAAAAAAAAAAAGTTTAATTTGTGACAGCTTCCTTTTTAACCAACTATAGATTTGGGGCTGTCAAGACGATATTTTATGTGAGAAACAAGTTTTCTCCCAGCATAGTAATTTTACTGTATATCAATATTAATTTCTATTATCCTAAATAAGGAGATATATGATCAAAACAATTTTGTAATCAGTGAAGCCTAAAACACAAGCAGGCAAGAATGCTCCACTATACAGGCGCCTGGGTGGCTCAGTTGGTTAAGCGACTGCCTTCGGCTCAGGTCATGATCCTGGAGTCCCGGGATCGAGTCCCGCATCAGGCTCCCTGCTCAGCAGGGAGTCTGTTTCTCCCTCTGACCCTCTTCCCTCTCGTACTCTCTCTCTCTCATTCTTTCTCTCTCTCTCAAATAAATAAATAAAATCTTTAAAAAAAAAAAAATGCTCCACTATTCAATGATAATCTGAGCACACCAGAAAGTTTAATGTTACCAAGAATCAGTCATGGCCCATGAATTTTATTGAGTTTTTCTATGGCTACTAGACTTACTGATAAAATCTTTGAAAAAATTCCAAGTTAAATTCTGCAGCACCAAAGTGAAATGCTGTGGTCTTAAGTGAATAGTAGTCTAAAAATGTCCACAAACAAATAAGAAAAGACCAATACTTCAACACAGAAAAAAAAAAGAGTATCATAAACATGAAAGAACATTCGGCTATACTTATAAAGATCATAAGAACTCTCACAACAAGCAACAGTTTTTTTTTTTTTCCTATCAGATTGGCAAAGACAAAAATATTTTGTTGGGAAACAGACACTCTCATACACTACTTATAGAATGAAAGTTGATAGCAAGTCTTTTAGGGCAATTTGGCAATATCTATGAAGTTTGAAATGTACATCTCTCTAGGATATTTACCCTTGAAATACACTCCAAATAGGGTGCTAGATATTTAGTACATAATTGTTTGCAACACCAAGCACTTGGAAACAATTTATATGTCCATCAACTGAGGGACTGTTAAATGCATCATTTTACCTCACTCAATAGCATAATAAAAAAGTATTAAAAAGTGTGGTGTAAAAAAAAAATGTGTGAGGTGTCTCTGTATGCACTGATCTGAAATAACTTCTAAAATATATTCTTAAGACAAAAAATAATGTAAGGCACTAATTTCTGTGCATAGAACACAAATACGGATGTGAACAATGAAAGAATGGTTTCATATATGTCTGTATTTAAAGAGAATATTTCTGGATGGATTCACAAAACAATTAACAGAAAATATGTTTCAGATAGAGAATTGAGTGTTGCCAGTGGCAGAGAGAGGGGCCTTAGTATTCATGGTATAAGCTTATGCCCATTCGAATTCTGTATCAGGCGCTTGACTTACTTATATTCAAAACACATGTTAAATCATAATGTTCATGAAAAAATAAAAGAATAATAAATGCTGACTTTCTGGCTTCCTTGTAAATGTAGATTGCTACAAATAACAAAGGTTTTTAGTTGTCACTAGATTCTTAAGGGAGTCAGTCTCTCCTTTCTCTCCTCTCTCCCTCTATCCCACCCCTCTCTCAAAAATGTAAAAACAATAAAAAAAATTTGCTTTCTGTTTTCTTCAAACTCTGTGAATTTATATGCCTATAACTTTTTGTATCTGTACATTATGTTATTATTGTTATTATTTTTTTAAATTTCTGAGCCACAGCCCAGTACCTGCCATAGAGTAAGAAGACCCTCCATGAATGGTTTAGAATCCTGAATAACATCACAGGGAAGAATCTTAGTATGTGAAAGAAAAAACACCTATCACTGAGATCTCTTCATGTAAAAAAACAAAACAAAACACTGAGACTTAATCAGATCATATGTATAATGTATTCTGAGATTTATTGAAGATGAGAGTTTTGTAACTTCATATAATTATTATAATATCTACACCTATTCTTCTATCTATATATTTTCTTAGAATACTTGTAGAGAAAAGTGAGGATCTGTAATGAGTAAACAACAATTCAATAAAAACTGAGTGGCAGTATTATTTTAGATTTTGTAACACCAATAATTTTGTAAATAAAAATGCTATAATGTGAAATTCAAAATATGTATTTACAGGTGTGAATGGAATGCTCATGGGTGAGAGTAGCAGTAAGTAACAATTCTGTGGGTTTGTTTAAACATATGCTCCAGGGGCACCTGGGTGGCTCAGTCATTAAGCGTCTGCCTTCAGCTCGGGTCATGATCCCAGAGTCCTGGGATCGAGCCCTACATCGGGCTCCCTGCTCAGCGGGAAGCCTGCTTCTCCCTCTCCCACTCCCCCTGCTTGTGTTCCCTCTCTCGCTGTGTCTTTCTCTGTCAAATAAATAAAATCTTAAAAAAAAACATATAAATAAAATAAACATATGCTCCTGAAAAGACATCAAGTAATTTATTTAAAATGTATATTTAAAAAAAATAGAGAATGTGAGTCAAATGCATTCACATCTTTTACTGTGCTAAGGTAGAATCACCTGCGTTTAACTATGAATTTTCCCTGGAGCATCTGAAGAATTTAGCTGCAGCCCATTGAAGCTCCACCAGTGCATGTGAAAAACATATGCTCTCCTTCTATATTTTTGTATCATTCTTAATAAAACTTTGCCACATAAAATTCAGAGTTCTAATCTAACTTTGCAATGACATGATTACTGCTGTGATTTGGATAATGAGGACTCCTCTCAGGCTATCCTGAATCAAAAGCAGCCCAGATGCTTCTAGGATGATTCTTTGTTAGGGTTTTGATTATTTGTTTATAATTTATCTTCTTAAAAAACTTTTCATACCCATAAACATATTTTGATTTTTCTGACATGTGTCCTCCTTTAAGTCTTCCATCCCAAAGTAAAATACCACTTCCCACCCAAACTCTCACTTGAGAATATCAGTGCGCTTAAGCTAGTTCTCTAAACCCGACAATTACAATGGCAAGAAACACGGAGATGTAATCTCAGTGTAATAAGTGCTCTCAAAGTCCTCTTCTGACAAAAATGAGAGGTTTTTGTATTTTGTTTTTAAACAATATTCGGAAATAGTATAGCTTGTTTAACATGATTAACTGATTTATCATAAATAAAATAATTCATTCACTTGGTACACAAGGTAAGTTAAAAATTATATTTGAAAATAATCTATTTTTTAAATTCTCTTATGGAATGCCTCATAATATTTTTGCTGAAAGATGGACATGTTATATGAGACAGTATATAGTATGGTAAATATTCTTTTTTTATGTTTGGAAACAAGAAAACTTTACTTCTGGTATGACTTCAGTGTAGGATCTCACTAATCTAGTCACTGATTGGGCCGGGTTTGAAGTTTTTGCTCAGGTTGATTACTAGATTTGAACTATTTTGTGCTTTTTTTTTTTCCTTGCTTGGATTGGGTCCTTTCATCTCCCTGCTCCCCAAGGGAAGTCTACCTCTTGCTGTTATATTGTACTTCTCTGTTATAACTGTATTCCTCTGTTATTTTTACTAAAGACTTGTTACCAGAGGTGGTTGGGGAAGCAATTGTCTTCTCCAAAGTTCTGATTAAAACTAGTTCTAAGCAGGAACTACAAAGCTAGGTTTGTTGAGTATGGCCTTTGTAAGAGCCCACATCCCTCCTTTAGGAACAAAGCTTTGTTTCCCCTCATTCTACTAACCCACTATAATGAGTACCTACCAATTTTCTCAAGCTATGAAACAGATGCTCTTTAAACTTCAGTTTAAGGCTTTCATTACTTAAGGAAGGTAGAGGAGATGAATCTGGGTAAACTTTTAGTGGAGAGCCTCCACTCTCCTCCCGAGCCACAATAGAATTCCTTTAGTGCCCCAGGATACAGATTTAATGAGTCCTCCTTTTTTTTTTCCCTATAGTGAAGATATTTAAGATAACTCTAAGCAGATTTCAGCAGTGGTTACTGTTTTCCTGGCCCCAACCAGCTCCAGGGGAAATCTTTACATGGATTCTCCCCAGTTTTCCTTGTAAGATCCTGATGGTATTCAGGAAGAAAAGCTATAAGAGGGCAGGAATGCTCCCAAGTCTTAGAACCACAGCCCTCACACTCTCAAGCGAGGTTATACTGGGCTTTCAGCAATCAGTTAAACATTGTTAGTTTAAGTTTCCTATCACCTTGTATGGTTTGCTGCAGAATCAACTCCAGGCCTACAGTTGTTCTTGGTGCTGTTTATTCCTTGAGGTACCCGTCTCTCTTCAAATTTTGCATTAGTAGTTTATCCTGTGATCTCAGTTTTCTGATTGGTATAAGAAAGTTTGTTAATTTTTAGTTTGTTCAGGTTTTATGCTTGAAATAAAGATTGGAACAATGTTCTTTCCATCTTTCTATATCTCTGAGCTGAAACTGTACTCATGACTTGAGATTTATACTCCAGAAGAATTATGATCATACAAACTAGAGTAAGGATCTTGGATCCAATTAATTTTATTTAAGGCACCTGGAGTTTGTCAACTACTTTTCTAAGCCTTTTTGTATCTATAAGGTGGTGACTATATTCTCCACTGTAGACAGACATTAAAATACCTTATATTATAATAAATAAGTTAAATATAAGTATCAGCTGGGAGTCACTGCTTCTTGAGATTTGGTTGAAATTACCCTGAATATCCAAACTCATTTATGGAAACATAAACTCTTACCAATAATTATGCAAATTCCAAGAAGTCTCTTACTTGCTTTATCTCTTCCCCTGAAGGATGTCATTACAGTGTGAAAGTTAACCTCTTTTCAAAAATCTACTAAGTTAGGGTTGTGCTCATAATATAAAAGAATAAGTTCCTAACAAACTGAATCTCCTGATAATAACAGATATAAACTCTAGACAAAGTACAAAACACAACTATACAAGTACTCTGGAGGCTGCGCAAAAACAGACTTCTGAAGGAAGTCAAAACTTCAAGCAAGAGACCAACACAACGTAACTTCCAGTTTTTGTCTTGGTTCACTTTATTGTGTGGTTTAGAGGAGGAGGAAAAGAGATAATAGAAATTTGTTAGTAAATTCAAACCTCTTTCTGGATGGAGAAGTTAGGGTAAATAGGCCAATAAATTGGGGCTACTGGATAATTAGGGAGAAACATCAGAAGAGAAATTGCCAGAAAAGGGGAGACCCTAATTCTCAGTAAAAGGGAACTTCTTTGACCTGATAAAGGGCATCAGGACCTGTATGGTACAAATTTAATTCTGTGATATAATTTTTTTACTGTTTATTTTATTTTATTTTATTTTTTAAAGTAAGCTCTTGAAGTAAGGCTTGAACTCATGACCCCAAGATCAAGAGTCACATGGTCTACTGACTGAGCCAGCCAGGCACCCCAACATACTGTTTAGAAAGCCACTAATTTTACAAATGAAAACCTATTTATGACAGTCAATTTTTTTCTTTCAAATTCTTTTTTTTAATTATTTTAATTCAATTAATTAACATATAATATATTATTGGTTTCAGAGGTACAGGTCTGTGATTCATCAGTCTTATATAATATCCAATGCTCATTACATTACATGCTCTCCTTAATGTCTATCCCCCGGTTACCTCATCCCTCCACCCCTCCCCCCTCCAGCAACCCTCAGTTTGTTTCCTCTGATTAAGAGTCTCTTATGGTTTGTCTCCCTCTCTGGTTTTGTCTTGTTTCATTTGTTCCTCTGTTCCCCGATAATCCTCTGCCTTGTTTCTTAAATTCCACATGTGATATAAAAATTTTAAGTGATCAGAGTCACTGCCCACTATAGACTTGAGAGTATTCAATTTGAGTTCAACCAAGTTAATTGCCTGCTAACACAATCCATAAACAATTTTTGAACCAACATAAAAAACAATTTAGTAGAGAATACATTCCAGAGTTACTTAACATACAAATAAACAAAGGAATGCAAGCTATTCTAAAGTGAAAAGACAATAAAGGGATGCAAGCCTTGAAATGACACTGCCGCTGAGACTATCAAACCAGGAATTTATTTATTTTAAGAGTTCTTATTTATTCATTTGAGAGAGAGAGAGAGAGCATGAGAGCCTGAGCAGGGGGGAGGGGCAGAGGGAGAGGGAGAAGCAGACTCCCTGGAGTAGGGAGCTCCACTGGTGGCTCCATACCAGAACCAATCCCCAGGACCTGGGATCATGACCTGAGCCAAAGGCAGATGCTTAACCAAATGACACACCCAGGCACCCCTCAAACTAGGAATTTAAAATAACTCTCTTATTATGTAGTTTTTATATGGGTAAATATATATCTATATATCTATATATATATATAGATATATATATCTTTAGAATAATCTACACAAGTAGAATATATATATACACACACATATGTAGAATAATCTACATAGGTAGAATAATTCATACACACAATGAAAGCAAAGATAGGATATATCCATAAGTAATAAAAAATATAAAAATAATCACAAGAAAGTTGCAGAAATAAAAACATAACATCTGAATTTTAAAAGAAATCATTGGATGTTGCTAATATTGTAGAAGATGAAATTAGCAACACAAATCAATAGCATTCATATACAAAAACAATAAACAAAAGAAATAATGGTAGAGAAAACCCAATTTACAATATCATCAAAATGATCAAATACTTAGGAATAAATTTAACAAGCAATGTGCAATTCTTATATGAAAAAACATGTTAAACACATATTGCAAACAAATTTGATAAATTAGTTAAATAGACAACTACCCTGAAAGACACAAATCACCAACATCCAGCAAGAAGAAATAGATAACTTCAACAATGTTATATTTATTAAATAAATCAAATTTATCATTTAAAAATTTCAGAAAGAGGGATGCCTGGGTGGTTCAGTCGGTTAGGAGTCTGCCTTCAGCTCAGGTCATGATCTCGAGGTCCTGGGATTGAGCCCTGCAGTGGACTACCTGCTCAACGGAGAGTCTTCTTCTCCCTCTCTCTCTTCCCCTCCTCCACACTCATGTGCTTTCACTCTCTTTCTCTCAAATAAATAAATAAAATCTTAAAATTTTTTTTCAGAAGGAAAACTCTAGGCCACAATGGTCTCCCTGGTGAATTCTACAAAATTTTAAGGAAATAATAATTCCAATTATATACAAAATCTTTCAGAAATAATTAGAAAAGTACAACAGAGCTTCCATTTCATTTTATGAGCCTAACATTATCATCATATAAAACCAAAGACATATATAAGAAAACGATGGACCTAACCCTATTTATTGTACATGCAAATGATCTTGTAAAATTGTAGCCAATTTAATTCACAAATATATCAAAGTAGTAATGCATTATGATCATTTGAGGTTTATTACAAGATTGCAGAATTGCTGAACATTCAAAAGTCAAAATAATTCAGTCTGGTAATAAAACAAGGTAAAAAAAAAGGTATGGTCATTTCAATAGATGCAGGAAAATCATGTGACAAAATTCAACCTTCATTCATTCATTCAGAAGAAGAAGAAGAAGAAGAAGAAGAAGAAGAAGAAGAAGAGGAGGAGGAGGAGGAGAAGGAGGAGGAGGAAGAAAGAAGGAGAAAATACCCAGAAAACTAGGAATAGAAGAAAACTTACTTGATTTGATAAACAGCATCCACAAAAAGCCTACAGCTAACATCACATTTAGTGAAAGACTATTAAGTCATTTTCCCCCAAAACTGCTTTTTGAAAGTCAAGAATAAATGACTGAATGCCCATTTTTTTACCATTGCTATTAAACCATGCACTATAAAATTTTGCCAATGCAAAAAGTCAATAAAAAGATATAAAAGTCATGAAAATCAGAAAGGAAGAAATAAAACCCTATTTTCAGTAGGTTTCATTTTTTATGTAGGGAATTTGTAGTAATGTACAAAACAAATGTTACAACTAATAAGTTATTTATAATAAAGTCAAAAGATACAAAGTTAATTTAAAGGGGCAATAAACTAGCAGAAAAAAAAACTGGAAAATGAAATTTAAATATTCCAAAAAGTATCACAATCTTATAGTTTTTTTTTTTTAATTGAAGTATGGTTGATACACAATGATAATATTAGTTTCAGGTGTACACCATAGTGATTTCACAGCTCTCTACAGACATTAAGGTATGCTCACCAATAGTGCACCTGCCATCTGTCATCATAGAATGCTATTACAGTTCCATTGAATATATTCTGTATGCTGTACCTTTCCTTCCCAGGACTTATTCATTCCATAACCAGTAGCCTGTACCTCCCAAACCCCTTAACCCATTTCAACCCTCCTGCCACTACCTTCCCCGCTGACAACCCCAGTTTGTTCTCTGTATTTATGAATCTGTTCTTTATTTTGTATTTTTAGATTCCACACATAAGTGAAATCATATGGTATTTGTCTTTCTCTGTTTGAGTTACTTTACTCAGCATAATACCTTCTAGGTCCATCTATGTTGCCATAAAAGGCAAGATCTCATTCTTTTTTTCTTTTTTTTTTCACATTACTATTTTTTTAATTATTATGTTATGTTAATCACCATATATTACATCATTAGTTTTTGATGTAGTGTTCCATGATTGTTTGTGTATAACACCCAGTGCTCCATGCAGAACGTGCCCTCTTTCATACCCATCACCGGCTAACCCATTCCCCCAAACCCTCCCCTCTAGAACCCTGAGTTTGTTTTTCAGAGTCCACCGTCTCTCATGGTTCATCTACCCCTCTGATTTCCACCCCTTCATTCTTCCCCTTCTGTTATTGTCGTCTTTTTTTTTTTTTTTACATATAATGTATTATTTGTTTCAGAGGTACAGATCTGTGATTCAACAGTCTTGCACAATTCACAGCGCTCACCATAGCACATACCCTCCCCAATGTCTATCACCCAGCCACCCCATCCCTCCCACCCCCACCACTCCAGCAACCCTCATTCTTTTTTTAAAGCTGAGTAATATTCCTGTGTGTGTGTGTGTGTGTGTGTGTGTGTGTGTGTGTGTGTGTGTGTGTGTGTATCACATCTTCTTTATCCATTTGCCTGTGTGAATGGACACTTGGGCTGCTTCCATATCTTGGTTATTGTAAATGATTCTGCAATAAACATAGGAATGTATATAGCTTTTTGAATTGGTGTTTTTTTTTTTTGTTTTCTTTGGTTAAATACCCAGAAGTGGAATTCCTAGATTGTATGGTGTTCCTATTTTCAATTTTTTTAGGAACTTCCATATTGTTTTCCACAGTAATTGCATCAATTTACATTCCCACCAACAGTGCACAATGGTTCCTTTTTCTCCACACTATTGATTGTCTTTTTGATGCTATCCATTCTGACTGGTGTGAGGTACTATCTCATTTTGGTTTTGATTTGCACTTCCCTGATGTTTAGTGATATTGAGCTTCTTTTCATGTCTGTTGGCCATCTTTATGTCTTCTTTGGAAAAATGTCTATTCAGGAACTCTGTCCATTTTTTAAACCCACATTTATATGGCCAATTAATCTATGGCAAAGGAGACAAGAATATCAATGGGAAAAAGTCTCTTCAGCAAATGTTGGGAAAACTGGACAGCTACATGCAAAAGAAGGAAACTGGACTACTTTCTTGTACCATACACGAAAATAAACTTAAAATTGATTAAATCCCTAAAAGTGAAACCTGAAACCATAAAACTCCTTAAAGAAAACATAGTAATTTCTTAGACATTGGCCTTAGCAACATTTTCCTGGATGTGTCTCCCAGGCAAAAAAGTCCTAAAAGTTACTTTTAGGACTATACCAAAATAAAAAGCTTTTTCACAACAAAGGAAACAATCAACAAAACAAAAAGTCAACTTACTGAATGGCAGAAGATATTTGCAAATGATATATCTGATAAAGGGTTAATATCCAAAATATATAAAGAGCTTATACAACTCAACACCAAACAACAACAACAAACTTATAATTTTAACAAATGATGTCAATACAACAGAATTCAGATACACTTTCACACATATATGGTCACCTGGTTTTTGACAAAGTTCTCAAAGTAATTCAATAAGGAAAAGAAAAATATTTTCAATAAATAGAGATGGAAAAATCTATATCCATATGGAAAAATTAAAAATCAAATTTAATCCAACATGTACAAAAAATAGCATGAAACGCATCATAGACCTAAGTCTAGTGGCTACTTCTCTAAACTACTAGAAGAAAACATAAGAAAGAAATCTCTGTTTGTAGAATGTAGGCATAGGTTTCTTAGATATGTCCCTCAAAGCATCAAGAATATAAACAAAAGACTGGTAAATTATTTTTTCTAAGTAAAAACCTCTGCACTTCAAAAGCATTGTCAAAAAATAAAATAATAAAATAAAATAAAATGAAATAAAATAAAATAAAATAAAATAAAAAAGACAACCCACAGGGAGAAAATATTGTCAAATAATGTATTTGATAAAGGACTTATTTCCAGAATATATTATCATCTATCTATCATCTATCTATCTAGCAATCATCTATCATCTATCTATTCTAATAACTTAATACTAATATGTTATTAGTATAACTTTAACTGAAAAAAAACCCACAATTAAATGGGTAAAATATTTGAATGGATACTTTAGCTAGGAAGATAAATGGATGACAAATAAACACATGAGATAGTGTTTAACAGTATTTCCCTTAAAAAATGTAGGGGAGCCTGGGTGGCTCAGTCGTTGGGCGTCTGCCTTCGGCTCAGGTCATGATCCCAGGGTCCTGGGATTGAGCCCCGCATCGGGCTCCCTGCTCGGCAGGGGGCCTGCTTCTCCCTCTCACACTCCCCCTGCTTGTGTTCCCTCTCCTGCTGTGTCTCTCTCTGTCAAATAAATAAATAAATAAATAAATAAATAAATAAATAAATAAATAATAAAATCTTTTAAAAAAATGCAAGTAAAGGGGTGCTTTGGTGGCTCAGTTGGTTAAGTGTCTGCCTTTGGCTCAGGTCATGATCACAAGGTGCTGAGATCAAGCCCCATGTCAGGCTCCCTGCTCAGCAGTTTGTCTATTTCTCCCTCTCCTCCTCCATCTGCTTATGTGTGTGTGCTCTCATGGCTAAGTATTGACAGGAATGTAGATTAAATGGAAATTTCATATATTGTGGATACATATAACTTTATAGCCACAACTAAAGAAATTAAATTTCACCTCCTATAAAACTAGGTAGCTGGTACTGTGCTGTCATAGATATATAGATATAAAATAGAATTTATTTATTTATTTTTTATTGAGGTATAATTAACACATATTATATTAGTTTCAGGTATATGATACAGTGATTTGATGTTTATATATATTGCAAAATAATTACTCTTATAAGTCTAGTTAACATCCATCACCAAATATATAGATTCTTTTCATGGCATAACAATGACAGTAATACTGAAGAGTTGAAAGTTATTAAGAGTAAATCTTAAAAGATTTCATCATAAGAAAAAAAGAATTATTTTAATCATTATCAGTTGAGAATCAGAACTTCTTTTTAATATATGAGTGTAATAATATCTGTCTTGACATCTTACATTACTTTGGTGAAAATTAAACAAGATAATGTACCTAAAAATATTTGTTAACTCTAACATGCTGGAAAATGTAATATTAATGTTATTGTTCATTGCACTGCAAACAGTGTAGATATAATGAAATTGATACTTGTTTGAGAAGGTATAATGACTTCTCAAAGTCTGATTACAAACTCTGAAATATGCTAAAGGGAAAGTATTCATCAACTGACATTGTATTTGCAGAGTAGAATAAATTGCTTACTTAAAGCAATTATTATTTCAAGTATATTTGTGGTACCTTTTTTTCTTTTGCTTACTGTTCATAATATTTGAAAAGGGACAGAAATGATGCTGCAATCGATAGAAAATAATCTTAAAGACTTTGTTAGCTTCCTTGACTTTGTGAACTCAGTTTAAAATACCTTAGTTTGTTCCTTTTTAACTATTTTTTCTTATCAGTCACACTGTTCATCTGAAACTCTACAGCACAGCAAATACTGACAGATTGAAGCTGTCACCTGGTAGAGTGGAAAAAGCAACGCTGTGATGGAGTGGAACAAAAACAGGAAACTGAGTCCAGTGAACCAAGTTTTTGTTGTAATTTTGCTAGTAGGTGAAAATAAATGTTCTCTAGGCTTATTTATGTTCATCTGAAGCTCTTCATTTTTAAGACAAACTGATTAAACATGGTGATTCCAGATGTCCATTTTAGCTCATTCTTTATGATCTAGGACAAAAAATAAATAAATACAAATAAGAGTGCAAATATTACACTTTCCCTTATGGCTGATTCTTGTTTGTTTTTTTGTCTTTTTTTTCCTATTATTGGTAAGCTTCAGTTTTTATTTATTGATATAGATCTTTGTTTGAGGATTTGACACGCAGAAATGTCATCACTTTGAGATACTGCATTTATTCTATGAATGCACACATTATTCATTGGCAACATTATTTCATTCATCTGTAAGGACTGTCCCCAGAGTCAGTGCTTTATGTATGTTATTTGTTTTGGGGCACCTGGCTGGCACAGTCAATTAAGCATCTGACTCTTGGTTTCTGCTCAGGTCATGATCTCAGGTCATGGCTCTGCGCTCAGTGCAAAGTATGCTTCAGACTCTCTTTCCTTCTCTCTTTGCCCCCCCCCCCAACTGAATGTTCTCTTTCTCCTTTTCTCTTTAAAATAAATAAATAAATCTTTAAAAAAAGAAATTTGTTTTATTTTTCTATTTATTATCAAAACGAGATGAAATGGACTACCCTATTCACTGATTCTAAGTTGCCATTATATTTTTATACCACTATGAAATTTAAAAAATGCCAATTATAGTTGCATACAATTTATTATTCTTACATGTCTTTACACCCCAATTTCAGGAATTACAATGAGCCTTAGATTCAAGGAAACAGATGTATGTTACACCTTGTATCAACTTATTTTATATTAATAAAGTTATAAAAATCATTCCAAATTTATGTTATTCTTTCTTTTTATTTATCAGTATTTCTCTCCCAGTCAACAAAACACTCAAGAGGAGTGTTTAAAAGTATTATTCAGTAGACCTCCAAAAATGTCCTTTTGAAGGAATCATCTACTTTGCTATTTTTAAAAAATGCACTCGAGGAAACCTCACAATATGTAGAAGGTTTTAAACTGCGCAGCCTGATGTTAAAGCTCCTGCAATGATATTTTAACCCATTGTTTAGGTTCTACATAGTCCCATGTCTAGAGAAGTCAAAAACTGTCTTCTAAAGCTGCTTTTCCAGAAGGCAGTATCTATTTTAACAAGACGTGAGACCACCTAGAATATGTAATCCCCTCACAACTCCAACCAGGCCCAGAGAAATAAATATTTCAAAAAACTTTCTACACATAATCCAATATGCCTTGACACTTTTTTTTTAGATTTATTTATTTATTTATATGACAGAGAGAGAGAGATTACAAGCAGGCAGAGAGGCAGGCAGAGGGCGAGGGAGAAGCAGGCTCCCTGCTGAGCAAGGAGCCCGATGTGGGGTTCGATCCCAGGACCCTGGGATCATGACCTGAGCCGAAGGAGACGCTTAACAGACTGAGCCATCTAGGTGCCCCTGCCTTGAGATTTTTGCCCTTAAATCTCTATAGACATACACTTCTAAAATTGCCAATAGAACCCATAGTCCTTTCCTTGTATATCAGTGTATCAATTCTCTTCTGAAATTATTTTCTTTCCTACTTACAGAGAACTAAAATGCCATTCCTCCTTATATTTCCTTAACTAATTATAACTCATATTTTAGGGTTTTGCCCAAGGATCACCCTCTCTGCAAGATTTGTTAATTTTTTTTTCTTTTGCCACCAACTTATTATCCATTCCCCATATTATAACATTTATCAAAATGTATTACCATTGTTTTTAAGTCAACTGCATCTGTTTCCTATTGCTGCTGTAACAAAGTACCAAAAATTAGTGGCTTCTTATAACAACAGAATTGTATTATAATTCTGGAGATGAGAAGTCTGGAATGAGTCAACAGGGCTGTATTCATTCTAGAACTTTTAGGAGAGAATTAATTCCCCTGCCTTTTCAGGTTCTGGAGGCTGCCTGCAACCCTCGGCTCATGGCTGTGCATAACTTCAACCTTAGCTTCTGTCATCTTGTCTCCTTTTCTTACTCTGATCCTTCTCTCCCCCTCTTATAAGGAATTTGGTATCATATTAGACCCACATGGATAATCAATGATATTCTCCCTATCTCCAGATCTTTAACTTAATCTCACTTGCAAAGTCTTTCTTGATATGTAAGGTAACATATTAATAGGTTCTGGGGATTTGGATATGGACATCCTTGAGGGATGATTATTCTACCAATCACATTAATCTCCCCAATTAAACTTTGAAAAAAATTAAGATTTTATTTAAATCCTAGGTAGTTAATATCTAATGTAATATTAGTTTCCCGAGTAGAATTTAGTGATTCATCACTTACATATAACACCCAGTGCTCATCATGAGTGCCCTCATTCTTAATACCCATTACAAATTTTACCCATCCTCCTGCCCACTTCCCCTTCAGGAATCCTCAGTTTGTTCTCTATAATTAAGAGTCTGTTTCATGGTTTGCCTATCTTTTTTTTATTGCTCTTGTTTATCATTTCTTAAATTCCACATGTCAGTGAAATCATATGGTGTCTTTTTCTGACTGAATTATCTCACTTAGCATAATGCACTCTAGCTCCATCCACATCATTGCAAATGGCAAGATATCATTCTTCTTGATGGCTGAGTACTATTTCATTGCATGTGTGTATGTGAGTGTGTATATATATATACATATATATATACACACACACACACACACACACTACATCTTCTTATCCATTTATCAGTAGATAGACACTTGGGCTCTTTCAATAATTTGGCTATTGTTGATGCTACTATAAACATCGGGGTGCATGTGTCCTTTCAAATCAGTATTTTTGTATCCTTTGGGGAAATACCTAGCAGTGCAATTGCTGGATCATTGGGTAGTTCTATTTTTAACTTTCTGAGAAACCTCCATACTGTATTCCCACCAATGGTGTAAAAGGGTTCCCTTTCTCCTCATCCTCATCAACATCTGTTGTTTCCTGTGGTGTTAATTTTAGCCATTCTGACAGGTGTGGGTGGTATCTCATCATGGTTTTGATTTGTATTTCCTGCTGATGAGTGAGGTTGAACATCTTTTCATATGGCTGTTAGCCATCTGGAAGTCTTCTTTGGAGAGATGTCTATGCATGTCTTCTGCCCATTTTTTAACTAGATTAATTGCTTTTGGGTGTTGAGTCTGATAGGTTCTTTATAGATGTTGGACACTAGCCCTTTATCAGATAAGTCATTTGCAAACATCTTCTCCCATTCTGAAGGTTGCCTTCTAGTTTTGTTGACTGAGCCCTTTGTTGTGCAGAAGCTTTCTATTCTTGATGAAGTCCCAACAGTTCATTTTTGCTTTTGCTTCCCTTGCCTCCAGTGGCATGTCTGGTTTAGAAGTTGCTGTGGCCAACATCCAGGAGGTTGCTGCCTGTATTCTCCTCCAGGATTTTGATGGTTTCCTGTCTCACATTTAGTTCTTTCATCCCATTTTGAATTTATTTTTGTTTATGGTGTAAGAAAGTGGTCCAGTTTCATTCCTCTGCATGCTGCTGTCCCGTTTCCCAACATCATTTGTTGAAGAGATGTTCTTTTTTCCCATTGGATATTCTTTCTGCTTTGTTGAAGAATAGTTGACAATATAGTTGTGGGTACATTTCTGGGTTTTCTATTCGGTTCCATTGATCTATATGTCTGTTTTTGTGCCAGTGCCATGCTGTCTTGACGACTATAGGTTTGTAATATAGCTTGAAGTCCAGAATTGTGATGCCTCCAGCTCGGCTTTTCTTTTTCAAGATAGCTTTGGCTATTTGGGTCTCTTATGGTTCCATACACATTTTAGGATTGTTTGTTCTAGTTTTGTGAAAAGTGCTGGTGGTATTTTGACAGGGATTGCATTAAATGTGGAGATTGCTTTGGGTAGTATAGACATTTTAATAATCTTTGTTCTTCCAGTCCATGAGCATGGGATGTTTTCCCATTTCTTTGGGTCCTCTTTGATTTCTTTCATAAGTGCTCTATAGTGTTCAGAGTATAGATCTTTCACCTCTTTGGGTAGGTTTGTCCTTAGGTATCTTATGGTTTTGGTGCACTTATAAGTGGGATTGATTTCTTGATTTCTCTTTCTGCTGCTTAATTATTGGTGTATAGAAAGCCACAGATTTCTGTACATTGATTTTGTATCCTGCAAATTTACTGATTCTGTCAGTTCTAGCAATTTTTTGGTGGAGTCTTTTGGGTTTTCTCCTTAGAGTATCATGTTTTCTGGAAATAGTGAAAGTTTGACTTCTTCCTTGCAGATTTAGATGTCTTTTATTTCTTTTTGTTGTCTGATTGCTGAGGCTACAACTTCCAGTACTATGTTAAACAACAATGGTGAAAGTGGACATCCCTGTCTTTTTTGTGACCATAGACAAAAAGCTCTCAGTTTTTCCCCATTGAGGATAATATTAACTGTGGGTCTTTCATATATGGCCTTTAAGATGTTGAGATATATTCCCTCAATCCTCACTCTGTCTTGAGGGTTTTTATCAGGAATGGATGCTGTACTTTGTCAAATGCTTTTCTGCCTCTATTGAGAGGATCATATGGTTCTTATTCTTTCTTTTATTAATGTGGTGTATCACATTGATTGATTTGGGAATTGAACTACCCTTGCAGCCCAGGAATATATTCCATGTGATCTTGGTGAATGATTTTTTTTGATGTACTGTTGGATTCGATTTGCTAGTATTTTGTTGAGAATTTTTGCATTTATGTTCATTAGGGATCTTGGTCTATAATTCTTTTTTTTTTTTTTTAGTGGGGTCTTTGTCTGGTTTTGGAATCAAGGTAATGCTGGCCTCATAGAATAAGTTTGGAAGTTTTCCTTCCATTTCTATTTTTTTTGGAACAGCTTGAAATGAATATGTTGTGGATTGAATTATATACCCCCTCCCCCAAAAAAACCCTCCCTTTCCCCACCAAATTCTTATGTTGAATCTCTATCTCCTAATGTGACTTCCTTTGGAGATTAGACCTTTAAGGAGAATTTAAGATTAAATAACGTTATAAGGGTGGACCCAAACTCATTAGACTTCTGTCCTTATAAGAAGAGGAAGAGACACCAGAGGCACATGCACACAGAGGAAGGTCCACATGATGACACAGCAAGAAAGTGGCCATCTGCAAGCTATGGAAGCAGGTCTCAGAAGAAACCAAACCTGCCTTGGTCTTGGAGTTCAGACTTCAGAGCTATGAGAAAATAGACTTTTGTTCTTTAAGACATCCAATCTGTGATATTTTGTGATGGCAGTTCTAGCTGATTGATATAGTATGCTTTTTCATTATTTTTTGCTTTGGAATTCAGCTTAGTGACCATACGAAAAAAATATCCTGCAGGCATAAAATTTATAGTAGCAAACTTATATTTGCAGAAATGTATCTGTAAGAAAATTTTAAATGATTTCAAATTACCACTGAACACTATTTAATATTTAAGTTGTTCATTTATTTCAGTTACTTATGTTTATTTTTTTAAAGATTTTATTTATTTATTTGAGAGAGAGAATGAGATAGAGAGAGCATGAGAGGGAGGAGGGTCAGAGGGAGAAGCAGACTCCCTGCTGAGCAGAGAGCCCAATGTGGGACTCGATCCCAGGACTCTAGGATCATGACCTGAGCCGAAGGCAGTAGCTTAACCAACTGAGCCACTCAGGTGCCCCACAGATACTTATGTTTAAAACCTCATCCTATTTGGGATAAATGTTCACTCAGATCAAGGTTCTTTTTTTTTTTTTTAAAGATTTTATTTATTTATTTGACAGAGAGAGATAGTGAGAGAAGGAACACCAGTAGGGGGAGTGGCAGAGGGAGAAGCAGGCCTCCCACGGAGCAGGGAGTCCAATGCAGGGCTCGATCCCAGGACCCTGGGATCATGACCCGAGCTGAAGGCAGACGCTTAATGACTGAGCCACCCAGGCGCCCCAGATTCAAGGTTCTTCTATATCCTTTTCAAGATCACAGGTTCAGAGGAAACTCCTTACTATGATGTCAACAAAATTAGCTTCCAATTACCACAAAGAAATTATCTCGGAAACAGAAAATGGTCTCTTTGATATACCTATACAAACCACCTCAGAAGACAACTTTTGTAAAAAATTTGGAGACACTTGATTGAGTGGTAAGTTTCTGTCATCTTCATCTTCACCACCTTTTTGTCCTAGATCTTGCTTCTTCCACTGGAATATGTTTTATTTCTAAGACCTGATTCCTCCAGTTTGAATCTAATAAATATGGAGTAGCTTGCATTTCATAACACACTAGTATATTAAAATATCCTTCCAAAATAAAGTCAAGAAAAAAAACAAAATGCTCCGTTTCATCCTCAAAAGAACTCCCTGTAGGTCTTTGGCTTAAACCTATCTCTATATTATTTCACATTCAAGGTGGCTAACATACCTATAATGTATAATTTGAGAAAATATCCAGGCTTACTTTTTTATTCTTAATTGATCCTGAAATCATAATTGATTCAATCTTTATTTATTAATGATTTGTAAAGATACAGAAACAGTAAAAATATCTGTACTTGGACATTTGATTCTATTCTTACTAATTCTTACATCAGAGTCTTAAATAATATACCTAACTTAGACATTACTTACTCAATTATGAACTATTTGTGTAAAAGGTGTCATGTAAAAACCAAAGTAAGTATGAAATGTGAAGAGAGTAAAGTCTATTTATATAGCCAGCTGAACATTAACATATTTTATTTCTTCTAAGAAATGGTAAAAATAGGTCAAGTACATTTCCATGAACTATAACATAAATTGGAGCATCACTTAAAAAATAACAGTATACTTGTGGGTCATCTCCTAAATGCTATGCATCATTACAATTTGAATCAATCAAAAAGAATCACAGTAACCTTTCCAACTAAGGTAGCACTCCTAAATCACTTTACTAACACATGTTACTTCAATTTGAAGTATTAAAAATAAATATATCTCTGCTTCACAAAGTGACTCTTATAGTTTAGAAGGATGTGCTAAGCTATGTTTTTTAGAGAATTTCAATGTACTATATAGCTCCACATTTTCAGCAAAGCATATATGGGATAAATTCTGACTTTAAAACTTTAAATACAGAAGCTCTGTTTTTAGAGGTTCCATTCAGCTTTTTCTCCCTATAATTCTTAAAATTTGTTAGTCATAAATAATGAGAAACTGAAGAAACTAAGTGTACTATCAAAGCATATAAATTAATAGCTAAACATAAAGAGACTTCAAACAGATCTATTAAATATGCAGAATTAATTCAAGTTTTACCACTGAAAGCAGAGTGGAGATTAACATACTATGAAACAGACCACAATTTGGGATACATTAATCTTGCCTTGATTAAGAGGGACAAATGTTCCACCCTACTTATTCTCTACCCTGCTTTCTCTATCTGAAAAACAATACATTTTGTAGTACAATGTTTCAGCTGAGAAACTGATCTTTTAAAAACAGTTCTAAGATCCACAAGACAGATCAAATACCCAGAAAACATGAATCCCTAGGACGGGTTAAAAGAGCATAGTTCCCCACCCTCACCAGGGAAATAACCAAGGGTGAAATTTAACAGAACACCAAGAGATAACAGATTTCTTGCAATGACTTCAGTGATAATGGACAGCTGGCTAGCTCTTTACTAGCCTCAAAGATTAGCTGATTCATACATTAGTGTAGATTCATATGCCCGGGTCTAAAAATATTATGCCATTACATGATTTAGGGAAAATCCAACATACTTTTGTTTAGAATATTAAATGAATAGTTATGTAAATCACTTCTTACGGTACCTTGAATATAATAAAAATTTAATAAAAGTCATTTTCCTCATAGTTTACACCATGGAATGAGAAAGCAGACCAAACGCCATGCAAATATTTACACACACTAAACTTTACAACCTTAGTATTCTTTCCATAGTTTTTATTTATTCTTTATTTTAATCATTCTTACTATGTGGTTTTTTTTATGTGGTGTATTTTTTTGGCTCTAAACACACACATACACACACACATCTGCAGGTCTGCTCAAATAATATAATATATCTGTATGCTCAAATGTTGCTTGACTTACTTGAACTATGGACAGTTATTTCTAACTTTACTGCTTATGGCAGAATAATAATAGCGGACTATCTCTCCCATGGTAAACAACCATTAAGCTGGAAAAAATATCCAATGCAGGTGGAGTGAAAAATAGGAAAACAAAACAAAACAAAACAAAACAAAACAACAAAAAAGACCGGCCACACATAAGAGAGGGACAGAAACTATCCTGATCCCAGACCATAAAGATTCAGTTCATACAGAGGAGGGGCAGTGTTACTGAGAAAGCCTCAAATTTGAGACCCAGGAACACAAACCAGCCTAAGTCTGAAATTGAAAGAGGATAACAGAGAATGTCACCATTGCATCCATCTGCAGATTAACAAGGAGCAGTAATAAATAGCAGTTTGTCCCTGAGGGCAAGGACACCATGCTGGAGAGGTAATCTCTTTAAGGAAAGAAATCACCAGAATAACCTAAAGCTGAAAGAAGAATAGAAATGTTGAGCAAAAATCTCCATTAACCCAACCCCACGATATGCATGGACAGGAATTTGAAGGCAGTAGTGTAATGGTTTTAATAATAGTGACAATAAAACAAAAGCACAACTTGATTCCTGACTATCTTCACAAAGACAACAGTAAAGTTCTAGCAATGGAAGCATGCCCATAATTTGTTCTGATGATCTAATGTATAGCATGGTGACTACAGTTGATAATAATGCACTGTATACTTAAAATTTGCTGAAAGAGATCTTAAGTGTTCTCAACACACATACAGGTGCGCGTGCATGTACACACATGGTAAATATGTGGGGTGATGGATAGCTTTATTAGATTGATTGGGGGAATCGTTTCACAAATGTATATGTATATCAAAACATGTTGGTGTACACCTTAGACAATAGGATGTTTATTTGTTACTCATACCCTAATAAAGCCGGAGGAAAAAGAAGTATGTTCATTTTGAGGCATAAACACTAGCTCAGTCTAATTTAATATGTTTCATCTAAATACTATGCAACAAATACTGTAAGAAATAAGAGACAAAATGGACAAAGCAATCTATGGAAAGAGGTTCATATATAACCAAGGTGTTAGAACTCTCAGACAGGGAATTTAAAATAGCTATGATTAATATGACACAGGCTATACTGGGAAGGATGGACAACATACAAAAATAATGGGGAATATCTGCAAAGAAATGGAAACTATAAGTAACAACTAAAATGACATGTGAGAAGTGTTTATTTCTTTATTTTTTATTTTTAAAGGTTTTATTTATTTATTTGACAGAGAGAGAGACAGCAAGAGAGGGAACACAAGCAGGGGGAGTGGGAGAGGGAGAAGCAGGCTTCCCGCTGAGCAGGGAGCCCGATGTAGGGCTCGATCCCAGGACTCTGGGATCATGACCCGAGCTGAAGGCAGATGCTTAATGACTGAGACACCCAGGTGCCCCACGTTAGAAGTTTTTAAAAAGTAATGGTAACTTAGATGAAGAATGTCTTCAATGATATTATCAGTAGACTTGATATTCCAGAGAACTTGAAGATAAAACTTAAACTGAACACAAAGAAAAACTTGAAAATAAGAAAAACAAAAAAACAAAGAGCATCTAAGAACTTTAAGAAGATATTAAAGATTCTAACAGACATATAATTGGTATCTTAGATTGAGATAAGAAGGATAACAGGGAGAAGTAAATATTGAAGAGATGCTGGTCAAGAATTTTCTGAAAAATAAAAAGTATTAAGCTAGATATTTTCCAAAGAAGATATCCAAATGGCCAACAGACACATGAAAAAGTGCTCAACATCGCTCGGCATCAGGGAAACCCAAATCAAAACCTCAATGAGATACCACCTCACACCCGTCAGAATGGCTAAAATTAACAAGTCAGGAAATGATGGATGTTGGCAGGGATGTGGAGAAAGGGGAACCCTCCTATACTGTTAGTGGGAATGCAAGCTGGTGCAGCCACTCTGGAAAACAGTATGGAGGTTCCTCAAACAGTTGAAAATAGAGCTACCATATGACCCAGAAATTGCACTACTGGATATTTACCCCAAAGATACAAATGTAGTGATCCGAAGGGGTACAGGTACCCCAATGTTTATAGCAGCAATGTCCACAATAGCCAAACTGTGGAAAGAGCCAAGATGTCCATCGACAGATGAATGGATAAAGAAGATGCAGTGTATATATATATATACATACACACACACACACACACACACACACACACACACACACACATATACACAATGGAATATTATGCAGCCATCAAACGGAATGAAATCTTGCCATTTGCAACATCGTGGATGGAACTGGAGGGTATTATGCTGAGCGAAATAAGTCAATCAGAGAAAGACACATATCATATGATCTCACTGATATGAGGAATTCTTAATCTCAGGAAACAAACTGAGGGTTGCTGGAGTGGGGGTGGGGTGGGAGGGATGGGGTGGCTGGGTGATAGATATTGGGGAGGGTATGTGCTATGGTGAGCGCTGTGAATTGCGTAAGACTGTTGAATCACAGACCTGTACCTCTGAAACAAATAATAATTATATGTTAAAAAAAAGAAGAAGATAGTAGGAAGGGTAAAATGAAGGGGGGAAATTGGAGGGGGAGACGAACCATGAAACACTATGGACTCTGAGAAACAAACTGAGGGTTCTAGAGGGGAGGGGGGTGGGGGGACGCCTTACCCTGGTGATGGGTATTAAAGAGGGCATGTATTGAATGGAACACTGGGTGTTATATGCAAACAATGAATCATGGAACACTACCTCAAAAACTAATGATATAACGTATGGTGATTAACATAACATAATAAAATAAAAAAAAATAAAAGCATTAAGCCACAAATCCAAGAAGCTCAGAGTACAGAATAAAGGTTAAGTATGAACAAAGAATCAACCCACAGAGAGACGTATTATGTTGAACCTCCTAGAGACCAAAGATAAAAAGAAAATCTTAAAAAATAATAGAAAAAAGATACAATGAATACTGAGGAATACAAATTTGAGCAGATTTCTTGTCAAAAACCATGTGAGCAAGAAGACAATGGAGTGCTATCATTCAAGTATGAAAAAGGACAGCCCAGAATTTTATGCCGGTTAAAAGAAACAAAAAAAATTAAAAATATATGAAAACCAACAACCCCAGCACAAGCAAAACCAAAGTAACAAGTAATTCTACTTTCCCACAAAAAAGATCTAATTCTAAAGCAGTGTGGTTATGCTAACTAAAAATATGTAGGACTTGCAAATATTTAAGGAATTTTAATAATGTTATGAAATGTACAATAAGGCAAGTGCTATGGGCAAAATATATATGAAATACACAAACTTAAAGTTTTATTTTTAGTAGATATGGTCACAAGGCAGCTCAGATAAGATTGACTTAACAGGGGTATACTGTTCTATTTTAATTTTCCAGAAAATCAACAAGCTCATCTAATGTATTCACATTTCATTCCAGCTCTATAGCCACACACTTACTTCATCTATTAACTTCCTTTTGGGGGATGCAAACATGCATTGATTTGTGTGATATGCAGCAGTTGTTTATGAGAATCTCTTATAAGAGCCCTGAGTAGTTATGTACTTTATTATTAGTAGAATCAAATAGATAACAAATATGTTGCTATCTGCCACTGAGCAAGACTTAAAAATTTGGAAAACAGAAATGTCATGATCTCATTTCAGATACAGTATGAAATACTTGGTAAAGGGTATTAAAGATAGAGCATTCACATTTAAGAAGAGAGTAACAAATTGTGCATGTGTGTGAAAGGGATTAAAATATTGGCAGACTGTGTTAGAAATAAGAGCTCAAATTCCTACTTACATCAGTAAGGATGGTATATAAAATCAGTTTCAGTTGTCTGTTATTCACAACACTCGTATCATGGAGCTCATCAGTGTTTGGTAGCAGAGGTATTCTTACTTGTTTCATTTGAAAGCCTTTTGGGTTTCAGATGAAGTTACTGAAAGCAGTTTCCAATACTAAATATGTTCACACATGATATATCTTTCCTCCCATAAGTAACAAGATTAGATCAACCTCCCCTCAACAAAAATAAAAAGAACAACTTTTATCAACAGCCCATTTCCCATTCTCTGTAGTAGTTAAAAAATCATTCTCTAAATTAAAAGAAATTCAAAGTTCCACTTTTTAAAATAGTGTATATGCACAGAAAAGATCTATAATTTAAGAAAAGGATTTTAATTTTAAATAAGAAACAATTGATCTGTAAAGGAAACAAATTACATAGAAAACACTTACTGTTAACCAAACAAAATAAAATAGCTCTGTAATCCTACATTTGATTTCCCTTACATTGACATAAATTGAGAGGAATATTTATTTTGAACATACTAAGGGAAAAACATCCATTTAGTAACTATGAAAAGTACCTTAAATACTATTGGAGGAGTAAAGAAACAGAACGTTTTCATTTTCAGTTTATTCCGTTAAAAAGTTTCCAACAAAAAATAGTTATGCTCATCGCAGTTGCTTAACTGTTTCATAACTTAGCAAATTTAAGGTCCTAACCTATTGCAAGCTTCTCTGTTTAATTCAGAGATTTTAAAAATTCATATTTCTTTTCTGCTTTGATTTCTCTGAACGTTAGCTCTGACTTTTGCTTATACATTTCTCATTGCACACCCAGAATGGCAAATTTCTTGAAGTATTAGAAATAAGTAAATGCTGTTAAAAGGATTACTCTGGTTTAGAAATTCCTCCTTAGGAGCAATTTATTCCACCATAATTTGTGCAAATCTGTGAAATAAGTAGTGGCAGTGAGGCTGAACTTTAGACAAACTTCTCTCTTTTCCTTACGGGAAACTGTATTTTGAAAATGGAGTATTCTTTTTTTTTTAATTTTTTATTGTTATGTTAATCACCATATATTACATCATTTGAAAATGGAGTATTCTTAAAGGTTCATAGAATTTGTCACTCCTCCGTGGTTATACAAATCTCATAGAAAACATACATTCAATCTTTCTTAGTTTTATTAGTGTGTGTGTATGTGTGTATATGTGTGGGTCTGGGTGTGTGTGTGTGTGTGTGTATGTAAGTGGTCAGTAGGATTTATTGAAATAATAAGTAAACATATATGCTATCAATCTATTCACAATTTTTACAATTCAGAGGAAACAAATCACAATTTACTACTCTCCTTTTTTTAACTGGTAACTTATTGCAATAATAACATTTAAATAAAACATTGTCAACTAAGTTTTAAATTTTTGTGTTAACATTTTTATATATGATTATGTGGAATAAACATTCATTTTCTAAAAGATAGGGATCAGATAATGGAATAGCTATCATTAAGAAAGTGATAGAATTTAAATATGTAGAAAATCTTCCAAATTTTTGGAAATTATGTAATACTCTTATTTTATTTTATTTCTTTATTATGTTCAGTTAGCCAACATATAGCACATCATTAGTTTTTGATGTAGTGTTCAATGATTCATTAATTCCATTTAACACCCAGTGCTCATCACCACACATGCCCTCCTTAATACCCATTGTAACGCTCTTTAAAATAAGGTACAGATCATGGAAGAAATTAAAAGGAAAAAAAATGTTTTGAACTAAGTATTGAAAATGTATCAAATATATTAGGTGTACCTAAAGGAGGTCTTAGAATCAAACTTCTAACTTCACTTTTTTAATAAATTTAATTCTTTTTTTTAAATTTTATTGTTATGTTAGTCACCATACATTACATCATTAGTTTTTGATGTAGTGTTCCATGATTCATTGTTTGCATATAACACCCAGTGCTCCATTCAATACAAGCCCTCTTTAATACCCATCACCAGGTTAATCCATCCCCCCACCCACCTCCCTCTAGAACCCTCAGTTTGTTTCTCAGAGTCCATAGTCTCTCATGGTTCGTCTCCCCCTCCGATTTCCCCCCCTTCATTTTTCCCTTCCTACTATCCTTTTTTTTTTTAACATATAAAGTATTAATTTGTTTAGAGGTACAGGTCTGTGATTCAACAGTCTTACACAATTCACAGCGCTCACCATAGCACATACCCTCCCCAATGTCTATCACCCAGCCACCCCATCCCTCCCACCCCTCACCACTACGGCAACCCTCAGTTTGTTTCCTGAGATTAAGAATTCCTCATATCAGTGAGACCATATGATACATGTCTTTCTCTGACTGACTTATTTTGCTTATGCTGGGTGTGTGTTTTAATGAAAAATTCTGTTGGAAAGGGAAATTGTGGACTAGTCCTCTAAGGCAAATCTTAGGAAATTGAAAATAATAATTATTATTTTTTAATTCAAATGCCCTCAATTTTAAAATAGAGCTTGGATGAGGCCAGCTATTATCTTTGTTAATATTAGCAAAACTATTAACTATGTTAACTATTGGCAAAACTGCATTTTAGCTCCTGAATTTTCTTTTCTGTCCTACTTCTGACTTTTCTACTAGGTTTGCTGTGGCATGTTCTTCTCACTAACTCCTTATTAAAAAACCAGTCAGATTCTAGTCAATTATATGGGAACTCTTCATTCATTCATTTAAATCTCTAAGAAACTCTAACCATTTGCTACTGTTATTTTGAAAGCAACTAATAGATTAACATTCATATTTTCTCACAAAAATCTAAAATATCAGATATATGTCTATATGTAAAGATATAGACATATCCCAAACAGTTCAAAACTATAGTAAATTTACTCTAAAATATGATGTTCTTAGAAATATGTTAAATTTCATATGTATATAATTCTAGTATATAAAAGGAATATTTAACACAGGTGAAGGTAAAACAAATGTTATCGTTTATAGCTTTGTAAGTCTACAGAGAAGGGCTCAAGAGACAAGGAGGAAAAGCTGTTAACATTCTGAATTTTATGATTAAGTTCAACTGTCAGGTGGGTGTGAAATGGAGTTTTTATTCATAGTGACACAGTTCTAGGTACAGTCTGTTCTTGACAACTTAACTTGAATTCTTTTTATCCTTCTTACATCCCATCTATAGAAAAATAAAGTTTATTTCATTAAACCATTATTAATAAGTTAATTATCACTACACATAACTGAGTTCAATCATACTTACATAAGTGAAGCAATTTATTCATGCTTGAGAACTGTGCAAAAAGGAAGGAATGGGTAGCATGAGGATGGTGAATGTCTTTTGGATGCAATAAGGAAATGAGAAGAGAAGGGTAAGGGGATAATAATAATTGTGGAAATAAATAATTGTGATGATTCCTGTTAGAAAGTACAGGAAGCTCAGGAAACAAACTGAAGGTTGCTGGAGTGCTGGGGGGTGGGAGGGATGGGGTGGCTGGGTGATGGGACATTGGGGAGGGTATGTGCTATGCTGACCGCTGTGAATTGTGTAAGACTGTTGAATCACAGATCTGTACCTCTGAAACAAATCATACATTATATGTTAAAATAAATACATCAGATAGTAGGAAGGGTAAAATGAAGGGGGGACATCAGAGGGGGAGACGAACCACGAAACACTATGGACTCTGAGAAACAAACTGAGGGTTCTAGAGGGGAGGGGGTGGGGGGATGCGTTAGCCTGGTGATGGGTATTAAAGAGGGCACATATTGAATGGAGCACTGGGTGTTATACGTAAACAATGAATTATGGAACACTACCTCAAAAACTAATGATATAATGTATGGTGATTAACATAACATAATAAAATAAAATTTAAAAAAAAAGAAAGTACACGAAGAGCTCCAGTGTTCCCAAATTATAGTAAACTATCAGATAGAACTTATCTATCTTAATCACTGTGGAGTTAGTATAACACGTTGATCAGTTTATAGCATTTTATTTATTATTTGTAATATCTAATTAGATTATTGAGATATCCACTCTCCTCTTGACTCTCAATATCTCTCAACATGACACCTGGTTCTGACTAATGTGCTGTATTGATTCTTTACAGTTTTCTAAGACACTTAATTTTACTTTTAATTTCTGTAATTTTGTTTAACTGCATTTCTCTTTTTAACAAATAATTGAAACACACTTTTGTTGGTAATTCCACATGCAGAAATTAAAGTCAAATTTTATTGTAATAAGAACATGATGATTCTTTCCACTCCCTTTTTCTAGCATGAGACTTTTTAGGTCAGCATTATGTCCCTATGATCGTTCCTTATAGTAGATGGACCCTCTATGAAATATTTCAGATGGATGAATTTGCACATTAAGATATCTCTTTATCTAAAGAAAGAATAAATCACTTGTGGAATGAATTTCTATTTATGTAATTTGCATAGCCCTCTGATTATAATTTTAAAAGAATTTTGGAAAGGAATAATTTAATGTTGTAGTAATAGGAATTGTATTATTTGATGAGTTTATGTTTCAAAATTTTATTTATTTTTAGTAGAGTCTGGGCTTTCTAACTAGGAGTTTTCTAAGCACTTTACTTAGTTATGCACTATTGTATTGGCAATCTAGTTTGAAAGGAAGGTTCAGTGTAATCAATTATGTCCTTGATGTGGTAAAACTCAGTTTCAGTTGGATAAACTTGAGAGAAAAGCATCATCAGAGAGGGTGATTTTGATTATTCACTATAATTTTGCATATTCAATTAAAATATCTTTCGTACTCTCATTTTTACTGACTTGCATACTGTCTAATGGTTAAGTTTAATTTTCTTTATACAGCCAAAGATAAACCAAACCAACTTTGTCTTCTTTTTACTTTAACATCCTTTAAAATGAATTTAACATTTAAATTTCTAATTTATGCAATCATATTTCCTATTGAGTCTTTAAGAAATCCAGCAGACATTATTGACCAGGTCGATGATTGTATATTTTTAAATGATTTCCATAAGTGTATTTGAGCACATTTGAATTCATTTAAAAATAAGATAGAAAAAAGGCAATGATTGTCCTTTCCAGATAGCAACAAAAAGCAATCAAATAATTTTCTTATCCAGTGAAATAATAGACATTCGTTACAAAATCTATACACAGTCTGAGAATGGAGCAATAAGACCACCTGGATGTGAAATTGACTTGTTTCATAAGCTTCCATTTATAATCTATACATTTACACAATAAAATCCCAGTATTCACAAGAGATTGAATCTACATGTTTCAGAATTAGTCATGAGAATACAAGATAAATGAAAACTCCTGATTCCACTCTGGAGAGAAAAAAGAATTACAACATTGAAAATAAAATTTTTGTAAATATTTTATTTTTGGCTCACTCTAACAGCCAAATATTAGTTTACATGAAACATTATAATTGGTAAAATATTTTTGCATATATACAAGTAGTAGTTAAGACTTCAGGAAAATCCCAAATCTGAGCATTCATTTGTTTTTCCTAGCTGCATTTATGCTTATGTATTTCCAAGTAATGTAAAAATACTGTCTATAGTATAATGTCTTCAAACTTTGAACATGAAATATTTTTTTTAAAAATGAGGATCATATATTTAATTTTTAAAGGTTGTGGTGTCTTCCTTTTAAATAAAATGGATTTTATTTGTTTGTTTCAGGTTTTTATTCAAATTCCACTTAGGTAACAAAAAGTGGAATATTAGTTTCAGGAGTAGAATTGAGTAATTCATAACTTACATATAACACCCACCGCTCATCACAAGTGATGTCCTTAATACCTATCACCCATATTACCCACCCCCCCACCCACCTCCCCTATAGCAACTCTCAGTTTGTTCTCTATAATTAAGAGTCTGATTTATGGTTTTCCTCTCTCTCCCCCCGCCATGTTCATCTCTTTCGTTTCTTAATTTCTGCATATGACTGAAATCATATGGTATTTGTCTTTCTCTATTTCACTTAGCATAATATACTCTAGTTCCATCCGTGTGTGTGTGTGTGCATGTGTGTGTATGTGTGTATGTGTGTAATTTATTCATCAGTCGATGGACATTTGGGTTCTTCCCATAATTTGGCTATTGTTGATAATGCTGCTATAAACATTTGGGTTCTTCCCATAATTTGGCTATTGTTGATAATGTGCTATAAACATCAGGGTGCATGTGTCCCTTCAAATCAGTATTTTTGTATCCTATGGGTAAATACCTAGCAGTGCAGTTGCTGGATCATTGGGTAGTTCCATTTTTAACTTTCTGAGAAACCTCCATACTGTTTTCAAGAGTAGCTGCATCATTTTCCATTCCCACCAATGATGTAAGAGGGTTCCCCTTTCTCTTCATTCTCGTCTTGTTAATTTTAGCCATTCTGACAGGTGTGGGTGGTATCTCATCATGGTTTTGATTTGTATTTCCTGCTGATGAGTGAGGTTGAACATCTTTTCATATGGCTGTTAGCCATCTGGAGGTCTTCTTTGGAGAGATGTCTATGCATGTTTTCTGCCCATTTTTTAACTAGATTAATTGTTTTTGGGTGTTGAGTCTGATAGGTTCTTTATAGATGTTGGACACTAGCCCTTTATCAGATAAGTCATTTGCAAACATCTTCTCCCATTCTGAAGGTTGCCTTCTAGTTTTGTTGACTGAGCCCTTTGTTGTGCAGAAGCTTTCTATTCTTGATGAAGTCCCAACAGTTCATTTTTGCTTTTGTTTCCCTTGCCTCCAGTGGCATGTCTGGTTTAGAAGTTACTGTGGCCAACATCCAGGAGGTTGCCGCCTGTATTCTCCTCCAGGATTTTGATGGTTTCCTGTCTCACATTTAGTTCTTTCATCCCATTTTGAATTTATTTTTGTTTATGGTATAAGAAAGTGGTCCAGTTTCATTCCTCTGCATGCTGCTGTCCCGTTTCCCAACATCATTTGTTGAAGAGATGTTCTTTTTTCCCATTGGATATTCTTTCTGCTTTGTTGAAGAATAGTTGACAATATAGTTGTGGGTACATTTCTGGGTTTTCTATTCGGTTCCATTGATCTATATGTCTGTTTTTGTGCCAGTGCCATGCTGTCTTGACGACTATAGGTTTGTAATATAGCTTGAAGTCCAGAATTGTGATGCCTCCAGCTCGGCTTTTCTTTTTCAAGATAGCTTTGGCTATTTGGGTCTCTTATGGTTCCATACACATTTTAGGATTGTTTGTTCTAGTTTTGTGAAAAATGCTGGTGGTATTTTGACAGGGATTGCATTAAATGTGGAGATTGCTTTGGGTAGTATAGACATTTTAATAATCTTTGTTCTTCCAGTCCACGAGCATGGGATGTTTTCCCATTTCTTTGGGTTCTCTTTGATTTCTTTCATAAGTGCTCTATAGTGTTCAGAGTATAGATCATTTACCTCTTTGGGTAGGTTTATTCCTATGTATCTTATGGTTTTGGTGCACTTATAAGTGGGATTGATTTCTTGATTTCTCTTTCTGCTGCTTAATTATTGGTGTATAGAAAGCCACAGATTTTTGTACATTGATTTTGTGTCCTGCGACTTTACTGAATTCACCTATCAAATCTAGCCTAACCTCGGGAAGTAAACAGACATCCAAATCCAGGAGGCACAGAGAATTCCCATCAAAATCAACAAAACCAGGCCAACACCAAACCATATTGTAAGTAAAATTTGTAAAATACAGAGATAAAGAAAATATCCTAATAGTAGCAAGACAAAAGAAGTCCCTAACTTACAAGGGAAGACAAATAAGATTAGAAGATCTCTCTATAGAAACTTGGCAGGCCATATGAGAGTGGAATAATATATTCAGTGTGCTAAATGGGAAAAATATGCAGTCAAGAATATTTGACAGCAAGACTGTCATTCAGAATAGAAGGAGATATAGTTTCCCAGAGAAACAAAAACTAAAGGAGTTCATAACCAGTAAACCAGCCCTGCAAGAAATATTAAAGGGGACTCTTTGAGTGGGAAAGAAAGACCAAAAGCAAAAGACTAGAAAGGAACAGAGACAATCTCCAGAAACAATGACAAAACAAGTAATAAATGACACTAAATTCATCTCTATCAATAATTACTTTGAATGTAAGGTCATCTGAGTGGTACAGTTGGTTGAGCATCCAACTCTTGGTTTTAGCTCAGGTCATGATTGTGGTCATGGGATTGAGCCCCATGTCAGGCTCCACACTCAATGTGGAGTCTGCTTGGGATTCTCTCTCTCTCTCTCTTTCTCCATCTGCCTCTCCTGCTTGAGTTCTCTCTCTCTCAAATAAATAAATAAATCCTTAAAAAATGATTATTCTGAGTTTAAATGGACTAAATTCTCCAATCAAAAGACATAGGGTATCAGAATGGATTAAAAAAAAAAAAATCTACGTGCTGCTTACAGGACACTCATTTTAGACCTAAAGACACGTCCAGATTGAAAGTGAGGGGATGAAGAACCATTTATCATGCAATTGGACATCAAAAGAAAGCCAGAATTCTAATACTTATATCAGAAAAACTAGATTTTAAACCAAAAGACTGTAATAAGTGATGAAGAAGGACACTATATGATAACAGAGGGGTATATCCAAGAAGAAGATCTAACAATTATAAATATTTATGCCAACTTGGGAGCACCCAAATATATAAAACAATAACAAAGAACTCATTGATAATAATACAATAATAGTAGGGGTATAACACTCCATTTACACCAATGGATGGATTACCTAAGCAGAAAATCATCAAGGAAACAATGGTTTTGAATGACACAGTGGAACAGATGGAAAGAACACTCCAGCCTAAAGCAACAGAATGCACATTCTTTTCAAGTGCACTTGGGACATTCTCCAGAATAGATCACATACTAGGTCACTCATGAGGCCTCAACAAGTAGAAAAAGATTGAGATCTTACCATGCATATTTTCTGATCACAACACTATGAAACAACAAATAAAAGTCCAGGGCCAGATGACTACCCAGGGGAATTCTTTTAAAGAAGAGTTAATACTGTTCCAAAAAATAGAAAGAGAAGGAAATCTTCCAAATTCATTCTATGAGATCAGCATTTCCTTGATTCCAAAACCAAAGACCCCACTAAAAAAGAGAATTACAGGCCAAGATCCCTAATGAATATAAATGCAGAATTTCTCAACAAAACACTAGCAATTTGAATCCAACATTACATGAAAAGAATCATTTATCACAATCAAGTGGAATATATTCCTGGGCTGCAAGGGTAGTTCAATTCCCTAAATAATCAACATGATACACCACATTAATAAAAGAGAGATAAGAACCCTAAGATCCTCTCAATAGATGCAGAAAAAGCATTTGACGAAGTACAGCATCCATTCTCGATAAAAACCCTCAAGACAAACTGGGGATTGAGGGAAAATATCTCAACATCTTAAAGGCCATATATGAAAGACCCATAGCTAATATGATCCTTAATGGTGAAAAACTGAGAGCTTTTTGTCAATGGTCAGGAAAAAGACAGGGATATCCACTCTTACTATTATTATTTAACATACTACTAGAAATCTTCGCCTCAGCAATCAGATTATAAAATATTTCTTTTTTAAAAACTTTTATTTATTTATTTGTCAGAGAGAGAGAGAGAACACAAGCAGGGGAAGAGGCAGGCGGAGGGAGAAGCAGGCTCCCTGCTCAAGCCCAATGTGGGACTCGATCCCAGGACCTTGGGATTATGATCTGGAGCCACCCAGGTGTCCCAGAATATAAAATATTTCTAACAAAAGACTTGAACCCACAAGGATTGCAAACATTGAGGGGATGTGATTATGTTGACTGCCACAATGCAAGCATTCCTTTTCCCCTTGATAGTCCCTCAAAACTTATTTCTCCAAATGAAAGTTTATAAAAAGAAAGAACAGAGGTAGTTGCAAGCCAGACTAAGGGGTCATTAGAGAGATCAAAAATTCAAATAAATATTTTTAATCAGAAATTTCTGTATTGAAGAAATGGCTAAGTGATATAACTGACCAAATTAAATATTTTGTCAGGTAGACCTATGTTTAATTTGCAAAACTACCACCATCATCTGTGTAAACCAAATTATCTTTTCCTTTTTTTTGCCATTATATCAACTTAAAGTCAACATATAATTTTATTTCTCATATTATAAAAGTCCAGGAAAATAATCTATACTAGTGAAATTTTAATTTCAGTCAGTCATTGGTTTTTAGTTACACATCTTTTTTAAATGGAGAAAAAAGATCTTAAAAGAAAAATTTTGAATATGTGATTCTGCCTTTATGGAAAAGGAATGTAGAGGGTTATTTGTGGTGATTTTCAGTAAATCCTCTCTTATCTCAAAAAAAAAAAAGGACCTAAAATGAGCTCATTGATATTTAAAGTTACAAATTGGATACTTATTCTTTTGGTCTGATGCTGGTGCTTTGACTTTCATTTTCATTAAAATGCAAATATCCTAAGAAGGGGACTCACTATTTTATTCATTCATTTATACTTTCCTGTAAGCAATGGGTATACAATCAATATTTCTCAGTTTACACTGTCAGATCATTTATTATGAGATTGCAATTGACTTTTTTTAGAGTGGGGGGAGAGAGAAATGAAGAAGCAGCTCTCAATAAAACACATAGTGTAGGAGAAAAAAGGTAAAACTGGGAAGAGTTCATAAAGACTTATCTCACAATTTTGCTGAGAGTTGACCTCGATTCTACTTTAGAGACAACATAGTTACAATGCAAAGCAAGTTCTATATTATTGTAGTATACTTAGTGATAAAAATGAGCATTAGAGATAGAATACTAGAAACTATGTTTGATATTATTGATTACTAAACATACTGAACAAAATATTAAGAATGAGTAGAGATTGTAAAATTCCCTAATGTCTCAATATTAAATAAAATGCATTTCTTCCCTGTATGAATAAATGTGAGAAGACCAGAAAAATCAGGTTTATTTCAAATCTGCATATTGAAATACAAGGATTTAAGCTTTTCCTTTTCTTCGTGTGGGCTTGGAAGCCGTTGCTCACTATGGAGGTGGCCTGCAGCAGGATGCTGGGCAGCTACCCTACAACCGTGAGCCCCGGGGAGATGGAGAAGCACGTGCGGCTCCTCTCCGAGCCCGAGTGGCTCAGCCTCCACCACATCCGCACGGACACCTACATCAAGCTGGACCCTACGTCAAGCTGGACAAGGCTGCTGACCTGGCAGGTGTCATCACACGGCTGGCCTGCCTTGCCCGTGCGGAGGCGGCGCTGTGAGCGCCTCGCAGACATGGGCTTCAGGTCCCTGGCCCGGCCCGCTGTGTCTGTTTTACTCCCTTTAGGAACACCATGCACTTTTCCCCTTCTAGAGGGTGCTAGAATGTGATGGCCATTTGTACTAACTGTGTTTTAGTAGGGAACAACCTCCATGAGCTGCGTTATATGAGAGTTTAATAAATAAAGGGGTTTTGTTTTTTATTTGTTTAAGTTTACACAGTAAAATTCACTTTTTTTGTTGGACAGATATATGAGTTTATATCCTTACACAGACTCATAGCTACCATCACGGACAGGATACAGAGAACTCTTTTGTATTCAGACCCTCCCCCATCATCTGTCCTCTGCAACCACTTATCTGTCCTCTGTTGCTGTAGTTTTACCATTTTTCAGAATGTTATAAAAATAGAATCACACAGGCTGGCCTCTTTTACTTAGCATAATGCAGTTGAGATTCATGCTGATAGTTTGTTTCTTTTTATTGCTGAGTAGTATTTCATTGTGTGTACCAAAGTCCATTTATCCACTTACTTGTTGAATAATATCTGGATTTACAATTTGTGGCAATAATGAACACTGCTGCTATAAATATTTATTCGAAGTTTTTTTTGTATACATGTAAGTTTTCATTTCTGTAGGATAAAGAGTTAGAAATGGGTCAATTGATTTATAAATCAGCCAATATAAATTACCATATCAAAAACCTAAAGAAGGAAAATCATATTGTCATAATAATTCATGAACAGAGAGCATTTGACAAAATTCACCATCTATTCATGATGCAAACTCTCAGTGAACTAGCAGCGTTTGATCATGTCAGGATCTACTAATTGTAGCAAAGAGGATGGCTATCTGGAGTGTGACACATTTCCACTCGTATTTATTTCTGTCCCATCTATTTGGATGTACATTTGGTAGTTTAGATTTAAATATGTTATAATAAAGTACAAATAAAGTAATAATGTAAAAAATATTAGCTCTTATTTAGTTATACCCAAGATTTGCTCATTTAGGTAACGTCTAAGAAAGAAAAAAAAGAGAGAAATAGAATTTTGTGTTTGAGCTAAATAATGAAACAGATTGTTGCTCTTCCTCCTTTGGAAGGAACATATATTTTGCTTGTTTAGAAACTCAGAGTTAAGACAATATTCCTTTTAGTCAGCTCTATGACTGTAAGTACTTACATAAATCCTCCAAGTACCCAACTATACAGTATGGCAAAAACAAAACTTAAAAAAATTCTTACAGTATTAAACTGAAATAATCATAATAGAATATTACTTAGATTTAGTGATTAATTTCAGTCATTCGTTCAACAAATATTATTGATCATATAGTATGTGGAAGGAGTATGATAAGGATTGAATATTGTTTTCTGAATATAATATAAGCTTTCCCCCAAGTACTACTTTCCCCAATTACCTCTTTAGAGCCTTCAATACCATCAGTATTCATACTGGATATTATGGGATGAATGAATTAAATATGTTTAGTTCTACAACTACTTCTTAATTTCCACCTTAATCTCAAATTCAATTTGCTAACCAGTGGGCACTTAGTAGAGATGCTTGGAACTATTCCATTTTTTCCTTCATCTACATGTACTTAATTAATTTCATTCCTATCATTCATTGTTCTGCTCTATATTGAAGGAATTTGAACCCCTAAACGTTAAATTTCCTAGACTCCTCTGCCAGCTGGAATCCAGTTAGTATTGGCTAGTAAGAGGAACTAGCAGGATTTATTTATTTATGCACTTATTCTATTACTTTTTATTTTGAAATAATTATATTTTCATAGTAATTTGCAAAGAAAGCACAGAGGCCTAGTATATTCAACACAGTTCCCCCCAACTGTCACACCTTAGATTATTCTAGTATAAGATCAAAACAATGCATTGACATTTATAAAATGTACATACAATTCTATTTCATCATATGCATAGATTTGCATAACCGCCACCTAGATCAAGATACAAAACTGTTTCATCACCACAAAAGATCTCCCTTGTTTTATCCTTTAATAATCATTCTCATTGCCGCCCTGCCCCTTCATCATCTCTGACCCCTGGCAAACACCATTATGCTTTCTATATCTATCATTTTGTCATTTCAAGAATGCTATCTAAATGGGATCATATAGTATGTGACCTTTTGGGATTTGTTTACTTTACTCAGAATAATGCCCTTGAGATCACTGGTAGGATTTTAGGAGGAAGGACCAGCAGCACACCAGTGAGTGCTGACTGGTTGGACTGTCTTTGGTATTCCAGTAGCAGGGGTACCTACCAGTAGTTGTGGGGGCCACAGGCTGCAGAGGCTTTCAGTAGCACTGAGAGATAAATCAGTGAGTAGATGCAGGGCCAGCTGATTTTGGAGGGTCTTGAACTTGCAACGTCCAGCAGGGTCAAGGGAACATGTACACCTGGGCTCTGGAAACACTATCTCCCTTTGTTTTTTCCATCCCTCTGGTATGGGAGAAGCTTCCTGAAATTATCAATCTCTCGTTACTTCAGTGTAACTGAAGTAACTAGTTCCCAGTATTTAATACCTTCTGTATGAATTACTTAGCCTAAATTTTACTTTTGTGAGTGGATCCTGACAGAGACATCATCAAACAGCCCTGACGTTAAGAAACTAGCTACATATAGTATTGTAAAAACATACTGATAGCATTGATATTTTACTAATATTAATAATAATATAGCTACTATTTATTGGAAATCCATTTTGTCCTAGGCACTTTGTATAATAGCTTTCTCTCAAACAGCTTATACACACAAAAGCAATGAAAAAAAGTTCAGTAAGAAGAATAGAGCTATGCCAACGTGGAACATAGTCATTTTTAATTGTATAAGCACATTTTCTTTATGTGTTTGATGAATAAAACGTTAAAGTCAAGTGCTCAGAGTCAACTATTTTGAAGTTAATATATCTCACACGACAGCTCACTTAGGAGTCCAGTGGTCATCCAGTGTCCATATGGTTAAGTTTATTATGTTTAATGACAGAACCAGAATATGGTTGCAGTGAAATGTTCTGGTGCCATAACACTCATGTTGTGGAATGCTGTCCTATTGAGCATTTCCGATGCCAAGTCCAACTCAATATTCTTTAACTTGTGAAAATACTTTTGGCATTTCATTTTATGTTTGCTGAAAAGTTGTCTCACTCAAAATGGTTTGGTATTTCCAGTCGAAGCCTTGTACAGCTGGCAACTTTCAATTGTTTCCTGTATAGTCTGGAATGACAATGATGCCAGTAGCCTAGTTTAATAATTGATTACTTATTAAAAAATTATATAAAAGTCTCCAAATTTAATACAAAGGCATGTTTTTATTTTTCAAGTTCCTTTGGAAAAATTTTAACCTGTACCTTAAACATTTAGTTATCTAAATATTCTTAATCAGTGACAGTGTCACTTATTAATTTCTCCAGGAATTTTTTAAGTGATGACTCTAGTCCAAACAGAATTCCTCCTAATAACAAATTGTATTTTATATTAATTATACCATATAATTTGTGTTATATTTTACTGTTTTTACAAAAACCCCACCATTTTTGTTTCTGAAATTGGTCAATTGTTAATAATATCAAATACATATTTCATATTTCTACCATGTGTACAACCTTAATGTTATGACTACATTAATATTTGTGCATATAAGCTCTCACACTAATAAAATATTCAACTAACTTGTTTCTATATCTGTATTTTAATGTTTACAACTAGTAATTTAATAGTGAATGGCTAAAGTTTTCGCTTTTAAAATCGAGATTTATGCCACATCAGAACATGTAAACCCGTTTGATCATGGATTCCATCTGGTTTATGTGCTCTCTTCTTTGTTGGCTAGTGATTACACTGGATATTTATTCAACAGTCACTGTCTCAGTGCTAATCTCTAAGTAAAAACAAAGCACTCAATGTGACAAACAAGGTCCCTATTCTCATAAAATTTTTAAAATAAAATTTATGTTTAAGAAACATAAATAAGAAAAATATTAAATAAAAAGATAATTCCTCATAATAATAATGATATAGAGAGCAAATCACAGAAATATTATCTGAGGAAGAATTATTGTAAACAAGTCATGAAAGAAATTCTCTTAAAGGATATGATATTCAGGCTGAGAACTGAATTTTGCCAACAACTTATTCAGATAATCAGAAGAAGAAACATTTTGGTCCATGACTAGCATGAAGTCCTGGTGAGAATAAGCTTGACTTACTTGAAAAACATTTTCTTTTTTCTTTTCTGTTTTTTTTTTTAATTTTAAGATTTGTATTTATTTATTTGACAGAGAAAGACTCAGCAAGAGAGGGAACACAAGCAGGGGGAGTGGGAGAGGGAGAAGCAAGCTTTCCACTGAGCAGAAAGCCCGATGCAGGGCTCGATCCCAGGATTCTGGGACCATGACCTGAGCCAAAGGCAGACACTTAACAACTGAGCAACCCAGGCACCCTGTTTTTTAATTAAATTAAGCAGTTGAGATTTTATACCAAGAATAATAGGAAACTTTTTTTTTTTGGTTTTGAATAAGGCAGTAATCTCATATTATTTGAATTTATGATAATGAATGTGTGTTGTAAAAAATGAATTAAAGGTGGCAAAATACAACAATTTCTTTTTTATAGAGGAGAGACATGGTTGTTGAGGATGGTATCAGCTGATACAAAGAAAAACAGGCATATTTGCCATGTGTTCTGTTAGCCAAATTAAAAATACTTGCTGATGAATTAGATGTGAGAGGTGAGGAACAGAAAAAGTTAGGTGGGCAAATGAAAATTTTAGGGAAAACTCTTCAACAATGCTGAAAAAATATTTCCTTCAAAGCTTTACCACTTATAATCACTTAAATCTTACATAATTTAATCTTCTCAATAATTATATTAAAAAATTATTCTTACTGTACTCTGAAGATAAATTCACTGAATGTCAGGAAGATTAAGTCAATGTCTCAAGATCTCAGAGCTTTCTTTAAGGCAAAATTAGCAATATAGATCTTCAGAATCTATGTTAAATAGAAATGCCACAGAAACATAATTTAGACCCAATGTTTTTCCAATTGAGAGGTGGGAATGTGTAATCAGTTGTTTAACATACAACTTGCTCATAACTATGTGCCTCTGAAATAGTTGTACTTGAAGTACAGGTAAGCAAAAATCTCATTAAAAGAAATATTTTTAGGGTGCCTGGGTGGCTCAGTCAGTTAAGTGTCTGCCTTCGGCTCAGGTCATGTCCTGGAGTCGGGGATCGAGTCCTGTATCAGGCTCCCTGCTCAGCGGTGAATCTGCTTCTCCCTCTCCCTCTGCTCCCCTGCCAAACTCATGCACTCTTTCTCTCTATCTCAAATAAATAAAATTTTTTTAAAAAAAAATATTTTTACCAAATCATTTGATATGGATTTCTTACAAGTCAAACTCAAAATTTTATGAAAAATGAAAAGAAAAATTTATTCTTCACTACCATACAAAATTAAATATGTGAATTTTTAAAATTTAAAAGAGAAGTTCTTTAGGGATTAATTTAGCAAATTACAGTTGGAGTATTGATATTATTTTATTATTTTTATGTTTGTTATTTTATGTATGTATTAAGCCTACTACGTGATAGTTTCTTTCCATAAATTATTTCATTTAATTATTAAAAATGTATTAAATAGAAAGTTGATGGATTTTTCAAATCAAGATACTAAGGAGACAATTATTCAAGTAACTTGGTCGAGATCAGAAGGTTATAAACAGGCTCATTGGGATGACTCTCAACTTCACTTAATTCTAATTTATAATAAATACTTCTTAAGTACATGCTACTTTTCCAGCATTATGCTATATTCTGAGAAAAAGTGGATAGAATGATAGCTGCTGTTTTAAGGCACGTCTAAAAGTATGTTTTGGTTTGTGTGTGCTTAATTCATTTTCTTCATATGAATATACCCATACCTTATTTAATAACATTTATGGTTTTATTTTTAGTGCCTCATGTTTGTGTAATATAGAAAACCTAGAACTTTTGACATGTATATATATATATATATATATATAAAAGAGCAAATGTTGGGCACCTGGGTGGCTCAGTTGGTTAGGCGACTGCCTTCGGCTCAGGTCATGATCCCGGAGTCCCAGGATCGAGTCCCACATCGGGCTCCCGGCTCAGCGGGGAGCCTGCTTCTCCCTCTGACCTTCTCCCCTCTCATGCTGTTTCTCTCTCTCTCTCTCTCTCTCTCAAATAAATAAATAAAATCTTTAAAAAAAAAAAGAGCAAATGTTAATATCCAGTGATATAAATAGTAATTAAATTCTTTACTGAAAGTTTATCTTGTCACAGAGCTAGAACAAACCATCCTAAAATTTGTATGGAACCACAAAAGACCATGAATAACAAAAACAATCTTGAAGAAGAAAAGCAAAGCTGCAGGCATCACAATTCTGGATTTCAAGCTATATTACAAAGGAATTCTTATCAAGACAGTATGGTACTGGCACAAAACAGACAAATAGATCCATGGAATAGAAGAGAAAATGCAGAAATGGACCCACAAGTATATAGTCAACTAATCTTCAGCAAAGCAGGATTTGGAAAGAATACAGAACGGAAAAAAAGACAGTCTTTTCAAAAAATGCTGTTGAGAAAACTGGACAGCAACAAGCAAAAGAATGAAACTTGACCACTTTCATACACCATACACAAAAATAAATTCAAAATGGGTGAAAGACTTAAATGTGAGACAGGAAACCATCAAAATCCTGGAGGAGAACACAGGCAGCACCTCTTGGACTTTAGCTATAGCAACTTCTTACTAGACACGTCTCTGGAGGCAAGGGAAACAAAATAAAAAAAATGAACTATTGGGACTCTATCAAGACAAAAAGTTTCTGCATGGTGAATGATACAGTCATTAAGCCTAAAAGTCAAGGAATGGGAGACTCTATAAAGAACTTATCAAACTCAACACCCAAAAAAGAAATAATCCAGTTTAAAAAAGGGCAGAAGACATGCATAAACATTTTTCCAAAGAAGACATCCAGATGGCTAACAGCCACATGAAAAGATGCTCGACATCACTCATCAGCAGAGAAATACAAATCAAAACCACGATGAGATACCACCCCACACCTGTCAGAATGGCTAAAATTAACAACACAGAAAACAATAGATGTTGGTGAGGATGTGAAGAAAGAAGAACTATTCTTACGCTGCTGGTGGGAATGCAAATTGGTACAGCCACTCTGGGAAACAGTATGGAGATTCCTCAAAAAGTTAAAAATAGAACTACCCTATGACCCAGCAATTGCACTAGTTGGTATTTGCCCGAAGGATACAAAATACTGATTCGAAGGGACACATGCAGCCTGATGTTTATAGCAGCATTATAACAATAGCTAAATTATGGAAAGAGCCCAAATGTCTATCAACTGATGAAGGGATAAAGAAGAAGTGGTATGTATGTGTATGTGTGTGTATATATATATTTTTTTTGAAATATGTGTATATATATATTTATTGAAAGTTTATCTTGTCACAGAGCTAGAACAAACCATCCTAAAACATATATATATATGCATATATATATATATATATATATATATAACTCAGCCATCAAAAAGAATGAAATCTTGCTATTTGCAATGACATGGATGGAGCTAGAGTGTATTATGCTAAGTGATATAAATCAGTCAGAGAAAGACAAATACCATATAATTTCACTCATATGTGGAAATTAAGAAACAAAGGAGATGAACATAGGGGGAAAAAGAAAGAGAAAAAGGCAATCCATAAAATAGACTCTTAATTATAGAGAACAAACTGAGGATTCTGGAGGAGAGGTGGGCAGGGGGAGGTGTAAAATAGGTAGTTGTTGTTAAGGAGGGCACTTGTGGGGAGCACTGGGTGTTCTATGTAAGTGATGAATCACTAAATTCTACTGTTCAAAAAAATATTACATTATCTGTTAACTAACTAGAATTTAAATAAAAATTTGAAACAAAAAAAGAAAGTTTATCTTGAAAAGTACACAAATCCTAAGTGTGTAACTCAACAAATTTTTAGAAAATAAACTACCCATGTGTCTATAATCCAGTTCAAGAAATATAATGCTAGCAAACTAGAAGCCTCACTGCCTCCCCCATCATCTTCCAATCTTTATCCCCTCTGTACTCACCAAAGCTAACCAGTGTTGTTATTTGTAACACTGGAGATTAGTTTTGACTGTATTGGGCCTTTTATAAATAGAATCGTTTAGCATGTATTCTTCCATGATGACTTCTTTCATCCAACATTATGTTTGTGAGAACATGTAAAGCATGTTCATTATTTTATTCTCACAAAGCATTGCATTTTTCCTATGCAGCAATTCATGTACACAGTTGACTTTTGTTAAACACTTGGGTTGTGTCCAGTTTGGGACTACTACAAATAATTCTCTATATGGAAACTCAATTGATAAAACAACAATTATAAAATAGTTTACTCGCCAGGGCATTTGAGTAACTCAGTTGGTTAAATCTCCAACTCTTGGGTTCAGCTCAGGTCATGACTTCAGGTTCATAGGAGTCTGCTTTTCTCCCCCTCCCGTAGCCCCTCCCCACCTCACATGCTCTCTCTCTCTCTTCTCTCTCAAATAAATAAATAAATCTTTAAAAAAATTTATTCTCCACGCACTGCTGTTCTGTCATCTCTTCATGAAGGAGGCATTCATATTAAGTGTTCTAGACTTGTTCTGTTAGTCTACTTTTTTATTTTACCCTTGCAAGAAATACACTGTCATAACTTTTATAGTAAATCTTGATATTCAGAATAATAACCCCTTTCTAACTTTCTCCTTTTCTTCAAGAGTCATGCTATTTTGGGCCTTTGAATTTATAATAATTTAGATTTGTTGGCCAATTTTAATAAAAGTTATGCATAAATTTGGGAGTATCTTAACTCTATAGGTCAATTTAAAGGGAACTGACATCTCTCCAATATTGTCTTTCAATTCATGGATGTGGTATATTCCCTTATGTGTTTAGTTCTTTGAAAAAAAATCTCCCCGCACTTCTCCCCATTCTTAGGGTTATCACATTTTACCTGTCAATTCAAAGAAATAACTTTGTTCCTCTCCTCTGTAATTTGGATATATCATGTATTCATTATCATTTAGTACAAAATATTTTATAATTACACTTATGATTTATTTCTTTGAGCTATGGATTATTTAGAAAAAAACTTTACATTTCTAAACATATGGTGGTTTTCAAGTTACATATTGTTAAGACTTCCTAGTTTACTTCCATTATTCTGTAATTGGAATGATTCTGAATGGTTTAAATCCTTTAAGTATGTCAACATTTGCTTAGTGGCATAGCATATGGTGAAATTTTATTAACGTTCCATGTGTACTGAAGAAAGATGTATTTTGCAATTGTTGGAAACAGTCTTCTGTAGATAAAAAAATATATCAAGATTGTTCATCAAGGAGTTCTAATTTTCTATATTCATACTCATTTTTTGTCGGATTGCCCTATCAAGTATTGAAAAGGTATGTTAAAATCTCCCACTATAATTATGGATTTTTATATTTATCTTGTTTTGTCAAATTTTACTTTGTTGTGACATTATATTATGTGACTACTAATTAAACTCTGCTATGTTTTCTTCATTAATTAAGCATTTTATCATCATGAAATTTCCCTTAAATTCAACTGTGCCTAATTCATAGCTCCATCAATTTCTTTTGACTAGTATTGGAATAGTATTTGATTTTCCATGCTTCTACTTTTGAATGCTCTTTATTTTTTATGTTTCTCTTATTTGTAGTATATGACTTACTTTCTTTTATGTCTGATAATTTTTTTTTAACAAAAATTTCTTAATGTGCTTTCTGATATTTGGGGGTTTAAATAAACCATTTTACTATTTCTGTTCTATTTATTCTGCCCATTATGTGTTTCTTTCATCCCTGATTTGTTATATTTATTTTTACAAAATCATTCTATTTTCCTTATATCACTAATATACTCATTCTTTTACCATTATATTAGTAGTTTCCAGATCATATCATATATTTTATCTTATCAAAATCTAATAAAAATATCTAATTTCAATATGGAAATATCTAAGGCTTTGGATTACATTAGCTCCATTTAACTTTTTCAGAATTTATATCATTTGGGCGCCTGGGTGGCTCAGATGGTTAAGCATCTGCCTTCAGCTCAGGTCATGATCCCAGGGTCCTGGGATCGGGTCCTGCATTGGGCTCCCTGCTCAGAGGGGATCCTGCTTCTCCCTTTGCCTCTCTCTCTCTCTCTCTCATGAATAAATAAATAAAATCTTAAAAAAAAGAATTTATATCATTTTTCTCTTGTATACCTTAAATTTTTTAAACTCCCCTAGATATCACTATATTATTTTAAGCTGTTAATATTCATTTGATTTATCCAAATATTTCCCTTTTATAGATCCTTATCCTTTATCTTATCTCGATTATCTGATCTTCTATCTGGTATCATTTATATTTTGTTTCAACACTTGAATACCCTCTAATACTTGCTTTATCATCAGAAATGCTAGTGATACATTTTCTCAGCTTGTTTTTTTAATAAATTTTTTTACTTCATCTTTCTTTTTGAGAATAATTTAGCTAAAATTCTAGACTAGAAGCCCCTCCCTTGTCAAACATAACCCAAATTTTTAAATATTATATTCAATCATATTCTTCTGTTGTTTCCTATGAGAAATTATGTCAGTATTGTCATTATTTGAAAATACTCTTTTGTATCTCAAAACAACTTCCTACTTTTCTATATATCTATTTTTTTTTTACATACTCATTGTATGAGAAATACTGATGTCATTACTTTTGCTGAGGCCAAGTGCATTTAGTCTGCCCAATTATATTTTATGTCTTTGGGTACCAATGATTCTAAATTTTTTATGGGTGGGAGTAAATCAAATGGGGGCTTTAAACTAAATCCTCCATCACTTATTTACCTTTCAATTATAAAACAATCACCTACATTATATTAGTTTAAAAATATTTTAACTTTAAATTTACATTTACCTGTAACTTAAATACACACACACACATGCACAGACTTCTAGTGACTCCATGAAATTCAGGTTTAGAATTAAATAGGCATGACTAAAATAATTATTATATTTTTCATGCTTTAAAATAAACTTGTGGGGGCACCTGGGTGGCTCAGTCATTAAGCGTCTGCCTTCCGCTCAGGTCATGATCCCAGAGTCCTGGGATCGAGCCCCGCATTGGGCTCCCTGCTCCACAGGAGGCCTGCTTCTTCCTCCCCCACTCCTCCTGCTTGTGTTCCCTCTCTCGCTGTTTCTCTGTCAAATAAATAAATAAAATCTTTAAAAAATTAAAAAAATAGGGCATTCAGCTGCGGCCACTGAGCAGACCAGACTTCACTTACACGTGCACCTCGCTCCGCTTCCTCTGCAACCATGTCTGACAAACCTGATATGGCTGAGACTGAGAAATTCGATAAGTCGAAATTGAAGAAGACAGAAACGCCAGAGAAAAATCCACTGCCTTCAAAAGAAACAATTGAACAGGAGAAGCAAGCAGGCGAATCATAATGAGGCGCGTGCCGCCAATATGCACTGTACATTCCACAAGCATGCCTTCTTATTTTACTTCTTTTAGCTGTTTAACTTTGTAAGATACAAAGTGGTTGGATAAGTTTAAATGACTGTGCTACCCCTTTTCACATCAAAGCATAGAGAACTACTGACAACAAAGGCGCCTGCCTCTCCCATCTGCCTGTCTGGCTGGCAGGGAAGGGAAAGAACTTGCATGTTGGTGAAGGAAGAAGCTGGGTGGGAGGACAGTGAAATCGAGAGTAAAAACCAAGCTGGTCCAGGGTGTCCTGCAGGCTGTAAAATGCAGTTGAATCAAAAAAAAAAAATCATTTTTTTGTTCAAATGATTTTAATTATTGGAATGCACAATTTTTTTAATATGCAATAAAAAGTTTTAAAACCTGAAAAAAAATAAATAAATAAACTTGTGTGCTACTAGTACTTGTTCGGAAGTAGAATGATATTAGGCCTGTGACTCATGATAGCAAAAACAAAACAAAACAAAAAAGAAAACAAGATGAAATATTTAAAAGACAATAGACTTTTATAGGAGGCTATTGTAGAGTAGTGTATGCAAGGAAACCTAAGAAACTGATATTCCAGAGAGGAACATGTCTTCCATAGGTAAGCAGATTGCCACAGCTGTTAAGGGAAAAAAACACTGAGACAGAACTTTAAGGACAATTTGAAATAGCAAGATAAAAGCTTCAAATGTAAAATTAAGTCATTCAACCTAAAATTTTTCCTTTCATCTGAATTTTGCTGAAAATTAGCAGTGAAAGAGTAGCTGGAAATCTGAGAGAATTTATGAAGTCTTGATGATTTCTAAAGAAACTAGATTCATAAAACCTGACATAAAGCTCTCTAAAATAGCACTCCAATAACATGCCTGATCAAATTTTTACAAGATTACAGAGATTAGCCCTTCAGCAACTGTAGTGTGGGTGGAAAGGCAATTTACTAACAAAAGGTAAAAGAAAAAAATCTAATTAAAAACAGCACCCAAAACAAAAACAAAAACCAAACAACAACAAAAACAGTACCTGAATCGGTAGCATTTGAATGTTTAGTTTCTTATTCTAGCTGCTAGAAAAAGGAGAGAGCTTGTAAGGTCATGGATGCAAATAGAAAATGTCGTATTTACATAATACCTATGCTGTTGCTTTATACTCACTGTCCAGAAAATAAGAGAGAAAAAGTGAGAAGTATGGAAAACAGGAAACTCAATACATAATTAAGAGAAAAAAATTCAACAGAAGCAGACCCACAGATGATTTGAATGTTAGCATTAATGTTTAAACAATGATGATAAAATACATATTATAGCTTTGGAGAGTCACACCATCTGGTTGTTTTCACAGCCAAGGCAATAAGGTACCTTGTGATGCTTCTTTCCTAAACAGAAAACTTTTTGTTTTTTAATTATGGCTCTACAGAAAGAGTGTGAAGACCATTTCATTAAGGGATAGAATATGGGAAAGAAGTCCTTTTCACACAAGAAGAAGAAAAACTGCTTCATTCACCTTTTCTGAAGTACTGAAAGGAGGACAGAAATAGAAGTAGGGCAAGCAGGTCAGATGGGACTGTGGACCTAAACTTTGGGGTTTAAGAAGGTTGCTGCTATTCAAATATCCATGTTTGTACTGGGAAAGACAATAGTTAGTGTTGCTCATCACTGACAGATTTACCAGCATTTAACATGATTTAATATGGAATGGGAACTATTCTGTACCATTGATAGAAGAAGTAAACTAAAGGAATTTTTCTAATTTCCCTTACCTTCAAGTAGCAGCAACAATAAAGAAATCCCTAAATGCTACAGGAAGGGAACATGGCGTGCTAAGTTTAAAGGGGCCTTAATGTGAACAGTCTTTGAATCGAGAGGTGAATCTCTTTGTCCCAGACATCAAAAGTGGTCATCACATCATCCCAAAAGATTAGACAGGATTAGTCCATAACTTGGCAGATATAAACTAAAAGACCAAAACAGATCAGCCATTTGCATCAAAGAAGAGCAAGGGATTAAGATATTCCTAATTGATTGTATCTCTTCTCTCATTGACTTCTATGGAGTCACAAAAGCTACTCCAGGTACTTAATACCTACTTGGAGAAAATGATGGCAGACATATGAAGCACCAAGCATTTATCTGTATGAGTCTGCAAATAACTCAACTCGAAAAGACTAAGATAACATAGGTGGACAAGTTTCTAATTGTTTATCTGTACACTCGGGGGTTTATGAATAAAACTAGTCCAGTTATGGGAAAATAAACAAGCAGCAAAAATCTATCACATTATTTTTGCTTATTTAAGAAGTTGAAAAGTAGTATGAGCAATTTATGAATCACTATCTGAATAACTGCAGGAATATCTTAGAATATAATTTTATTTTTTAACATATATAGGATTTCTTTTTGAGAACTGGTTGATAGCCTAAAGGGCACAGCTCTAACATGGCTTTAATCTATTAGTTTTTGATGCTTAATGAGTAAGAAAAAATGAAAAAACAAAACAAAACTATACATTTAAATAAGATTTAGCTTTGTTCCCCTCTCCCAAAACATAGAATGGGGGAAATAGACTCTCAGTGTGTTTGTTCCCTTCACATCTTCAGGACATCCAGGGAAAGGATATCCAGAGCAGGACCCTCAATAATGCAAGGCCCCAGACAAGGGCCCCTTCTGCCAGAGTCTAAGAATGGTACTGTCTGACTAGCAGTACTATGCTTTTTTGATAATATTAATGGGAGCTCTAGGAGGAAACATAGAGATGTTTAAAAAGAAGCATACATGGCCCCCCAGCTAAGAATGTCAGAAATACTATACTTATGTAACACAGACTATGTCAAATGCAAAGGTATGTTAATTCTGTGAGCTGCAGCTGAGATGAGTCATAGTTTGTAAATGGTTTTTATTAGGCCATTAGTAGTCTGAAGTTATAAAATTATGTGGCTTTAAGGTCAACCTAACATTGTGTTACTGTTAATATCTTCATGATTTTCCATCAGCCTACACACTGAGTCATCACATTTCTGATATCAGGCTATCTCATCAATAGGTGGATTGTTTCCCCTAAAAAGAAAGTGCAACCTATAGTGACATATGCATTCTAACAGAATATGAAAAACTAAATTTTATGTAATAAATCTTGAAAAGGCTTGGCAATAAAACATCCCATTCAGTGTTCTGCAAATTTTAATATCTATTCAGAAAGTCTAATAAAAAAATCTTCTGGATTGAAAAGTAGTTTCCCTGATTCTTGAGTGCCTTTCAAGCAGTTTAAGATTCTTAATGAAGACAGACAAATTCCATTCCTAAAGATATACTTCATTAACATCAATTATTTGAGTCCATGTAACATGTATAGATATAGTAAAAAAAAAATTATAAGGGAAAGACAACCCAAGTGTTTGAATAGTTAACAACTGTTTAATCATTATTTATTGACTATTTTCATAAAGTTTACTCTAAAATGTATTGCATTAGAAAAAACAATGACAATGCAATTAATAGTAATATATCTTTCAAAAAAAGTCTCTCAGGCACCAGTAAAGTAAAAATGTCAAGGAAGAATATAATTCAATTTTTTAATCTTTAGCATAACTATAGTATCAAAATAGTCATTTACTCCAGTCCACAAATGAAGCCAATCATTGAATTTAATCCAAACTGAGTTTTTCTGATATCTGTAGTTATTTTACTGCCAATAAAAATAATCAGCAATTTTGGATTCAATTATGCATAGTGTCTCTATGTTCAAATCACTTTGTGACTGATTATCCCAGAAGAAATAAATAAAAGACATTTTTAATATACTGTTCATATAAAATCTGTCTACTACCAACCCTACGACCTTTACCATTTCATTGTGCCTCTCTTGTCCCTCACTTCTACTTTCACATTTACACTTGATTTTAGATTACTACTTCATTAAAAAGAAAAAAGAACACCATGTTTTGCTCTACCTTTGCTGTCACAATTCTTCATTATAACACTTTATAAGACTTTAATTAGAAGACTTTGTATTATTACTCAAATACATTTTGTTCTCCGTGATAAAGATAGTTCAATTTAGTGTCAGAAATCTAATTGTCTTTAATTTAGTGGCTAGTTCATGTGATAAAATCAGGATAATCAGGCTGATCTTGAAGTTTAATCAACATTCAGAAAAAAAAAGTCTCTACAGGAAATAGAAAGCAACAACTCTAGCAAATTATACTCCTTGGTTTCTTAAAGATCTAGGTTTTGCCTTTTGCACAGCAAAAGAAACAGTCAACAAAACCAAAAGACAACCAACAGAATGAGAGAAGATATTTGCAAATGATTTATCAGATAAAGGGCTAGTATCCAAAATCTATAAAGAACTTATCAAACTCAACACCCAAAGAACAAATGATTCAATCAAGAAATGCGCAGAAGACAGACATTTTTCCAAAGAAGACATCCAAATGACCAACACACACATGAAAAAGGGCTCAACATCGCCCAGCCTCAGGGAAATCCAAATCAAAATCTCAATGAGATACCACCTCACACCAATCAGAATGGCGAAAATTAACAAGTCAGGAAACAACAGATGTTGACGGGGATGTGGAGAAAGGGGAACCCTCCTACACTGTTGGTGGGAATGCAAGCTGGTGCAGCCACTCTGGAAAACAGTATGGAGGTTCCTCAAACAGTTGAAAAGAGAGCTACCATATGACCCAGAAATTGCACTACTGAGTATTTACCCCAACGATACAAATGTAGTGATCCGAAGGGGTACGTGCACCCCAATGTTTATAGCAGCAATGTTCACAATAGCCAAACTAAGGAAAGAGCCAAGATGTCCATCAACAGATGAATGGATAAAGATGTGGTATATATCTACAATGGAATATTATGCAGCCATCAAAAGGAATGGGATCTTGCCATTTGCAACAACGTGGATGGAACTGGAGGGTATTATGCTGAGCGAAATAAGCCAATCAGAGAAAGACATGTATCATATGATCTCTCTGATATGAGGAATTCTTAATCTCAGGAAACAAACTGAGGGTTGCTGGAGTGGTGGGGGGTGGGAGGGATGGTGTGGCTGGGTGATAGACACTGGGGAGGGTATGTGCTATGGTGAGAACTGTGAATTGTGTAAGACTGTTGAATCACAGACCTGTACCTCTGAAACAAATAATACATTATATGTTAAAAAAAGAAGAAGAAGAAGAAGAAGAAGAAGAAGAAGAAGAAGAAGAAGAAGGAGAAGAAGAAGAAGAAGAAGAAGAAGAAGAAGATGATAGCAGGAAGGGAAAAATGAAGGGGGGGAAATCAGAGGAGGAGACAAACCATGAGAGACTATGGACTCTGAGAAACAAACTGAGGGTTCTAGAGGGGCGGGGGTGGAGGGATGGGTTAGCCTGGTGATGGGTATTAAAGAGGGCACATACTGAATGGAGCACGGGGTATTATATGCAAACAATGATCATGGAACACTACATCAAAAACTAATGATGTAATGTATTGTGATTAAAATAACATAAAAAAAAGATCTAGGCTTTGCTCTGATGTCTCTGTTTGGTGGAAGAACAAAGTCCTATGTTTCTTGTCTTGCTCTATTAGCCCTGCTAATGATAAACAGAAAGTTTAAAGAAATGATTACATGCTATGGCTGCTGTTATGGAGCCATAGCTGGAAGATTGATTGCAAATAAAAAGAAAATCAACAAAATATTCTCTGTCTCCAGAGCCTTATTGCACTAGGATAGGAAATTAAAGTCAAATGAGCTTAAAAGTGAATTCTTTACAAAGGAAGTGTTTCTGTATAGTTAGGCCATTTTATTTATCCAATGAAAACTATAATAACTTATTTGATTTTTTTAAAGAAATAATACAAATTTTCCACAATTATATTTTTTCAATAAGTGTTTTATGTTAGAACAGTTTTAGATTTACAAAAAAAAATTTAAAGATAGTAATAAACTCAATCTCGCTATTATTAACATCTTACCTTAGTATGGTACATTTGTAACAATTAATGAACTGATATTGATACTTCATAAGTAAAGTCCACACTTTATTAAAGTATCCTTAGTTTTTATCTAATTTCCTTTTTCTATTCTAGGATCTATTCAGAATATGACATTGCATTTAGTTGTCATGTCTCCTTAGGCTACTCTTAGCTGTAATAATTTCTCAGAATTTTCTTTTTGATGACCTTGATGGTTTTGAGGAGTAATGTTTAGGCATTTTGTAACTATACTTTAATTGGAATTTGATAGTTTTCTCATGAGTAGACTTGGGTTATGTGTTTTGGGGAAGAGCACAGAGGGAAAGTGCTATTTTCATCATATTATATCAAGGGTTTATGCTATCAACATAACCTCACTGTTGATGTTGACATTGATCACATGTCTGCAAGAGTGTTTATCAGATTTCTCCATTGTAAATTTAATCTTTTTTTTTTCCCTTGCTCCATACTTCATTCTTTGGAAGAAAATTACTATGCATAGCCTATAATTAAGAAGTGAGGAGTTATACTTTACCCCCTTGAAGGTAGAACATTGACATAAGTTATTCGGAATTATTTTGCATGGACTTATCTATTTTCACCTATTTACTTATTTATTCAACCACTTATATGAGTATGGACCCATAGGTATTTATTTTTTTACTTTGCTTTTTAATAATCCAATGTTACAATATTTTTTGTTGTTGTTCAAAATTTCAGATTTGGCCATTGAAAACTCTTATAGATGACTACTTTTTACTTACTGTATCTATTTCATATATAAACATTATAGTGTCTTGTTTTCTTTAGAACTGCCTTACTTTCTGGTACTGAAAGGCACTCTATACTCATATTGAGTATTTCTATCCCAGGCTTGGAATCAGACATTTCTCTAAGGAGCTCTAGTTTCTCTAAAAGAAAAATCAAGGAATATTACTCAGCCATCCAAAAGAATGAAATTTTTCCATTTGCAATGATGTGGATGGAGCTAGAGTGTAGTATGCTAAGTGAAATAAGTCAGAGAAAGACAAATACCATATGATTTCATTCATATGTGGAATATAAAAAACAAAACAGATGGACATATGGGAAGGGGGAAAAGAAAGAGAAGAAAACAAAACAGAGGAGACTCTTAACAATAGAGAACAAACAGGGTTGATGAGAGAGGGGGTGGGGGATGGGCTAAATGGGTGATGGGTACTAAGGAGAGCACTTGTGATGAGCACTGAGTGTTGTATGTAAGTGATGAATCACTGAATTCTACTCCTGAAACCAACATTGCACTGTATGTTAACTAAATAAAATTTAAATTAAAAAAGATCAAGTTATAAACCAAGATTTGGTTACTATCTGTGTTTATTGTTACTGGCTGGTATCATTGCTTCTAGCCCCTCTTAAATGACAGAGTAAGGAATTACATGTGTACATACTAACTATTGTGTGTGCATGTAACTCTAAACTTTCTATGTGTTACCATCTATATAGTAAGCTATCTATCTATATATACACATATGTAACATGTATGTATATAAAATGTATGTATGTATGTATATGTGTGTATATATATATGAGTGAATGCTAATACCGCTAGCTCTAATGTATTATAAATGCACATTATTTTTGTATATAGTTCTTTGATTTATTTCATCAAATTTCTATAGTTTTCCACAAATATATCCTGTACATATTTTATTAGATTTACAATCAAATATTTAATTTCAGTGCTATTTTTTTCCATTTCAAATTTCAGTTGTTCATTGAACCTATATAGGAAAGCAATTGACTCTACTGTATTAACTATGTTTCCTGTGAAGTTTTTATACTTGCATTTTAGTTCCAAGAGCTTTTTGCTGATTCTTTGGGATTTTCTTCATATGTAATCATTTCCTCTGCCAATATAATTTTATTTCTTCTTTCCCAATTTGTATAGCTTTTATTTTACTTATCTTATTGCATTAGCTAGCATTTCCATTATAATGTTGACTAGGAGTGGTAAGAGAGAGCATACTTGCTACTTGCTTTCTTCCCAATCATAGTGGAAAATCATCCAGCTTCTCCTCTTTAAATATACTAATTGTAGGAAGTTTATAGATGTTCTTTGTTGAGGAAGTTCCATTCTATTCCTTTTTTACTTAAAGTTCTTATCATAAATTTTTTTTTATTAATTTGGGGGGATCTGTTGATATGCCACTATCTTTTTTGTTTTTGTTTTTTTGTTCTTCTTTAGTCTACTGTGGTAGAGTATTGATAACTTCTATTTACTTATTATTTGAAGACCATTCTTTAGAGCACTTTTAGAATTACAACACACTTGACAGGAAAGTACTGAGATTTCCTACATTATCATCACTCACCAGAATGAAATTTAAAAAAACCAAACAAACAAGGATGAATCTGCATCAACAGATCATAATTACTCAACATACATAGTTTACTTTGGGGTTCACTGTTGGTGTTATACATTCTATAGGGTTGGATAATGTTAATGACATATATCTATCATTATAACTATACAGTGTGCTTTCACTGTCCTAAAAGTCCTCTGTGCTCTACATATTCATCACTCTCTACCCACAACACTAGCAACCACTGACATTTTCATTGTCTCCATAGTTTTGCCTTTACCAGAATGTCCTGTAGTGGGAATCATATAGTATGAAGCCATCTTAGCTTGGTTTCTTTCACTTAGTAATATGCATTAAATGTTTCCCCATGTCTTAATAGCTCATTTCTGTTTAGTACTGAATAATATTCATTTTTTAGATGTACTACAAATTATTTATCCATTCACCCACTGAAGGACAACTTGGTTATTTCCAGGTTTTGACAGTTATGAATAAAACTGCTATAAACATCTACATACAGATTTTTGTGTGAATATAAGTTTTTAACTCATTTGGGTAAATATCAAGGAGCATGCTTAATGGATCATATGGTAAGAGTGTGGTTAGATTTATAAGGAACCACCAAACTGTCCTCCAATGGGGCTACATCATCTTACATCCACACCAGTAATGAATGAGGGTTCTTCTTGCTCCACATTCTTGTCAGCATTCAGTGCTATCAGTATTCCAGATTTAGGCCACTAAAATAGTTGTACAATTCATTTCCCTTGTGACGTATGATGCGGAGTATCTTTTCATATGCTTATATACTTGTTTTGGTGAGATGTCTTTTAAAGTCTTTAGCTCATTTTTTAATCTGGTTATTTGTTTTCTTATTATTGAGTTTTAAGTGTCCTTTGTATATGTTAGACAACAGTTCTTTATCAAATATGTATTTTGCAAATGTTTCCTCTTAGTCTGTGGCTTTTCTTCTAATTCTTTTGATACTGTTTCTTGCAGAGCAGTTTTTCATTTTAATTAAGTCTATCTTATCAATTATTTCTCTCACAGATTGTGTTTTTGATGTATCTAAAAAGGCATCAGCACATCCAAGGTCATCGAAGTTTCTCCTGTTATCTTCTATAATTTTTACAGTTTTGCCTTTTACATTTAGATCTATAATCCATTTTGAGTTAATTTTTGTGAAAGGTATAAGGTTTGTGTAAAGTTTATGCCTACTTTTTCCTTTTTTTTCTTTATATATTTTCCTTTTTTTTTTTTTTTTTAATATGTATGCCCAGTTTTTCTGGCAACATTTGTTGAAGAAACTCTCTTTGCCTCATAGTATTGCCTTTGCTCTTTTGTCCGAGATCAGTTCACTACATCTGGGGGTCTATTTCTGAACTCTCTATAGATTTCACTGATCTATTTGTCTATTGTTTTACTAACCCATGCTACTTTGGCTACTGTTGCTTTATAGTAAGTCTTGAAGTTGGGCAGTGTCACTTATCAAACTTTGGTCTTCCCCTTCCATATTGTGTTGGCTATTCTGGGGCTTTTGCTTCTCCATATAACTTTAGAAACAGTTTGTTGATATCCATAAAATAACTTGCTGGGATTTTGACTAAGATTGCACTGAATCTACAGATTAAATGGGAAGAACTGATATCTTAGCAATATTGAGTTTACTATCAATGGAATATTCCTTCATTTATTTAGTTCTTTTTTGATTTTATTTGTCAAAGTTTTATAGTTATCCTCATATAGATCTTGTATATATTCTGCTAGATTTATAACTTAATTGTTTTATTTTTTGTCTGCTAATGTATGCTGTATTTTGTATTTAATTTCTAATTCTGTGTGTTCCTTGTCAGTTTGTAGCATTGTTTTGATATTAGGATAATGAAAACCTGATAGAATGAATTTGGAAGTATTCTTTTTGCTTATATTTTCTGGAAGAGATTGTAGAGAATAATATGTTTTCCTTAAAAGTTTGGTAAAATTCACCAGTGAAATCATTTGGTTGCAGTGCTCTTTTTTTATAATGCTATTCATTTTTTAAATTTATTAATATGTATAAGCCTATTGAGATTATCGATATCTCCTTATGTGAGTTTTGCTAGTTTGTATCTTTCTTTTCTTTTTAAAGATTTATTTATTCATTAGAGAAGGAGAGATGGGGGGAAGGACAGAAGGAGAGGAAGAGAAAGCCCCAAGCAGACTCTGTGCTAAATGTGGAGTCTGATGCAGGGCTCAATCTCATGACCTTGAGATCACAACCTGAGTCAAAACAAAGAGTAGTTTGCTTAACCAACTAAGCCACCCAGGTACACCTCTAGTTTGTATCTTTCAAGGATTCAGTCCTTTTCATCAGTCATAACCTTTATTTTCTTTTGATTCCTTTTTAGTGTTTCCATCTCTCTGCTTACATTATACATTTGTTCTTCCATTTGTCTACTTTTTTTCCATTAGATCCCTTTAAACAATAATCTTGGTTGTTTTAACTTCCTTGTTTGATGATTCCAACCTCTGTGTCATATCTTCATGTGGTTCTGAGACCTACTATGTCTATTCAGACTTTGTTTTTTCTTGTCTTTCTGCATGTTTTGTAATTTTCTGTTGAAAGCCAGACATGATGTATCAGGTAAAATGAGCTAAAAAAAAAGAAACTTTCTCATAAAATTTTATTAATCTGGCTAGCAGTTGGACTATGTTTAATGTTTGCTATGGTGGTAGGTGTAAGAGGTTTCAAATTCTGCTGGTGTCCTGGTTTATGTGTCCTCTGTTGATTTTGGGCTCTCCTAAGTACTCATCCTCAGGGAATCTGCATCCTTCAGTTCTTTCACACATAAGTAATTTTCGCTAAATTGAAGTCCTGTTAGTGCAGTGTTAAGGTATAAGTGAGGGAGTGTAGTCTATAGTCTTATGTTTAAATCTCAGTTTTTTTTTTTTGTGAGCTTATATATTTGGGCTGTGACATTTACATATGTTTATAGCTTGTATTTTGGGGTTTTGTTTGTTTGTTTCCCACTTAGGTGTGACAGAAAGGCTAAAGGAGGCTGGAATAGTAGAAATCTTCTTTTCTCCAATAGAATAAGGCTCTGTTAAAGCCTTTTATGCTGGAGAGTAAGTCTTTGTAGTGAAGAATGTGCTGGATGCATTTCATAATTGTTACTCTTCCCATCCTCTACCAGGGAGAAAAGTGGATTTTTTTTTAGCTCTTCATTTTGAGAACCTCCCAGGATTCCTAGAGTTAAAACTCAGGATGGGGCGCCTGGGTGGCTCAGATGGTTAAGTGTCTGCCTTCAGCTCAGGTCATGATCCCAGGGTCCTGGGATCGAGTCCCGCATCGGGCTCCCTGCTCCTTGGGAGCCTGCTTCTCCCTCTGCTTCTCTCTCTCTTCCTCTGTCTGTCATGAATAAATAAATAAAATCTTAAAAAAAAAAAAACTCAGGAAAAGTGTGGGATTAACAGAGATAGTGGTCTCCAGGAGTTTCTCACTCTCACACTAGTTCACACTCAGCCTCCAGCAATTCATCAAAATTGTCACAAAAGGATTTCTACCAGTTCATGGCTCTAGCAACTTCTCCTATAGGAGGTAAGTCTTAATTGTGACAATCTTGATTTGCCCATCTCTCTAAATTTTAAGGTGGCAGTTTGCCCTATGATCTCAATTTTCTTTTAGGGCCAAGAAGAGTCCTTTATCTTCAGTTTGTCAAATTTCAGTTGTTCAAAAGTTATTTTAAGAATAGCAGTGGTTATTTCTTTTTAATTTTTTTTTAATTTTTTTAGCAGTGGTTATTTCTAAGTACTTTACTTTCAGAGCTGAAACTGGAAGCCCATGACGATATCGTTACTAATTTTTCTCTTGACTTTAGAATTTGAATTTTTTAAAAATATTTTTCATATATGCATACTTAGGAGTGAAACGTGACATTTAAAAAACTTCATAAAAGAAAATATAATTCTTACATCCTTCTTCCATGAAGGAGCATGTAGTCTCACACAAAGGTAACTTATTAGTTACTTTTATTCATGATTTATACTAAAAGAATTTGAAGAAAGTTAAAAAGAAAGAAAAAGAAAGAAAGAAAGAAAGAAAGAAAGAAAGAAAGAAAGAAAGAAAGAAAGAAAAAGAAAAAGAAAGAAAGAAAGAAAGAAAGAAAGAAAGAAAGAAAGAAAGAAA
>NW_027397063.1:42227535-42322514 GCF_003265705.2 Callorhinus ursinus
AAAGAAAGAAAGAAAGAAAGAAAGAAAGAAAGAAAGAAAGAAAGAAAGAAAAGAAAGAAAGAAAGAAAGAAAGAAAGAAAGAAAGAAAGAAAGAAAGGCCAGAAATGGAGAGAAAAGAGAAAGAGAGTAGTGACTTTGACTAGATTTCTGTTGTTTCTGTGCTTTTAATAGCTGTTTTTAAATAATGCATTCTGTAACTTTTAAGACATTTATTTAAAAATACCAACAAAGGAAATCATATCCCAAAGACAAAACATTGGTTCTATGGCCCTTATCACAGGGCAAAAATTCAGGGAGTTTATGGTTGTAGATGGGAAAATAATAGATTTCTATTTTCATTTAATTCAAACAAAAATTCATGGCCACCCTCAGTCATAGGGTGTCATTTTCCTGTGTTGAGTGTTCTGCTATTCCAGATGACCGAGGAAACAGGGACCACAAGTTGTTTTACATAGACACACCACATAGCCATTTCTTCTATGGGGTCATGACAACTCCATAAACTTAGTCTAGGAAGGAGATCCAGGTCTCTTCTGCCCTGGGATCCTCCAACACTGCTGCATATTTGGAATTTTAAATAAATCTTCTGCCTCTAGCTCAAAGATACGGCACAAGCAGAATTCAGAACATTCTCTTCAAAACCCAAGGAATCTGTTTTTCTCACTTGTCTATGATTCTTATTCTCTCCCATGAACAAGAAGTTTTGGTCATCTGCTTAGTGATGTTTGCTGGAGATACTTTGATTTCAGTAAGTTCAAGGCTTTCAAAACATCAGATGTTAGAAGGTCGCTTTTCCTTTCCTCCCTTCCCCTGATGCTTGCTGTGTTTATCTTTTCTCTGAGGCAAAGAATACTGAATGTTTAGTTGATTGAATATGGAAAAAGGCATTTGTAACATTTTTCAGTAATTCTTTTGATTAATATTTCAAAATACTATGATGTTTTACTCTTTTTTTCATTTTTCTAATTACAAGAAATAATGTGCCTTTTTTAATGTCTCAGTATCTGGGGATTTGCTGGTCCCAGAAATTGCCCCTGCCAGAGCTAATCAATTCCTAGTGATAGTAAAGGGCTCACCTACAAGTACTCCTTTCATATGCAAACTAATCCAAAGCCCATACTCCCACAATTACCTCTTTATCTAACTCTTTCACTATGGACCATTATTCATCTATCTTCATCACCCTTGGGGCAGGACAGGAAAACTAGGGATGGCCCCTACATCCAGAGCCTGCTGAAATTTACAAACCAGCCAATCCTAAAGCTATTTACCCTTTCTTGCTTTCCCATGGAAACTATAATAAAGTCTCTTGCCCATGTTCTCCCCTCACTCTTTCTGCTTACTGACAGAACCTGATGCTTGCTTTCCCATGTGGCTTTGCACTGTGATATATGTCCTCATCTCTTGGGGACTATAACCAACCATCCTTTCAAATAGCAGCTGTTTTCTGATCTGTTGGCCTTAACCATAACTGAGTAATGATAAAACCTACATTTAAAAACATAGGTAAGGATAATTATGTATCCATCAAATAGTGCATCTGTTAATTTTACTAGGCCAAGCTAACAGAAAATTTAAATGCTTTGTAAAAGTATATATTTCGAAGATGTTTGATAACAATTGTCTAACCTTGAAAAAGTGAAACAATTTGCACTCTTTCCCATGCTTCTTGAGTATTTATTTTCTCACATCCTTTGCAGTGCCTTGTAAAATAATTCATTATAAAATGTGCAAGTATGTTGATATCAAAGAATTTTTCCTGTAAATGTGCATTTCTGACTCCTAGTGGTGTTAAGTATTTATCATTTATTTACCAGCATTTAAAAAATATCTCTCTTTAAAACTGCATATTTTTTTCAGGAATTTATTTATTTATTACTATTTCAGAGTAAAATACAGTAAACTTAATTCTATTAACTAACAAATAAATTTTCCCAGATAAACACCACTCTTCTTTCAATAATAGTTATGGGGTTTATTGTGGTAACTATGGTTTTGTTTCATTTTGTTTTGCTTTAAAGATTTTTATTTATTTATTTATTTATCTGAGAGAGGGAGAGAGAGAGAGAGAGACGGAGAGAGAGGAAGGGGAGAGGGAGAGGGAGAGACATCTTCAAGCAGACTCCTGCTAAGCATGGAGCCCAAGGCGATGCTCTATCCCAGGACCCTGAGTTTGTTACCTGAGCCAAAATCAAGAGTCAGATGCTTAACCAACTGAACCACCGAGGTACCCCAGTAGCTATATTTTTAAATTTTATTCTCACACATCTATTATTTGTTTTCTTTGTTTTCCACATTTGATGTTGTGATTGCAGAGTCCTTCAACATTAAAAGCTTATATGAATTGTTACCTAATTTTCTATAATATTATTTTATTTTTTACATGTAAATATTTAATCCCCTAAGAACTAGTGTCCTTGAATGTTGTGCTATATGAAGCAAAGTTTTGGCTCCGAATGTTCATCCACTTATCTATAAGAAACAAACTAAAATAGAAGAAACTAACTAATAGGGGCACCTGGGTGGCTCAAATGGTTAAACATTTGCCTTCAGCTCAGGTTATGATCCCAAGGTCCTGGGATGGAGCCCCACAATGGGCTCGCGGCTCAACAGGGAGTCTGCTTCTCACTCTACCTCTCTCCCCTGCTCATGCTCTGTCTGTCTCTCTCAAATGAATATATAAAATCTTAAAAAAAAAAGAAACTAATAAATCCCGCTTTCCACCAAAACACATAAAGCATTACTCCATTTCTGTTTTCATGTAGCAAAGACTGTTAACTGGTCTTAAACCTGTTTTCCATGCTAAGTACATATGAACATGACTTCCCAAGACTCACTAGATATTAGGCCACATTATGACTGGTAAATAACCAGTGACACAGAAGATACAGCATGTGTTTCTTCTAGACCAGGCTTGCAAACAGCTGGCAATGTAATCCTTAAAGTTTTCTCCATCTGGTGGTTGAATGTAGAGGATACCATGGTATCCTGGAGGAGAGTGGTACCTGGAAATATTACAGGCAGGCAGTTAGGTTCTAACAAGATGACAGGATGCTTGGGGGCCAGCAAAGAGAGAGTCATGGGCAGCTCTTGGGAAAGTCAGAGGCCTGTCCTGGCAACACCCCAAAACAAAGCCACAAGAAGCCAGATCAAACCACACAGGCTCAAGATGGTTGACAAAATAGACTGGAAACCCTGGCCAAATAAGGGAGAAAATGTGGGAAACCCTGCTTCCCAAAAAGTCCCTACCTCAAGTAATAAATATTCCTCCTCCTTGTTAGCAACTGTCAATAAAAGATAGGAGCTTGAACTGCTAGGTGTGGGGAGGGGGGTGGCAGCTTTCACTCTTTCTTGAGCTTACCTGCTCTCACATTCCCAGAGTATACTTTCACTTTAATAAACTTTCTCATTTGGGATCTTCATCAGCTGTGTTGTGTCTGTCCTTGAATTCTTTCTCATGAAGAGGCCAAGACCCTTCCATAATATCTTTGGGATGTGTTGGGTCAAGGCCTCAGGGCCCAGGGTCTCCCCAGTTCACCCAGCAAAAGAAGGATCCCATTGATTTAGCATAATTGTTTTTCTCTGAATTTTTAAACATTATTTAAATCCTGCTTTCAGGGTGCCTGGGTGGCTCAGTTGGTTAAGTATCTGATTTTGGCTGGGATCATGATCCCAGGGTCCTGGGATTGAGCCCTGCAATGGGCTCACTGTTTGGCAGGGAGCCTGTTTCTCCCTCTCCCTCTCTCTCACTGTATGTACTTTCTCTCTCTCAAATAAATAAAAACTTTTTAAAAATTAAAAAAAAAACTGCTTTCTTCATAGCTGACAATTATAATTTGTGTGGAATAAGACTCAATGTTTTATGCTTTTCAATAATTTTATCCAGTACATGGTGACCTCTTTGTTTTTTCAGATTAAAGGCTTTCCTCAGTTTTGACATTTTCCCCCTTTTGCACATTGTTATGTTCAACTAATTGTAATATTTTGTTCAGATATAAAAATTAGCCAAAAATACTGCTCTTCAGAACTTTTTCTTTATGGGATTTGGGGTCAAGATGACCTGATTTTAAATCAGCCATTTAATAACTCCATTGCCTTGGGCAAATCAGTTAATGTCTCTCAACATCATTGTCCATATCTACAATCTTCATTTTATCATGTTGTGGTGAAAGAAATGTATAGTTAATTTTAGTTTAAATATATGTGAAAGTTTATTAATAGTACCTAGGATTTTTTTAAGCTTCCTATACATCTCAAAGCTCCTTCCTCCAGAATGGTACCCATATTGTCCCATTGTCCCTCACATTTTTTGTGTGTGTGCAGATAATGTTAGTTCATTTTTAAGTCTCATGTATATGTCTTCTTTACAGAGAAGCATTTACTAACCATTCCATCTAATGGGAGCCACATCCTGTTGACATATGCTTACTCTTTTAATTTCTTATTTGATAACCCTAATAATTTAGATTTTTTTCTCCCAAGAATGAAGGCATTATGAGGACAGGAATTTTTCCCTTCTTTCTCTCTCCATTTTTTCCTCCCCAACCCCACCAACTATCCATATCCCTATTAGGTAATAAAATGCTAAAAATAGGTGTTCAAGAAATATGTGAATTATTTTATCAGTATACTTTCCCCTTTACTTCAAAAGTTCCTTCTTTTTGTCCTTCACACTACTTTTTCATTTTGCTTCACAATAGATTTGGTTTTTTGTCAATTTCTGAAACTTTCACTCCTCTAACAATCTAATTTTTTTGTATTATTTTCCTAACTCTGCCAATCTTCTAATTTCTGTCTCTGACTTTATCTCCTATTTCATCTCTTTCATTTCCTTAAGAGGACTAAAATTATGTCAAAAATATATCTTTATTCTGAGAATATAATCATTTCTCATTATTGCTCTTCTTCATGTTTTACATATAATTTTTTACCTTTATTTATTCAACTTTGTCATGGGTTCCATATTGTCTTAAATTGTTTTTTATTCACTCTTAAATGAGATTAAGTATCCCCAGGCCTGACCAAATGTCATGAATGAACTCTTTCATCCTTTTACTGTTTATCTTAATGTTCTTAAAGTCCTCCTATGATCTTAAGGTGATATATATATATATGTATATATATATATATGGTATATATTTTAAATGTTACATCTGTCTATCTATCATCTATCTATCAATTTATCTATCATCTACCTTTTGTTTAGATTTTCAGATACTGTAGGACTCTGGGAAATAAACTGGTGTCAAACATTTTCATTAGGGGGCCCTCTTTTTGCCTGATTTTTCTTTCTCATTGCCCCAGGAATGATCTTTCCAAATATAGTATAATATAGATTAAATTTTTACATTCTATTCACTAATGTGGAAAAATGAGCAATTTTTGTTTTTCTAACAGCATCTTGGCAAGCTCAGAAGCTTATATTTCTGCTGATGGTAGTATAAAACAAAGCCAGAAGTTAACAACAAACACTAAAAACTTTCAGTTGAAAAGACATCTGAATTGTTTTCAGGTTTGAGACAGTTTCACAGGATCTGAGGCTCTTTTTTCAAGTGTTCTCTCTTTATATATACCATACAACCTCCTCTGATCTAGTTTCCCTTTTGCCCACACAACACTCTCTATTTTAGAGGTTTGCCTGTATGGATTATCAGAAAGGAATCACAGCCTTCTGTTTCTATTTGAATTGCTACTGGAAGCCTAGAAAGAGTTAAGAGAGAAAGAAGAGTGAAATTGAGGATATTTATTCCTCTGACCGCTCCCTGCTAGATCACCTTGGCCCATTACATCTCCAACAGTGGCCCTCTACAACAGATCATCTTCTAGATTGTGGTAACAGCTCCATTCTCATGTTCGTTCAGGTCTGAGGGGTAATGAAGATATTGCCAGCTCTAAAATTTTGCACTATTCCCTCTACTTTTCCTAAATCCAGCCAATATCTTGGCACATAGCTCTATTTATTTTGTTACTTATTGATGCATTTATGTATATATTTACTTATACTGAGGTATAATTGTTTTTTGTTTTTTTAAGATTTTATTTATTTATTTGACAGAGAGAGACACAGCGAGAGAGGGAACACGAGCAGGGGGAGTGGGAGAGGGGGAAGCAGGCTTATGGCTGAGCAGGGAGCCCAATGTGGGGCTCAATCCCAGGACCCTGTGATCATGACCTGAGCCAAAGGCTTTCGCTTAATGACTGAGCCACGCAGGTGCCCCTATCGAGGTATAATTGACATATAACTTTATATTAGTTTCAGGTGCACCACATAATTATTCAATATTTATATTACATAGTTCTTTTTAAACTGTCCTTTAATTACCCAATTTGAAAGTGTAATCTTTATCTGCTGAGTCCCTGACTGTCACAGGTAAATTATTTTTTCTCCAAAACCAAGTCTCAGAATAGGGTAATTATCAAGTATTCTTATGGTGAAGTAGAAAAGATGCCACCACTATCGTGCTGACTTCTGAATTTTTACTGCCTTAGTGGAACGATTGTTTGATGCATCTGGTAACTGCTTATGTTGCCATAATCTGTTACTCAGCTCTTTAACTGATAAAACTTGGAATCTGGTCTGTAACCAGAGTGGACAGTACCGTTTGCACCAACCCAGATCTAACCCTCCATTTTTAAAAAAAAAATATAATTTATTTTTTACAGCAGTTTTAGTTTCACAACAAAGTTGAGAGGAAAAGTACAGAGATTTCCTATATACCCTCTGCCTTCTCACGTGCATGACCTCCCACGTGATCAACATCCCCCCACCAGACTGGTACATTTATAATAATTGATGAACCTACACTGACACATCTTCATTACCCAAAGTCCATAGTTTAAATCAGGGTTCACTCTTGGTATTGTACATTCTAAGGTGTTGAGGGTTTAATTAAGCTACTCCATAACACTGCTGCTTCAGCATCAATTTTTGTGTGGCCAAGTGGCCTGTAGGGGCCTTGAACTGCCACTAGACCCTCTGGTGAGCACATGCCCTAAATAATTGCCTTAGATTCACAGGTTCTGATATGACGCTCAAACTGCCCTTGTGATAAGCACTTTCCCTTGCCTCCTAGGGCCTTCCTTAGATAAGATCCCTGCAAAGCTTCCCAAAAGCTGGCTCTTTTTAAATTTGAACTGACCAGTCTGGCCTCAGCCCATGAACCCCAAAGCACCTTAACCACAGACCTTAATAAAGGCATGTACCCAAGATCCTGCCCCAGTCTCTCTTCCTGCACCCCGCCTTGACCTCATGTGACCCTTCAAGGTGTGCTGTGTACCTCCTCCAGTACCTGTGAGTAACAAAATACTCTTTTTCACTTCCACTTATGGTCATTTGTTGAACACTGGCTCACCATCCAGTCTCTGGGCTCTACTTAACAAATGTTAATTTAACAAAGTCACAATGTAAGGATTTGGACAAATATATAATGGCATGTATCAACCATTATAATATTGTGCAGAGTAGTTTCACTGTCTTAAAAATCCCCTGTGCTGCTTCTGATCATCCCTCTATCCCTCTTAGCCTTGACAACAACAGATCATTTTACTGTTTTCCAGGATTTCTTATAGCTCTTTCAAACTGGCACCTTTCACTTAGAGGAACTTAAATGCATATTACTAAGTCTTGTCATAGCCTGATAGCACATTTCTTTTTAGTTCTGAAAAACATTCCACTGTCTGGATATACCAGTTTTTTCATTCATTCACCTAGTGAAGGACTTCTTGGTTGCTTCCAACTTTTGCAATTATAACTAAAGCTTCTATAAACATCTGTGTATAGGTTTTGGTGTGGGAATGAGTTTTTTTACCCCTTTGGGAAGGCAAAATGCCAAGGAACATGATTGTTGGATCATATGGTAAGAGTATGTTTAGTTTTGTAAGAAACCACCAAACTGTACTTCAAAGTGGTTGTACCATCTCGCATTCCCACAAGCAGTTAAAGTTTCTGTTGTTCTACCATCCTCACCAGCATCCAGTCGTCAGTGTTCTGGATTATGGTCATTCTAATAGTTGTATAGTAGTATCTGATTGTTGTTTTAATTTGCATTTCCCTAATGACATATGATATGGAGCATTTTTAAAATATGTTTTGTTTTGTTTTGTTTGCCATCTGTACCTCTTCTGTGGCTAGGTATCTGTTAGGGTCTTTGGCCATTTTTTAATTGGGTTGTTTTCTTATAAGAGTATATTATATATTATAGAGTAATTTGAGTATTTTGTATATTATAAGTAACAGTGCTTTATCAGTTGTCACTTTTGAAAATATTTTCTCCTAGTATGTGGCTTGCCTTTTCATTCTATTGATGGTGTCTCTTGAAAACCAGAAATTTGTAATTTTAATCAAGTCCAGCTTTTCAATTATTTCTTACATGGATAGTAACTTTAAGAGTAATTCTAAAAAGCCATTACACTCAAAGTCATTTAGCTATTTTCCTAAATTATCTTCTGTGTTTTATACCCTCGAATTTACATGTTCTATCATCTATTTTGAGTTAATTTGTGAAAGCTGTAAGGTCTGTGTTTAGATTCATTTTTTTTGCATATGAATATCCTTTCTCCATTATATTGCTTTACCCTTTTGTCCAAGAGCAGTTGAATATATTTATGTGGGTCTATTTCTGGGTTCTCTATTTAATTCTGTTAATTTGTCTATTCTTTCACCAATATCACACTGTCTTGATTACTGTAATTATAGAGTAAATCCTGAAGTTCATCATCTAACTTTTTTCTTCTTCAGTATTGTGTTGGCTATATTAAGGCTTTTGCCTCTCCATATAAACTTTGGAATCAGTTTGTCAATATTACTTGCCTGAATTTTGTTTGTGATTATCTTGAATCTATAGTACAAATAGATAAATCCCAATTGGTTGTGGCCCAGAATTATTTTTATACATTGTGGGATTTGATTTGCTAATATTTTGTTAAAGATTTTTGCATCTATATTCATGAGAGATATAGGTCTATATTTTCTTTTCTTGTAATGTTTGACTACTTTGGTATTAGAGTACTGCTGGCCTCATAGAATGAGTTAGGAAGTATTCCCCCTGCTCCTTTCCTCTGAAGGAGATGGTAGATAATTGATATAATTTATTATTTTTTTAAAGATTTATTTATTTCTTACAGAGAGAGAACCCATGTTCTGGGGAGAGGGGAAAAGGGAGAGAGAGTCTCAAGCAGACTCCACACTGAGTGCAGAGCTCTATGCAGGGCTCAATCTCATGACCCCGAGATCACTACTGAGCCAAGCCAAGAGTCCCACACTCAACCAACTATGCCACCCAGGTGTCCCAATATAATTTATTTCTTAATTGTTTTGTGGAACTCTCTAGTGAACCTATCTGGACCTGGGCTTTCTGTTTTGGAAGGTTATTATTTATTCAATTCCTTATTACATATACGTGTATTCAGATTGTCTACTCTTTCTTGTGTGAGTTTTGGCAAATTGTGTCTTTCTAGGAATTGGTCCATTCCATCTAGGTTATCAAATATGTGGGGATCAGTGTTGTTTAAAAATGTCCTTTTTTATCCATTTAATATCCATGGGAACTGTAATTATAGCTCCTCTCTCATTTTTGAAATTAGTAATTTGAGTTTTATTCCTTATTAGTCTGTCAATAGGATTATTGATTTTATTGATCTCTTCAAAGAACCAGCTTTTGATTTCATCTTCTCTATTCATTTTCTGTTTTCAATTTCATTGATTTCTGCTGTAATTTTTATCATTTTTTTTCTTCTGCTTCCTTCAAATTTAATTTGTTCTTATTTCTCCATTTGCCTAAGGGAGATGCTTAGGTCATTTATTTTTAAATCTTTCTTCTCTCCAAATATATTCATTTAATGCTATGAATCTCCCTCTAAGCACTATTTTTGCTGCATCCCACAAATTTTGATAAATTATGTTTTCCTTTCCATTTAGTTCAAAATATTTTAAATTTTTCTACAGATTTCTGTTTTGACTCATGTTATTTAGAAACATGTGGCTTAATCTCCAAATATTTTGGGTTTTCCATCTATCTTTCTGTTATTGATTTCTAGTTGAATTCTATTGTGCTTGGAGAATGGACATTGTACGTTTCTATTCTTTTAAATTTGTTAATGCATTTTTTTATGGCTCAGAATGGGTTCTATCTTGGTGAATGTTACATGTGAGCTTGCAAAGAATATGTATTCTGTTGTTGTTGGATAAAGTAGTCTATAGATGTCCATTATGTCCAGTTGATTGATGATACTATTGAGCTCAACTATGTCCTCACTGATTTTCTGCCTGCTGGATCTGTCCATTTCTCATACAGGAGTGTTGTGGTCTCCAAATATTCATCTATTTCTATCAGTCTTTGCCTCAATCATTTTGACATGTTAAGTATTATTATATCTTTTTGGAGAATTGACCCTATTATCATTATGTAATATCCCTCTCTCTTTATCCCTTATAATATTCCTTTTTCCATCTGAATTTAATATAGTTACCCTTTTTTATTAGTATTAGGATGTTGTGCTTTTCTCCATCCATTTACTTTAATCTATATATGTTTTTACATTTAAAGTGGATTTCTTGTAGACAATGTATAGCCTTATTTTTGATTCACTCTGACCATTTCTTTTAATCAATGCATTTACACTAGTAACATTCTAAATGATTATTGATAAAGTTGGATTAAAATGTTACTATTTTTATTTGTTGCCTTTGTTCTATTTTGTCTTCCACTTTTCCCCTGCCTTTTGCAGTCTTAATCGAGCATTTTATATAAATCCATTCTCTCTCCCTTCTTGCATATCAGGTATATTTCCTTTTTTAAAAAACCTTTCTTTTTTTAGTGATTTCCCTAGAATTTGCAAAATACATTTACAACTAATCCAAATCTATTTTTAAATAACATGATATTGCTTCCCTGGAAGTGAGAGTACCTTATGAAAAAATAATTCTAATTTCTCTCTCCTGTCCCTTGTGTCATTATTATCATTCATCTTAATTACATAAGCATACAAAGCATATATACATACATAAGTATACAACGTTGAATAAGTTGTTGCTATTATTATTTTAAACAAGTTGTTAATATTAGATCAATTAAGAAAAAGAAATATTTTTTATTTTCCCTTCACTTATCACTTATCTGATGCTCTTTCTTTACATAGATCTCAGTTTCTAATCTATGTCATTTTACTTTTTTCTAAAGAACTTCTTTTAACATTTCTTGTAATGCAGATCTACTACTAAATTTTTTCCCAATCTTTGAAAAGAAACCTTTTTTCTTTTCCTTCATTTTTTTACAGGATAATTTCACCGAATACAGGATTCTTGTTTTGGCGGGGGGGGGGGGGGGGGGGGGGGGCGCGCAGGCACGCACGCTCCTGCTTCTCTCAACTCTAAAATTTCACTCACTTTCTTCTTGCTTGTATGGTTTCTGAACAGAAGTTGGATATAATTCTTATATTTGTTCAACTATAGATGAGATGTGTTTCCCCCTCTGTCTTCTTTAAAGATTTTTTCTTTATCTTTGGCTTTCTGTAGTTTCAAGTTAATGGCCAGGTGTAGATTTTTGGCATTTATCCAGTTTAATGTCCTCTGAAATTTCTCAATCTGTGGTGTGATACCTGAGGTTAGTTTGGGGAAATTCTCAGTTGTTGTTTCAAATATTTTTCTTTTCCTTTTTGTTTATTTTCCTTCTGGTATTCCCATTACATGTACATAACACATTTTGTAGCTGTCCCACAGGTCTTGAACATTCCATTATTTCCTTTTTAGTATTTTTTTCTCTTTGCTTTTCAGTTTTGGAGGGTTTTGTTAATATATTCTCATGTTCAGAGATTCTTTTCTCAGTTATACCCAATCTACTAATAAGCCCACCTAAGGCATTCTTCAGATCTGCTACAGTGTTTTTTATCTTTAGTACTTTTTTTTTAATTTTTACCATACTTTTAGGCAATTTTATTATTGTTTTTAATTTAGTTAAATTCAATTTAGTTAACATATACTGTATTATTAGTTTCAGGGGTAGAATTTAGTGATTCATCACTTGCATAAAACACCACTACTCATTACTTCAAGTGTCCTCCTTACTGCCCATCACCCAAATCACCCCATCCCCCCAACACAACCCCTCCAGCAACCCTCAGTTTGTTCTCTACACTTAAGAGTCTCTTATGGTTTGTTTCCCTGTTTTTGTCTTTTTTTAAAAAAATTTTTATTGTTATGTTAATCACCATACATTATTACATCATTAGTTCTTGATGTAGTGTTCCGTGATTCACTGTTTGTGCATAATACCCAGTGCTCCACCCAGAATGTGCCCTCTTTAATACCCATTACCAGGCTAACCCATCCCCCCACCCTCATCCCCTCTAGAACCCTCAGTTTGTTTTTCAGAGTACATCATCTCTCATGGTTCGTCACCCCTCTGACTTACTCCCCTTCATTCTTCCCTTCCTGCTATCTTATTCTTTTTCTTTTTTCTTAACATATGTTGCATTATTTGTTTCAGAAGTACAGATCTGTGATTCAACAGTCTTGCACAATTCACAGCGCTCACCATAGCACATACCCTCCCCAATGTCTATCACCCAGCCACCCCATCCCTCCCATCCCCCACCACTCCAGCAATACTTGGTTTGTTTCCTGAGATTAAGAATTTCTCATATCAGTGAGGTTATATGATACATGTCTTTCTCTGATTGACTTATTTCACTCAGCATAACACCCTGCAGTTCCATCCACGTCGTTGCAAATGGCAAGATCCTATTCCTTTTCATGGGTGCATAATATTCCATTGTGTATATATACCACATCTTCTTTATCCATTCATCTGTCGATGGACATCTTGGCTCTTTCCACAGTTTGGCTATTGTGGACATTGCTGCTATAAACATTGGGGTGCACGTACCCCTTCAGATCCCTACATTAGTATCTTTGTGGTAAATACCCAGTACTGCAAATGCTGGATCTTATGGTAGCTCTATTTTCAATTGTCTGAGGAACCTCCATACTGTTTTCCAGAGTGGTTGCACCAGCTTGCCTTCCCACCAACAGTGTAGGAGGGTTCCCCTTTCTCCACATCCCTGCCAACATCTGTCATTTCCTGACTTGTTAATTTTAGCCATTCTGACTGGTGTGAAGTGGTATCTCATTGAGGTTTTGATTTGGATTTCCCTGATGCCGAGCGATGTGGAGCACTTTTTCATGTGTCTGTTGGCCATTTGGATGTCTTCTTTGGAAAAATGTCTGTTCATGTCGTCTGCCCATTTCTTGATTGGATTATTTGTTCTTTGGGTGTTGAGTTTGATAAGTTCTTTATAGATTTTGGATACTAGCCCTTTATCTGATAAGTCATTTGCAAATATTTTCTCCCGTTCTGTTGGTTGTCTTTTGGTTTTGTGGACTGTTTCTTTTGCTGTGCAAAAGCTTTTTATCTTGATGAAATCCCAATAGTTCATTTTTGCCCTTGCTTCCCTTGCCTTTGGCAATGTTTCTAGGAAGAAGTTGCTGCGGCTGAGGTCAAAGAGGTTGCTACCTGTGTTCTCCTTTAAGATTTTGATGGACTCCTGTTTCACGTTTAGGTCTTTCAACCATTTGAAGTCTATTTTTGTGTGTGGTGTAAGGAAATGGTCCAGTTTCATTCTTCTGCATGTGGCTGTCCAATTTTCCCAACACCATTTGTTGAAGAGACTGTCTTTTTTCCATTGGACATTCTTTCCTGCTTTGTCAAAGATTAGTTGACCATAGAGTTGAGGGTCCATTTCTGGGCTCTCGATTCTGTTCCATTGATCGATGTGTCTGTTTTTGTGCCAGTACCATACTGTCTTGATGATTACAGCTTTGTAATAGAGCTGGAAGTCCGGAATTGTGATGCCGCCAGCTTTGCTTTTCTTTTTCAACATTCCTCTGGCTATTTGGGGTCTCTTCTGGTTCCATACAAATTTTTGGATTATTTGTTCCATTTCTTTGAAAAAAGTGGATGGTATTTTGATGGGGATTGCATTGAATGTGTAGATTGCTCTAGGAAGCATTGACATCTTCACAATGTTTGTTCTTCCAATCCATGAGCATGGAACGTTTTTCCATTTCTTTGTGTCTTCTTCAATTTCTTTCCTGAGTATTTTATAGTTTTCTGAGTACAGATCCTTTGCCTCTTTGGTTAAATTTATTCCTAGGTATCTTATGGTTTTGGTTGCAATTGTAAATGGGATCGACTCCTTGATTTGTCTCTCTTCTGTCTTGTTGTTGGTGTATAGGAATGCCACGGATTTCTGTGCATTGATTTTATATCCTGCTACTTTACTGAATTCCTGTATGAGTTCTAGCAGTTTTGGGGTGGAGTCTTTTGGGTTTTCCACATACAGTATCATATCATCTGCAAAGAGTGAGAGTTTGACTTCCTCTTTGCCAATATGGATGCCTGTGATTTCTTTTTGTTGTGTGATTGCTGTGGTTAGGACTTCTAATACTATGTTGAATAGCAGTGGTGATAGTGGACATCCCTGCCACGTTCCTGACCTTAGGGGGAAAGCTCTCAGCTTTTCCCCATTGAGAATGATATTTACTGTAGGTTTTTCATAGATGGCTTTTATGATATTGAGGTATGTACCCTGTATCCCTATACTCTGAAGAGTTTTGATCAAGAAAGGATGCTGTACATTGTCAAATGCTTTTTCTGCATCTATTGAGAGGATCATATGGTTCTTGTTCTTTCTTTTGTTAATGTATTGTTATCACGTTGATTGATTTGCGGATGTTGAACCAGCCTTGCAGCCCAGGTATAAATCCCACTTGGTCATGGTGAATAATCCTTTTAATGTACTGTTGGATCCTACTGGCTAGTATTTTGATGAGAATTTTTGCATCCATGTTCATCAAGGATATTCGTCTGTAATTCTCCATTTTGATGGGGTCTTTGTCTGGTTTTGGGATCAAGGTAATGGTGGCCTCATAAAATGAGTTTGGAAGTTTCCCTTCCATTTCTATTTTTTGGAACAGTTTCAGGAGAATAGGTATTAATTCTCCTTTAAATGTCTGATAGAATACCCCTGGGAAGCCATCTGGCCCTGGGCTTTTGTTTCTTGGGAGATTTTTGATGACTGCTTCAATTTCCTTAGTGGTTATAGGTCTGTGCCTGTTTTCTATTTCTTCCTGGTTCAATTTTGGTAGTTGATACATCTCTAGGAATGCACCCATTTCTTCCAGGTTATCTAATTTGCTGGCATAGGGTTGCTCATAATATGTTCTTATAATTGTTTGTATTTCTTTGGTGTTGGTTGTGATCTCTCCTCTTTCATTCATGATTTTGTTGATTTGGGTCATTTCTCTTTTCTTTTTGATCAGTCTGGCCAGGGGTTTATCAATCTTGTTAATTCTGTCAAAGAACCAGCTCCTAGTTTCGTTGATCTGTTCTACTGTTTTTTGGTTTCTATTTCATGGATTTCTGCTCTGATCTTTATTATTTCTCTTCTCCTGCTGGGTTTAGGCTTTATTTGCTGTTCTTTCTCCAGCTCCTTTAGGTGTAGGGTTAGGTTGTGTATTTGAGACCTTTCTTGTTTCTTGAGAAAGGCTTGTATTGCTATATACTTTCCTTTCAGGACTGACTTTGCTGTATCCCAAAGATTTTGAACAGTTGTTTTTCATTTTCATTGGTTTCCATTAATTCTTTTAATTCTTCTTTAATTTCCTGGTTGACCCATTCATTCTTTAGTAGGATGCTCTTTAGCCTCCATGTATTTGAGTTCTTTCTGACTTTCCTCTTGTGATTGAGTTCTAGTTTCAAAGCATTGTGGTCTGAAAATATGCAGGGAATAATCCCACTCTTTTGGTACTGGTTGAGACCTGATTTGTGACCTAGGATGTGATCAATTCTGGAGAATGTTCCATGGGCACTAGAGAAGAATGTGTATTCCTTTGCTTTGGGATGGAATGTTCTGAATATGTCTGTGAAGTCCATTTGGTCCAGTGTGTCATTTAAAGTCTTTATTTCCTTGTTGATCTTTTGCTTAGATGATCTGTCCATTTCAGTCAGGGGGGTGTTAAAGCCCCACTATTATTGTATTGTTGTCGATGTGTTTCTTCGCTTTTGTTATTAATTGCCTTATATAATTGGCTGCTCCCGTGTTAGGGGCATAGATATTTACAATTGTTAGATCTTCTTGTTGGATAGACCCTTTAAGTAGGATATAGTGTCCTTCCTCATCTCTTATTACAGTCTTTGTTTTAAAATCTAGTTTGTCTGATATAAGGATTGCCACCCCAGCTTTCTTTTGGTGTCCATTAGCATGGTAAATGGTTTTCCAACCCCTCACTTTCAATCTGGGGGTGTCTTTGGGTCTAAAATGAGTCTCTTGCAGACAGCATATGGATGGGTCTTGTTTTTTAATCCAATCTGATAGCCTGTGTCTTTTGATTGGGGCATTTAGCCCATTTACATTCAGGGTAACTATTGAAAAGTATGAATTTAGTGCCATTGTATTGCCTGTAAGGTGACTGTTACTATATATTGTCTCTGTTCCTTTCTGATCTATGCTGCTTTTAGGCTCTCTCTTTGCTTAGAGGACCCCTTTCCATATTTCTTGGAGGGCTGGTTTCGTGTTTGCAAATTCCTTTAGTTTTTGTTTGTCCTGGAAACTTTTTCTCTCTCCTTCAATTTTCAATGAGAGCCTAGCTGGATATAGTATTCTTGGCTGCATATTTTTCTCGTTTAGTGCTCTGAAGATATCCTGCCAGTCCTTTCTGGCCTGCCAGGTCCCTGTGGATAGGTGTGTTGCCAGTCTAGTATTTCTACCATTGTAGGTTACATATCTCTTCTCCCGAGCTGCTTTCAGGATTTTCTCTTTGTCTCCGAGACTCGTAAGTTTTACTATTAGATGTCGGGGTGTTGACCTATTTTTATTGATTTTGAGAGGGGTTCTCTGCGCCTCCTGGATTTTGATGCCTGTTTCCTTCCTCACATTAGGGAAGTTCTCTGCTATAATTTGCTCCAATATACCTTCTGCCCCTCTGTCTCTTTCTTCTTTTTCTGGGATCCCAATTATTCTAATGTTGTTTCATCTTATCGTATCGCTTATCTCTCGAATTCTGCCCTCGTGGTCCTGTAGTTGTTTCTCTCTCTTTTTCTCAGCCTCTTTATTTTCCATCATTTGGTCTTCTATATCTCTGATTCTCTCTTCTGCCTCATTTATTCTAGCAGTTAGTGCCCCCATTTTTTATTGCACCTCAATAATAGCTTTTTGATTTCGACTTGGTTAGATTTTAGTTCTTTTATTTCTCTAGAAAGGGTTTCTCTAATAACTTCCATGCTTTTTTCAAGCCCAGCTAGTATCTTTAAAGTCATGATTCTGAACTCTAGGTTCGACATTGTACTAATGTCCGTATTGAGTAGGTCTCTGTCTGACAGTACTATCTCTTGTTCTTTTTGCTGAGGTGATTTTTTTCATCTTGTCATTTGGCTAGAGGAGAATAGATGAATGAGAGAACAAAATGCTAACAGGTTAACAACGTCCCCAGCAAATATACTCTATACAAATCAGAAAAGACCTGAAACCAGGGAAAAGAAAGGGAAAGAAAGAAAAAAGAAAGACAAAACAAAAAACAACAAAAAGAAAAAGATAAAAACAAAAACAGAACAATACAAAAAAAAAAAAACAGAGTATGATCAAATATGATCAGGCTAGTGCATAGGTCAGTGCCACACACTAGATTTGGGGTGTATTTTGGTCTGTTAGAAAAAAGTGCCTCCTAAAATTTTAAAGGAAGAAAGACTTATATATACAAAATAAGGGTTGATACAATGAAGGGATAGAAGATGATTGTAAAGATGAAAATTATAAAAGATTTTATAAAAGGAATTGATAAGATAAGAAGTTGTTTGGAAAAAGAAAGAAGATTAAAAAAAAGGAAAAAAAAGTGAGAGAATGTGATCAGGAGGAGACTAGAACAAAGCCATACACTAGTGATTTAGGGTATATTTTGATCTGTTAGAAGAAACTGTATCTCAAAATTTTAAAGAGAGAACAACTTATATATATATATGCCAAAAATAAGGGTAACTACTATGAAGGGATAAAATATGACTCTAAAAATGAAAAATAAAAAATGTTTTTTTAAAAAAAGGGATTGATAAGATGTTGGTTGAAAAAGGGAAAAAGAAAAGATTAAAAAAAACAGTAAAAAATTAACTTTGAAAAACTAATGAATCATGGTAAAAAAGCCATGAATTCTATGTGCAGTATTCCCCTAGAGCTGGAGTTCTCCCGTTCTCCTTGATTGGTAAACTTGGTCTTGGCTTGGGGGCTGTTCGTGCTGATCTTCTCGGGGAGGGGCCTGTTGACGTGGTTCCCAAATGTCTTTGCCGGAGGCGGAACTGCCCCATCCTTGTTGGTCCAGGCTAAGCAAGCTGCTGGGGTTTGCTCTCAGGAGTTTTAGTTCCCTGCAAGCTCTGGTACAGCTTTGGAGGACCAGGGTGAAAACGGTAGCCTCCCAATCTCCACTCGGAGGAGCTGAGAACTCGGGGCCCCACCCCTCAGTGCGCGCCCCCAGAGAAAAGCAGTCACTCCTGCCTCCCTGCTCTCCGGCCGCACTGCATGCTTACCCGGCCTGTGTCCGAGCGTTTCTATCTCTGGCACTCGACCCTGTGTGGAGTCTCCAAACCCAGCAGATCCCTGCGGTGCGTTCCCGTGCCACTCCTCCGGGGGGGGGGGGGGGAGTCTCCCCAGATCTGCCGCTTGTTGGGTCCCTGCTGGAGGAGCAGTGGCCCGACTGGGCCGTGGATCACAGTTTATGGCAACCCCGAGCTGAGAGCCCGCACCTCGGCTCCGTCTCTGCAGCCGGCTTCCCCGCTCCAATACCTGGGAGTTCTGCTGCACTCAGGCACCCTCGGTCTTTCTGTGACCCCGAGGGTACTGTGACCACACTGTCCCACGAGGGTTCCACTCCCTGCTTAGCCACTGAAGCGACGTCCCTCAGCGGAGCCGACTTCTCAAAGTTCCGATTTTGTGCTCCACGGCTCTATCACTTGCCAGAAGCGGCCGACGGAGTCCCCCTCCCCCGCCGTCTATCCTCCCAAATATCGCCTTGGATTCTCCGCACGTCCTACCTTCCAGAAAGTGGTCGCTTCTCTGTTCAGAGAGTTGTTGCTACTCTCTTCTTCGGTCTCCTGTTGAGTTCGTAGGTGTTCAGAATGGTTTGATCCCTATTCAGCTGAATTCCTGAGACCAGACGAAATTCAGGTCTCCTACTCCTCCGCCATCTTGCTCTGCCCCTATCTCTAGTACTTCTTTTTGGTTCTTAGGATTTCCATGTCTCTGTTCACATTTCCCACCTGTTCTTTCATAATGTGTATTTTATCCATTGGAACTCTCAGCATAGTAATCATTGTTTTTGTTTTTTTAATTCCCAATTTAATAAGTCTAACATCCCTGCCATGTCTGAGACTTGTTTTGATGCTCAATTGGTGTCTTCAAACTGTTTTTTATCCTTTAGTATCTTCTGTAATTTTTTCTTGATCACTAAACATGACATGCTGGTTAAAAGGAACTGCTATAAATAGGCCTTTATTAATGTGGTGGTGAGGTATAGTGGGAAGAAAAGTGTTCTATAGTCCATTGATTAGGTCTCAGTCTGTTATTAAACCTGTACCATTGGACTATGAACTTTACAAGTGCTTCTCTGTCCTGTCTGTAGGTGGGACAGAAAGTCTAGACTTGGCTGGAGTTAGGTATAACTCTCACCCCAAATGGAAGGTTAACGCTGACTGGAGTTGATTATTTCCCTTTTTCCAAGTCAGGTGGGCTCTGATAAAACCACAGCAGGTTAAGCTCTGGTTGAATAGTTTCTCCTGAAGGCAGACTCTGTTAAGCATAGGAAGTTCTGCCATTTTTCAAAATTGTTCTTTTTTCTCTCCCTGCTGGAAGCATGAGGAGATTTTACTCCAGTGTTCACTGTGAAACTAGTAGAACTCCAGGATGCAAATCACAAAAGTATTAGAACCATCAGATGACCTGATTCCCTTGGAGTGTTTACTCCTCGCTGAGCCAATAGCAATTTGTCAATTACATTTCAAGTTTTCCTACCCTGGCACTGGTTCCCATGGAAGTTTTCCCTCAGCTCAGCCAAGCTGTAATTCTTTGTATATGCTTGTCTGTCTCTCCAACTTGGGAAGAGCAATTTGCCCTGTGACTTCACTTCTCTTACTTTGTCAGATAGGAAGAACTGTTGTTTTTCAGTCTATTCAATTTTTTACTTCTTGGTAGGATGTAATAGTGACCTCCAAGTTTCTTACATGCTGGTACTGGCTCTTGTGTGCTATGGAGTTTGGCTTTTTCAGCAAGGCAAACAACTCTGGGTCTCAGCCATCCTCCATCCAGTCCATGGCTAATTATGATCATTTCATAATTGCTATAGAATATTTCATCTTTAGCCAGAATGGCTCTTTCCAGGCCTGCTATCTCTTTTCAATGACTTTTTTAATTAACCTGATGGTAGTGTACAGAACTTTAAGAGTCAGCCTAAGTTTCAGAGGAGCTAAGAAATCCATACTTGATATTGGCTTAGAGATACTTGACTAAATATTTATCCCCAACCATTTCTAAACCACTGAGTGAGAGACACAATCTTACTCTAGTCCCATGATGACTGCCAAGGATTTTTCTAATGGGCTTTCAGTATTCCTGGGCTTCATTAGCTGCATCTATACTTCACATAAGAGTCTTTGAACTCCCTCCACTCTAACCCATTTCTGAGATTATAATGATGAAAATTATACATGAAACTAATATTTTGTGGGAGAAGAAATTTAAAATGTCATTGGCTTCATGTATGATTTTTGAAAAGATATATATTACACTAGTTTCTATATGACTTGAGGTCTGCTCCAGTTAACCATCATGTCCATGTATAGTCCATTTTCTTTGTTATTTTATTAGCCAATCTGGAGGGAATTAAAATTTTCTCATTTAGTTGAGATTTTATCCTTGATTTAGGAGCTTTCCTACAGAGAGTTGTTTGTGCTATGATAGGAAGAAATGTATTCAAGGGCAATACCTGTTGCTTGCAGGCACTGTTGTTATGGATGCACATATTTTTGTTCCTCTATTTTGCTAAAATGTGTTGATTTTTTTTTTTTAAGAGAGAGATATTGAGAGAGGTTGAGCACCCCCTTGGTGGACTCTGTGCTCAGCTTGGAGTCTGCTTGAGATTCTCTTTCTCCCTCTCCCTGTGCCCCTTCCTCCACTCTCTTTCTAAAATAAAAATAAATAAATAAATCTTTTTTTAAAAAGGGTATGATTTAATAATGTCTAATATTTGAAGGGCATCTATTGACATATTTGGCAATCTGCCATATAAGGAGGTACAACATGCTCATGATTTTCCCCCATGCATTCCCATACAAAAACTCAAAGTTGATTTCACAAACCATATGAAATGATTTAGCTCCTTCGAAGTAACTGTATTTTTTAAAACTTGTTATTAAATTCTAAAAAAGTTTATCTCTTTTTAAAGCTGTGATCATGGGCTTTGGACAACTATTCTCCTGAAGAGCTTTCTAAAATATTATTACTAATAATCTTGTAAGTAAGAATTAACCAAATGTTTTATTTAATTCAATTCCTCAACCTTCTCCCTTCATCAGCCTCCTCTCTTCACTGATTTTAATCACTAGGCTCATAGTGAGATGAAATAATAAATATTATTCTTCCATGAGCACTACCTAGAACACTACTTCATTTACCTTTAGAACTCACACTGTTTTCTTCATGAATTTAATGTATCTTATATACATTTCTGGCAGGTGTTGAAAAATCCTCCTCCCTGCTTATAGAAAATCATGTTTCACAGCTAGAAATGGGATGGAAATGGAGGGTTATATTTCACTGGAACAAATACATGTTTAAGCTAGTAATTACCATTTATAGTGCTGTCCTTAAAATGTCTAACAACCCCTAGACTTCCCTGCACCATTTATGCTAATTCTCAGACAAGAATTTCCAAATGATAATAAACCTTATAAATCTTTCAAAGTGATCACAAAGATACTCTTTGTGAAATTATAAAAAACATTAAATTGTCAATGATAATACTTTGTACAAGGACAAATCTTAAACCCATGGATCTATATCCTTCAGCAACAGGAACTCAATATGCTACATAAGTAGCAAGCACTGTGTAATTATCCCCATTATCAAAAGGGACAGACAAAGTGCCAGAAAAATTAAGTAGCGTCCAAGAGGCCATACAAAGAGAACTCATATATTTCCCAAAGAATTGTCTGTTGTGAAAAAGAAAGCGATGAAAGAAATTAGTAATTATTGAGTGCTTACCAGGTGCATGTAGTGACACCTGGTTATCTTTGGCATCTTGATTTTATTTTCAATGCCAGTAATATTTCATTATATTGTAATGTCATGAGTACATTTTATTACCTTCAAACCTCAACTTTGGTGCATATCCTATGATAAGAAATTTTATATTCCACTAAACCTTATAGTACCAAAAAAAAAAAATTTCCCATTCCTCCCTTCTCCTGAATTATACTTTCTTGGTGATTGATAAAGATAAAATTCTCATAATGACTTATTTGTTCAATAATGCCTAGAACACTGTCATATGACAAAGATGGCTCATAGTTACCTAGCTCTTCATATTTATGGGCCTTAGTTCCCTTATCTGTAAGTTGAAGATATTTGGTTAGTGTATTCCCAGGACCCATTCCACTGTAATATTCAACAATTTATAACTGTTGTTCCAGTCATTATCCCCCTTCTATATGGCAGCTTCCCAGTCAAAAAAGGAAAAGCAATATTACTCTGTCTTGCACACTTTAATTCCTCCTTCACCCCTTTCATAAAGAACCAAATTTCGGCGCCTGGGTGGCTCAGTTGGTTAATCGACTGCCTTCAGCTCAGGTCATGATCCTGGAGTCCCAGGATCGAGTCCCGCATCAGGCTCCCTGCTCTGCAGGGAGTCTGCTTCTCCCTCTGACCCTCCCCCCTCTCATGTGCTTGCTCTCTCTCTCTCACTGTCTCTCAAATAAATAAATAAAATCTTAAAAAAACAAAAAGAACCAAATTTCTACTCAAATGATAAGACTAGTTTTATGTAATAGTATGTTGAATCAAAAAATTCCAGTAACACAGGTTACTTCTGCAACCCATTCAAACCATTTAAACCAACAACGGGAAAAGTGTGGTTTCTAAAAGTGATACTGGGCAAGACAAAATCATATCTCACTCACTCTACTTTGGCAAGTGAAACAGAAAAGGAGGTTTATTTTATTGAATGTCAACAGTTACAGTTTAGCATCATTATTATATAATAAGGAATATTTGATATCGAAAGAGATGTACTAAATTCCCATGTGTACAGGAGATAGTATTTGCCTTAAAATAATCCAAATCTATGGTTTCAACAAGGTGTTACCTACTAATATTTTACCCTGATAATAATTTCAAATTTCATTCCTAAAGCATGAAAGAAGTAATAGGATAACAGTTATATATAGGCACCAAATCTTCTAGTGAATATATCAAATTTTTTATTGTAGTTAGTAACATATCACTTTACTTTAGAAAAGGGCATTGCTGTATCCAATTTCACCATTCCCTTTGCACTATAACTTAAATTTCTCTTTGTAAAACCCAGATATTTTCAGAAAACATTTCAGAATAATATCATATATCCTTCCTTAGTATCTTGGGCATTTTGTAAATATGATTTCATTCTGGGCTTTTCTTTTTCCCCTTTAAATATTGATGTTTAATTTATCAATAAGTAAGTAAGCAAAAACCTTTTCCAAACTTTTGGCTAGAATATCTGGCTTCAGGGAATGGTTTTCTATTTTACTGATATTCAAACAATTTACTTTGTGCTAACGCTGCAAAATAGTTTAGCCTGCAACAATTTATAATAAAGAGTGTATGCTACCTGCTGATGAATTTGTCAATGACAAAATTATATGATGTGCCTTCTTAAAAAGAACATGTCTATTGTTCAGTACAGGTTAACTCATTCAATAAATAAAAAAGGAAACAAAATAAATTGTACATATATTCCTGTTTCACATTTAGATGTTGTTATATAAATGGACCAAAGAGGGTCCCTGTGTATTGGCCTAAATGGATGCATGTTGCTTATGTATGGCAGCCAGGACTGTTAGGCCAAAGCTTACTGGTGCCAAAATCAAATTCTTACATATCAAATCATTTTAAATTTAGTCTAAATAAATATATTTTTAGCTATTTAGAGCCTTTCTACTTTGTATACCCCTCAAAACTGTGCTTAATATCTGATAATCATAGATAAGGCAAACCCTTTGGTTATGAAAAACCCCAAACTACAGATGCCCTCTAGAACAATGACCTGGAAACTCTCCAACTTGCTGCTGAGAGACATTAAGACACATTTGCCCCCTCTCTGATTTTCCCTTTTCTGGGGAGGTCTACTTTCTTCCCCACATCCCCTTCCAAATGGTGCCTCTTGCCCCTGTCTCTGGAAAGCCTTTTCCTAGTAGAAACTTCACCTCTCATACAGCTCTGTCCAAGCACTGACCAATGAATCTTGCTGTGTATTACTATCTCTCCTGGTCCTGTCTCTTCCTTGATCAATTCCAAAATCCTCAAGCTTACCACACAGCTAATATACTCATTTCAAATTATATAGTTTCTAGGTCTTGGTCTAACACTCAGAAACTAAGATGAGGAAGGAAATATAATTTATTTAATTAAAGTACTATCTATGAATTCCTAAGTGGAAAACAAAAACATAAAGACAGCTATTTTAGAAATATCATAAGGTGATAATATTTTGTACTTGTTTATTGTCTGGCAATTTATTGAACAGAACAGTGCAAGGATAAATATTTTGCAAGGGAAGCTTCTATAAATATTTAAAGTTATAAAGCAGAACACAAAATGGACCTCTTGTCCTCCTTAAGAAAGAAAAGGAGGTGGGGTGCCTGGGTGGCTCAGTCATTAAGTGTCTGACCCTGTCCCAGGGTCCTGGGATTGAGCCCCACATCGGGCTTCCTGCTCAGCGGGAAGCCTGCTTCTCCCTCTCCCACTCCCCCTGCTTGTGTTCCCTCTCTCGCTGTCTCTGTCAAATAAATAAATAAAATCTTAAAAAAAAAAAAAGAAAGAAAAGGAGGGAGGAGAAGAAGGAATAGCAAAATCAAACACTACATTTATATGCCAATATGGAAGAGTAATAAAACTGAAGGAATTTAATTAAAGACAACAGTGACTTAAGTCAAGAACCTGAAAAATAAAAATAAACATAGATCTTTTAATTTTCCTATAGTAATTAAAATATTTGATTTTATATTAATCTAAAAGCTTTGTAAAAAGGAGATTGCTTTAGTACTTAAAATTTCAAAACATTATTTGCATGTCCATCCAACTGATATTCTGGCCGTTCATACTTATTGGCCAATTATTTTCCTCTCAGAGAAAAAAGAAAGCTGTAGAGAGAAATGTTTAGTGATTTATGTTGCAGTTTTCAGGGATAATTATATTACACACATTTTTTTCTGGGTCCTTTTTGGGAGACAGAAATAAAAGTAAAGCAGGTGGAAATGACCATCAACTTTAAAATTGCAATATTTGGATTAGAAGACTAGATTTTCCTGTCTGTGAACAGTGGAGTCATAAAGAGAGTTTAGAGGGTATGCTTATCTCTATCCAAATTCATCCAACAGTGAAAGAATAACAGAGAGGAGCCTAGAGTCTTCCTCTCATACAAGTATTTTTATGTAAATATTAGGCAAAGGCTTAAGGTTGACTCCAATAGTTAAAATCAAGAGGTTTTAAAAAAGAAAAATGTTCACACAGCTTCATTGCCTGTAACCTATATAAACTTGAGAACATTATTAACATGTCCATGCTTTTGTTTCCTCTTTATCTAGTATGAGGAAAAAATCAAAACCTACTCCAAAAAGCATTGAGAGGGATTAGTAAGGCTTTCAGAATTCATGTAACCAAGCAACCCTAGAGTCAAATTATTTTTTGTGTATCTATTTTGTTCTATTCTGGTCAAGAAAGTATGTCTGAGTCTTTCATCTGTCAAATGCCAAAAATATAAAAAAAATTTCAATATTGTTTTAATTCTATTGTCCTTGATGATTTTGAATATTGTTTAATAAGTATATTGGGCATTTACATTTATTCCTTGGTCAGTTGCTAATTATCATCCATTTCCCATTTTTATATTTAGTTGTCTCGTTTTTCTCTAAATATATATGTGTGTATATATATATACACATATATGTATATGTGTGTGTATATATATATATATATATATATATATAATATATACACAATTACCATGAATTATGGTACAAACTCCTCCAGTCTAGTTATCTTTAACTTTATACACACACACACACACAAATTACCTATTATACATATATACATATTTTTTGCCTCTGAGTATCTGGAAATTATATAAGTGACACATGTACAGGAGTGCAGGTTGTTTACAAGGGCAAAAACAAACAGCACTGAATGACATTAAATGAAAATTAAAAACTAAATCCTCCTCATCCTATTCTACCCCCACCTACTGGAGTTAGCATTCTTTACATAACTCTGTTTTTATTATTCAGTGGTTACTAAGATAATTCTAAATAATTAAGTCTATATTCATTTCTTGAATACTACCATTGCATGGTTTCCAGTGATGAATTTCCTTAGATATAATGCTTTCAATTTCACATATGTAACTCAATCTGGCTTAAAACATGTATATTATTATTTTATTTCATATAACTTCATGATTTCATAGTTTCACAGGCCTCAGGATTATTTTAGAAGCTCATTTATATTATCAGAACTCAGGTTTTTCTAATCTATTTAGCTAACCATTGAATTTATTTCATTTTTAGACATACCAAATTGATTACTCAGGTTGTAGGCATCAAATATCTCACATAAAATTCAGAGGAAGAAGAAAGGACATCTTGTCATATCATCTTTTTTAGGAGTGAAATTATTCTCACAAAACCCTGAACCGTTTTCCTTTTACTACTCATTGGTCAGAATTAAGTGACATGCTCATTCTTAAACTAATTACTTTGAAGAATAATTGGTTTACACTTTGACTAATCCACACTTTCCTGGATGTGGCAGCGTAGTTAGCTTCTTCTGAGATACATGGCTTCAAGGACAATGTGAATACCTAAACAGTACTGACATTTGATTAGGAAGCAAAACAATGGCAATGGGCAGTGTTGATAATCAACATTATTACAGATTCCAATATAGCAGCATACTTATGCTTTCTCTCCTCCCTCTGATACCTTTAATTTTTAAAACATTTTACTCTGAAGTAAATTTAGGAAAATAAAAGATTGCAGAAATTGTACAAGGAGTTCGCATACACTCTCTACCCAGTTCCTCTAACATTAACACCTTCCATAACCATAGTACAATTATCAAAACTAAAAAGGTAACATCAGTAGGACACTGTTATCTAAACTATGCTATCTTTAATTTAGTTAATTATATTTTGTAGTTTGTCTATTTGTTTTTTCTGAACTTTTAAGTAGGATACATTTACCTTTCTTTACTGTTTCATGAACATCAATCCGTGTCTCTTGGTTCCTTACTATGTAAGAATAAAAATGTAATGCCCTTATTCTAGCACCTGTTTTTCCATTTCATCAGTCTCCGTCACTACTACCTTCTATACTATTGCTTTTACATTGACATGGTTTTTAGTATGATGTACTCCAGTTGTTGTAATTAAGTCTTTTGTTTTTTTGTTTTGTTTTGTTGGTGGTAGAGAGATACTAATTGGGCAACTTAAATTTTAAAATTTGTAACAACTCCAACTGTAGTTTTGAATTTCTTGGCCAATATTTATTTAAGTTATAAGTTATTTTTTGAAGAAAAAAATACATTTTCTTTGTACCAGTTAGAAAAGTTCACTTGATTAAACTTTCTAAATTCATGACAAAGAGAGTTGTTAAACAGGACCACTTGAACCAGATGTCTGTATACTTTGCTTAGTTGTTTTTTTGACACAATAATCTTCCTATTACCTCTATTTGCTAAATCTGCTGGTACTCTCTCTTATATCTCATATCTTAGAATCAGTTTTCCTCAATATTCAGTTCAGTTTTCTCTTGTCTCCTCTTATAAATTTCTCCTTAGGTCATTTTATCCAATCTCAAGGATTCATAAATCATCTAGTTGCTGACTCCAAAATTATCTCCATCTAGACGTATCCTCTGAGCCCCATCTTATACACATTCATTTCATCACTTTACATTTATCTTAACCCTTCCATATCCCAAACTAAACTCTTGATTGATTAAATAAAAATGGCAGTGTCCCCTTTTATCACATAGTCATCTCTATCCCAAAATTCTTTCCTTCTGAATTACCCCACACATCCAATTAAGCACAAATCAACAAATTTTGCCAATTTTATCTCCAAGATGTATACTAACATATTCCATTTTTGTCCATCTTCCTAGGTATATGCCTAATTCAAGCCAGAACTATCTCCTCTTCTGCCCACACCCATCCCATCATAAGGTAGTGACATCCCTGTAGCCATCCTACATGAACACTCGCTTCCCCTCAATTCTTTCTCTACTCCATAATCATAGTGTTGTGCTTAAATAATAAATCAGATCCTGACTGTTGGAAGGCAATAACCCATGGGTTGCTTGCATTTTTACATGTCCTGTGGGCAGAGATACTGATATCCCTTTGGTCTGGACTACCTTTTCAAGGATGTTTGTATAGAAAAGATAAAGTGTCCCTTACTAGAGAAAAGAGCAGGCATGTTTACTATTCAATATAGTAAAAATCATGTCTTTTCCTGGAGAAAAGGGCAGGTTTTCTTATTATCCATTACAAAAGATTAATATTCAGTAAGTGCAGGGTCCCTCTCCTGCAACACAATCCATTGTCTGTTCCAGCACCCATCTGAGCCCATCTGCACTGCTGTGATGGGAACTGGAGGCAAGGGAAACTAGCACAAATATGTTGATCCTCACACTGCTTGTTGTGCCATGAATAGTAATGTCTTTTGTCTCTAACGGGAGTCTCATGTCCTCTACCAGTAATCTACTTGACTCTGACAGGCTAACTTGTAAGCTTGCAAGGGTGGGTAAAATCTCCAACTATTCACATATCTTGATACTGTCCCTCTCTTGCATCATTGTTAAACCACAGTACCATTAAGAAAATTTGGTCTCTTTTTCATGACCTGAGATGTCCTGCACGGTCTACCAATCTCTCTCATTTGATAAAGTGCAACTTCTAAATGTTAGCCGATATAACCTTCTTTAATTTTTTGCTTTAGGGATGCCTCCTTCCCTCCTTATCTTAACATGACCTTCTTCTTAACCTTTGAGAATCTGCCTAGTCATTTGAGGAAGTCTGTATTAATTTACCTAGCACTCCTTCATCCTCATTCCCCCACCACTGTTCACCATCAGCAGCCTGGTTCTTTCCTTTTAGTTATTACCACTATATATTATTTTATTTGACTGGTTATTTGTTTTTGTCTGCTTTTCCCCACTAAGTTATATCCTTAGATCTTAGTACAGAAGTAGAATACTATACGTTTTCACTTTGTATGCCAAATGTGATTGTGACAAATAAGATTTCTATGTCAAATTTATCTTAAATTAAAAAAAAAAGAAAACCTTGATGGTCTCAAATATATCTTACACTATGCTTCTAGAATAAAAAGGAGAAATGCATGCTATAAATGACATATTTTTTGTCATGTAGGAAAAATATAAACTTCCAGTAATACAGTTAATAACTTTCTATTATCAATCAGAAAAGAAATGTAGTGGCCTAAAATCTACAACAGTAATCAATATTTTATCTTACCTCTATATTAACATAGTAGCTATTCTAATGTTAAACACAAAGTGATCAATATATATTTTTAAGTTTTTATTTCATTGTGGAAAGAATAATTGACATGATTTCTACCCTCTGACTAAATCTTTAAATGTAGAATGCATTATTGTTTTTTTTTTAAGATTTTATTTATTTATTTGACAGAGAGACAGTGAGAGAGGGGACACAGCAGGGGGAGTGGGGAACAGAGAAGCAGTCTTCCCACAGAGCAGGGAGCCCGATGTGGAACTCGATCCCAGGACCCTGGGATCAGGACCTGAGCCGAAGGCAGATGCTTAATGACTAAGCCACCCAAGAAGGCATTATTGTTAACAATAGTTGCAGTGATGTACAGTATTCCATATCTTAGCTATTATGGATAGTGCTTCAATGAATGTGGGTGTGCTAATACCTCTTCAAGAGCCTGATTTCATTTTTTTGGTAAATTCCCAGAAGTGGGATTGTTGTATCATGTAATAGTATTACATTTAACTTTTTGAGGAACTGACATACTATTTTCCATAGCATCTATACCATTTTGCATTTTTGCCAGCTACATCAAATTAAAATGCTTCTGCACAGCAAAGGTAACAATCAGCAGGGTGAAAAAGGGATCTACAGAATAGGAGAAAATATTTGTAAACCATATATCTGATAAGGGGTTAATTTCTAAAATATGTAAGAAACTCTTACAACTCAATAGCAAAATCCCTAATAACCTGATTTTAAAATAGGCTATGCACTTGAGTAGACAATTCTCCAAAGAAGACATACAAATGACCAATAGGTATATAAAAAAAATACTCAATGTTACTAATCAACAGAGAAATTAAAGTTAAAACCACAATGAAATATTTGTTTTAGGGGTGCCTGGCTGGCTCAGTTGGTAGAGCACATGACTCATAATCTTAAGAATGTCAGTTCAAGCCCCACAATGGGCATGGAGCCTACTTAAAAAAAAAAAAAAATTGTTTTAATTGATTGAGGGTACATGTACATAAGCACTTCCCTGGAAATAAAGTGGGGAATGGACTAGCATTTTTAAAAAATACTGAATATATTTGTAATATATATATTTATCTTTATATATACATAGAATATATAAAGAAAATGATGACCTTAATGCCATTGGCTTTATTTGATTATACTTGTTTGTCTATAATATTTTATTTCAAAATAATTTAATACTTGATTTGGTGATTTTTCTAAGTTGGAACTGAAAACTCTTTTTGGAAAAAGATTTAATTTATTTAGAGAGAGAGGCGTGAACGAGTGCAATCATGACCTGAGCCAAAATCAAGAGTTGGCCGCTTAACTGACTGAGCCATCCAGGCTCCTGGGGAACTGAAAACTCTTAAATGACCTAAGTTAAAAGCTTTGTTTAGAGCAATAGTGGAAACTCCTGAGATACTCACAAATACAGCATATTGTTCAGTTGATGGGGGGAGGTACATGTATCATTCTGTTATAAAGGGAGGCTCCTAAGGATGGTCATGTAAGACTGACAGTGTGAAATGCATCCACAGAGCAGGCATCTCAGACTATCTTAGTGATAATATCTCCCAAGCTGCCAGTAAAAAGATACTTCTAAAATGATGAGGAACAGAAGTCACTGGCAACTGCAGAAAGGGTAACTTGACTCCTTTTGTTGGGAGAAATTCTGTTTTTGGTTAAATTGATCTATTCAAAGAATTATGTGAGTTATGTGAACAGCAATATTGCTGGAGGAGTGACAACTACTTTAAAATCTCTGTGATTTCTGTCATACCTTAAACCCAGCACTTACCTCAGTTTCCTCTAGGGTCCTTTCGCCCACAGGATGAAAAGTCTGCACTAAGAGGTTTGGGTTGAGGACTTCTCTGAGGCTGTGCTGTGAGAAGCACTGGCCCTGGAATATATATCAGAAAAAAATATCTTAATGTTATTTTGTTGTTTGTTGTTATTGTTCTTTTAACTTAAAGGGAACCAAATATCATGAATAGTTTTCCGGGCTTTATTGGGTTCTGATTTCAGTTTTTTTGAGATTTCAGTGAGATTTCTGAGAAATTTCAATGGCAGAATGTAACATGGGAAAGATGTCACTAAACATGAGAAAGACATATGATTACTGAAATGATATCTTAAATCTGAGTTCAGTCAAAAGTAGGAATGAATATGGGGCGCCTGGGTGGTTCAGTCAGTTAAGCATCTGCCTTCAGTTCAGGTCATGATCCCAGGTTCCTGGCATCAAGCCCTGCATTGGGCTCCCTGCTCAGCAGAGAGCCTGCTTCTCCCTCTCCCTCTGCCTGCCGCTCTGCCTACTTGTGCTCTCTCTCTATCTCTCTGTCAAATAAAAAATAAAATCTCTAAAAAAAAATTAGAAAGTAATAAAATCAAAGTATATTTCTTTCTTTTCATTTCCATTAACATTTTCTTCAAGGAATCCTGAGATTTATTTGTTTCAGTTTCTCTCACCATAGGAAGGAATGCCATTGTATACTGTGTGTGTGTGTGTGTGTGTGTGTACATGCACACGTATGTATCTGCCTGTGTAAGAGAGGCCAAAGAATAGAGTGTTGATAGAACATGAGTTGACTCAGTCATTCTTTATGATATATGCTTACAAAAATTACAACTGTCAAACATATTGAATAATTAGAAGTGAAGGAAAGGAGAAGCCCTGGGGCAAACTCTCAAAAATCCAATTAAATACACCTTCCTAAAGTTTTTCCTAGGGATAATTCTAATTGTAAATTTTCAAAACATGTATGTATGTGCATGTGCATATATATGATGAGGGAACAGAAGGCTGGCTGAAGACAAAGCATAAGCCAACACCCTGCAACCTCCCCACAACCCCCACTCCTGGGTGGGACATGTATGACATTCTTCCAGGAAGTTCCCAACTATCTTAATGTTAATGCCTTACTAGAGGGGTAAATAACCTTAACTTGACAATGGCAAGGCCTCCAGTATCCTGTGAGTCTTCTTTAATATATAAAAATCCTTTTGAAACCTCCCTTTTCCTTACCTTCCCCAACCCCATAGTATATAATCAGCCACCCCTCACAACCCCAGTGCAGCAGCTCTTTCTGCCCATGGGTCCTGTCTCCATGCTTTAATAAACCACCATTTTGCACCAAAGACGTCTAAAGAATTCTTTCTTAGTTGTCGGCTCCAGACTCCACCCCATTGAACCTCACCTATATCCCAAAACCCCATCATTTGGTGCCCAATGTGGGGCTTTGAGTCTTTACATCTGAACTCTGAGCTTCGGTGCAAAATTGGTGAGTACTTCTCTACTCTTCCTTACTCTCATTTCTGGGGCTCTTCAAGGAGTATGGTCTTTTTGGAACACCCCCTGGATTGCTCAGACTGCAATCCTCTAGCCCGTGGCTACTCTACAGGGAGGAGAAAGTCTGCCTTTTGGCTGGAAGTTAGTACCTGGCCAGGATGGTAATAAAATCCAGAAACTTGATGCCCTCTCTTTATTCCTGTCCTTATACAAAGTTGTCTGTCTTGGGCACAGGACAGCCACCTAAGTCACCAGGATGGCTGCCAATCTTAAGACTCCTGTTTGAAACTTCCTCCTGATTGATGTGATCCCCTTCACATCTCTGGTCTAGCCACTTCTGGCTGAGGGACCTCCACCTGGAGCCGGCCGAAACCAATACCCGATTGAGTTAAAACCCAACCGGGGACTGTTTCCTAGGGAAGTTGGCTGTAAAGACTACATGTGTTGGAATGTCACTTAGACCATAATGGATTTCAATCTTTACTGTTCTCTGTCAGTGTTCCTCTACTAACTAAATTGGGTAATTTCCTTGTAAAACTTTTCTAGCATTTTCCATGGGTTAAAAATGGCAGGGCAATAACACAACTTTCAGGGTATAGGATGGCACTGTATCTTAGTCCATTCACCAGGCACCCATCTGTAGCCCAGGATGCGATGGGGAAGGGGAGGGATGCCAGCATCCCTCTTATGGGACTTTTACTGCAGGAATGCCTTCACGGAAAGGCAGGATGGTGATCAATAGTGATTTTTGTTCGAGGGATGCATCCAGTCGCTTTTAACACACGGAACCTCTGACATATACTGCATGGGATGCCACCCAGGAGTCAGGGGAGCTTTTGGTAATGGACCTTCTTTACTTTCCTGGGACCATGGCCTTAGTGGGTTTCTTTGGTTTCCAATAACTCTCCCTTGGGGTGCCTTTTAACCCACTAGAAACAATTAGGATTACAAAACTTAGGAAAGGACTAAGCTCCTGTAACACTGTATGGCTTCAGTGGGATCTATCAGTTAGATCTCCTCTGCAGGAAACAGGGCAAATGGACCTACGATAACTTCATTGGTCATATCTAGGCCTTCATTGTTCTACCCCAGGACCCCAACCTAAGGGCCTTTTGCAGAATGTGATTGCCCACTAGTAAACCTGCTCGTAACATATTGGATGATAATTATCTAAATAGGCCTCCTCCGACCAAACCCAGGTTGCTGGAGGAAACACAGGCCATTCCTAGCAAAGGGGATTCTGACTCTCTCTTTCTCTCCGTTCCTCCTAATAGATGTGGGGGCTTCTCCCTCACTCATGTCCTGGGTTAATGGCTGTAAATGGAGCCAACTGTGGTTAGTCTCCCTCAGGACAGGGACTTTAAGGAATATTCCCAAGCAGCTGCTGAAACTCCCTTTGTTTCAGGGAAATTCCCTGTCTTCTCTGGCCCGACATGGACTGCCTAAAATTGTTGGTGGGAAAACATGGCATCTGCTCCTCAGATGAGGAGCTGATGAGCTCTAAAACTGGGAACTCTTTCTCTGCCTTCTGGCAGCACTTCCCTTCTGCTTCCTCCTGGTTCTGCACCACCTTGGGTGCAGCCTACATAACTAGTTTCTGTACCATCCTTGGTGCCTCAGGCACCATGGCTCCTTCTACCCTCACCATCAAGGAGCAAGAAGAGCACCCCCTGGATTTAACACTGCCCACTCCAGGCTTCCCCACCAGTGTCTCAGGTAAAAATTGACAATGGGGAGGATCCAGGCAAAACATAATTCAGTATTTAAACTAAGTTAAGTTTGTTGGTTTAATTAAGATAGACATGTCTTTAAAGTTATCAGCACTAAACGTGAAACTTATTCTATCAAGGTTTACTGAAGGTCAAACAAACTCGTGTTATTTCTGTTGCAAGTTGTTAGCAAAAAGATGACTAAAATGATAACCATCATTGTTTCATCAAAGTTTTCATAGAAATTAAGATAGTTTTTTTGTTTTGTTTTGTTTCATTTTAAAGATTTTATTTATTTGACAGACACAGCCGGGGAGGGAACACAAGCAGGGGGAGTGGAAGAGGGAGAAGCAGGCTTCCCGTGGAGCAGGGAGCCTGATGGGGGGCTTGATCCCAAGACCCTGGGACCATGACCTGAGCTAAAGGCAGACACTTAACGACTGAGCCACCCAGGCGCCCCGTTAAGATGGTTTTCAAAGTCTTTGGTAACCTGCAACTTTAAAGTTTGCTTGGATAATAAATGGGATTAATTCACTGGACATCTAGGTCTTTTCCAAAGAGGATAAAATGCTAAATCAGATTACTGGACATAAGATTGTGCTTTTTCACTTCTTATTGCAAAGAAACTAAAGATATTTAAATCTGTTGGTAAACATGCTTTGTGTTTAACTGATTGACAAATTTGCCTTTTAAAGAATTTTGGGGGGTTCCTGGGTGGCTCAGTCGTTAAGGGTCTGCCTTCAGCTCAGGTCATGATCCCGGGGTCCTGGGATCGAGCTCCACATCAGGCTCACTGCCCAGCGGAAAACTGCTTCTCCCTCTCCCACTCCCCTTGCTTGTGTTCCCTCTCTCACTGTGTCTCTCTCTCTGTCAGATAAATGAAAAATCTTAAAAAAAAAAAAAAAAAAGATTTCTGGTATAACAGTTCACAATTGGTTACTATTTAGTCTTCACTGGAGACTAAGGTTTCTAAGAGTGCAAAATTCTGCTAAATGTAATTAAGAATGATGGGAAATCTTTGGAAAGTATATTTAGGTATGGTCAGGATGGACTAAGATTGAAATGAATGGATTTTAAAGGTACACTGGTATAAGACTGAAATTCTCTTCTGTTCAAAAGACAAGGTTTCTTGAATTGTTCATCTGCTCTGGATAAGAAAATGTAAACAAAGGGTTTTTTCTCTTGTCTGTCCAGAAAACCAGTTTTCTATGTTTTGTCATCAGGTCTGCGATCACTTGGTTAAAACTTCTCAATATTAATGGAGCTAAGTTTTGCTAACAACTACAGAAACCTACATATTTGCCTTTCAAATCTCTTATTGTCGCCTTGGTTAAATAAAAATAATTATTTTGTAATGATCTGTAATCCTATTCAGGCATGTGCTATAACTTTCTAAGGTTTTAATAAACTTCCCAAGATTTAAATTGTAAATGAAGTCTCTTTAACTCATTAGGCCTTTTATTTGATATGCTAAATCACTCTGGAAGTGCTGTTAAACAAATGATAAACCTTAGGTTACATCTGGGTAAATGCTATAACTATTCTAGAAGTTATATGCAATTCCTAAAGTTTTAATGTTTTAATATTAGGTCATCATTACTCGATATTCTGGCTATTGAAGTGTTATGTCTCACAGAAATGACCTGATTTCCTTGCCAGCTGTATTGTAAACTCGCATCTCATCAGATCTTTAACCATGTCTGTTCTGAGTTGTATAATTGTTCTTATTTTCTTGCAAAATGAGTTTCATCTTCAAGGAGATTCACAAAAAGGACTCTTAGGACACATACAGGTATTCAATATCTTTAAAATCCTAAAACTAAAATGGGTAAGAATTTCCAGAACTAACTAAAGCTGCACTCAAACTAAGTAAGAAATAGTAACATGGGACTAAATGAACTAAAAAGATGATGATAGTTTTATGACTTTTGCTTGAAACATTGCTGGTTCTCTAATGTTTACTCTTCCAGACTAAGAAGACTTTCTTAAGATATCAATGACTTACAGAAATGTGATAAAATACTCATTTGTAAACAAACTGAAGCATTTAACTTTTCTCTCTACCTGAACTCTAAAAATAAAACGGTCTCAGTAAGTATTCTTTAGTCCATGGCAATCATAGTCATTTGCATAAGTTCAATAAGAATCTGTTCTCCTTGTAACAGGACACCGTTGGAAACATTGGTCATTTTACCAAGGCTTTGACTGGAATGTCATATTTGAGAGAGACATTCATAGACTCAGATATGACCAAACAGCTTTAAGGAACGAAAGTTGACTTTATCAAACCTGGAGCCCTAAAGTCCCTTGGAGCTGTTGGCCTGATACCCTGCTTACAGAGTTCCCAGCAGCCTCACCAGGTGAGTAGAGAATGTCACTTCTTGGCAGGTGCAGGAACCTCAGGATACTTTGGGGATCTCTGTGAAGAGGAATTTGCCCAAATCTAAAGGTATTGCAGGCACGTCTGATGGCAAGTACTTGTCTTGGCTTCTGGCTGGGAGAGGCCACTAAAAGTTCAACCTAGAGATTCCTTATAAAAGTTCCAGCAAAGCAGATTCTTTTTTTTTTTTTTTGAGATTTTATTTATTTATCTGACAGAGAGAGACACAGCGAGAGAGGGAACACAAGCAGGGAGAGTGGAAGAGGGAGAGCAGGCTTCCCGCGGAGCAGAGAGCCCGATGTGGGGCTCGATCCCAGGACCCCAGGACCCCAGGACCCCAGGACCCCAGGACCATGACCTGAGCCGAAGGCAGACGCTTAACAACTGAGCCACCCAGGCGCCCCCCAGCAAAGCAGATTCTAAAAAGATCTATATGATCAATCACTATTCTTGCTGAACTTATGTAAATGATTAGGCCAAATTTGTTAAAACTTGACTTGTTTTTCAAATCAGTCCTGATTTGGCTATCTCTGGAAATGAGGGTTATTTTAGAGAGAAAAAATATGTTTCAATAACCCACCTTTGCAGATGTTAAATCCTAGTTTTGATTATCCTTAAATGTTTGCTTAAGTTAGACAACTTGAGGTAAACTTCAGAGAAATTGCCACAATAGCTCATATAGACAATCTTCGTGCTTTTTATTCTGAGGGATAATAACAGTACCCCATGGGCATATGATTATTTGAACAACTGGAAAATGGGATCGACTCCCCACCAACTGTATAACTCCACTAGTACCTTGACCAACTCTATGTGGCTGGGATGATGAAATCATTCCCTAAAAGCCAGAGCATATCCCACTCCATTGGGGTTAACTATAGACTTGTGGAGATAATGGATGACCCCACTTTCTTTATGATTAGATTGGATGATGCATCTGGGGATGCCTTTATCTCTTGACAAGTCTTCTCCCACTTGCCAGTGATTCCTTGTAATTAGGATATTAATGATTTACCTCAAACAAAAAGGGCTTCTTAATGGTTTTGTCTCTCATGGTCACATTTATCCTAGAAGCCACCTCTGTGGATGTACAATTGCAAACAAAGGCTTTAGCTAAGCATACAACAGTGCTCCTGGTAAAAGGAGCCTCTAAGCTCACTTTGGGACAGTCCCTGACTGGAATGACTTCCACATCAGGTTCAGAATGTCTTAGAGAGCAAAGACCATCAATAGATAATGGGAGGCCGACTTAACTAAACACCAGGCAATGCTTATAGTTATGCGTGAAATAACACTTAAAACCTGTCAAACTTTAAACCCAGCTACCCTTATGCCTGGACCTGACCATTGTACTTCTATAGAGCATAACTGTTCAGAGGTTATTGAGTTGACCAGATTTAAGATGCCCCTAATTAAAGTTGCAAATGACAACTGGTTTACTGATGACAATAGTTTCATGGAAAAAGGAATAAGCAAAGCTGGGTATGCTATAGTCAGTCTAACTCAGACTGTTGAGGCAAGAGCTCTGTCAGGAAACATGTCTGCCCCCAAAGCAGAATTAATAGCGCCCACCTGTGCTTTGCTATTGGCAAAAGTCTTAAAGATATTTATACTGACTTCAAATATGTCTTTCTAGTCTTACTTGCCGTTGGAGTAATTTAAAGAAAAGGGGATTATAATTAAGCCATAACTCTCCAATCAAATACGAGCCTGAAATTAAGTGCATGTTCAAAAAAAATAGCCCTCTAAAATCGAGTAGCCCTTGAAATCCTGACTGAAGTTCAAGGAGGCCCAGTATTAGATGGCTGGCTCCTGGCTGGAACCCAATGGCTATGCAGCTCTAACGTGTGGCCATGGCTTCCCCCAGGCTGGATAGGTGACTATACTCTGGGTTTTGCCTGGATGCATGGATGCATTATTAAAATGTTTACCAACCCAGCTAACCCTTGAAATTTAAAACCAAGGTGGACCTGTTCTGTGTCTCATTGGTATAACCATCCTTGTTACCTCTTTGAGACTGGAGAATGTTGTTTGACACATGGAAACATCTTAAGTACATGGTCAAAGCCCTAAATGATACCCAAAACAGAATTCCTCTACTAAATACTGAAATGACTCAAATGCATAAAGCAGTTCTAGAAAATAGAATAGCATTAGATGTTTTAATGGCTGCACAGGTGGAACTTGTGCTACTATAAAGACAGAATGCTATTTATACAATCCAGATTACCACAAAAGACTTCTGGGTTTCTACCTGACATGAATACTCAAATTGGTGCTCTAAATGATCTCTTTCCTTTAGTGATTGCATTAAACTCCTGGACTGGAAGAAAATTATCAAAGGTCAACTATCAAAAATCTTTTATTCAGACTTCTCTTTCTCATTATAATGTTAATCTATTTTGTTGACATTTCTGGTGTCTCCCTGCCTAGCGTCAAGACTCCTTCACTGCCATAACTTCCAGCTAACAGATGATCCTTTCTACTCAAGGAGTTTCACATATGTTGACCGCATTGGATTCAGCTGCCTCCCCGTTTTGTAAAGCCCCTATACATTCCCCAACTGACCAATACTGACCCATAGGTAGGGACATCTCTAGGCCCCTGTTCAGCAGGAAGACATTACAGAAGATGAGACCTTCCACCTTCAACAACCTTAAATATTTAAGGGTCAAAATTGTTCAGGGGGGAATGATGAGGGAACAGAAGGCTGGCTGAAAACAAAGCATAAGCCTACACCCTGCAACCTCCCCTCAACCCCACTCCTGGGTGGGACATGTGTGACATTCTTCCAGGAAGTTCCCAACTATCTTAATGGCAATGCTTTACTAGAGGGGTAAACAACCTTGACAATGGCAAGGTCTCCACTGTCCTGTGAATCTTCTTTAACATACAAAAATCCTTTTGAAACCTCCCTTTTCCTTACCTTCCCCAACCCCATAGTATATAATCAGCCACTCTCACAACCTGGGTGCAACAGCTCTTTCTGCCCATGGGTCCTGTCTCTGTGCTTTAATAAACCACCATTTTGCACCAAAGACACCTCAAGAATTCTTTCTTAGTTGTCAGCTCCGACTTGACCCCATTGAACCTCACCTATATCCCAAAACCCCATCATATATTTGTGTGTGTGCATGTATGTATATATGTGTGTATGTATATATATGTTTGTATGTATATATGTGTGTGTACCTGTATGTGTCTTTGCATCCATCTTCCATGTTTGGAATTCCTTCAAAAGGGAACTGCATTTCAATGGCCCTGTTTTTTCAAAGATGTTAGAAATTAAGCTATTGAAGACACTTTGGTTAATCATTTGGTAGATCATTTTAGTAGATCTATGTTACTGCTAAATTTATTCATATATAAGTTTTGCTGTATTTGCTCATTTAATTTACACTAATCAGTTGCAACCTTCTTGAGAACTTAAAGGTCTACTAAATTTGGTTCTTTTTATGACTTTTCTCAAAGAAGCCAAAAATAATTACTGGGAATTGACTAAATATTTTATCATTTGTCAAATTTTGTTTGCTTTTTAAAATCAATTTATGGATAATTTTCCAATGTTTTCAAGATAAGGCTCTGTCATACTCATGTTTTAAATATACTGTTATGATGGACACTTAGAAGGCAACTGCCTTTCATAAATTTTTAACAAACACCAAAAATGTTTAGCTTATACTATTTCCAATCTTAATCTTACATTAAACCAAAAATATCTATATTAATTGGCTATAAACATATCTAAAACTACATTTAAAAAAAAATCTTAATTGCCCCCTTAAAGAGAAATACAGAGTTAATTCTTTTATGTGTTTTATGATACATCTGATTTGGGGGGAGGGCATACAATGTCAGAAGTATAGGCAATTAATTGCTTAATCTATTAGGAGGCTTAAATGATATACTTAATTTATTAACCTCCATTCTCATTTATACTGGACTGAAACACATCACATAAGACAATATCCCATAGGTCTCTAAGAAAATGTGGCACAGATAATTAAGTTTGAGGGGTTAGAGGTAAAAATTTACATATATGAAGTACTTGAGAATAATTCTGTATGACACCCAAACAGGGCTGCCAAATAAAATAGAAGGTACCCATTACATTTAAGTTTCATATGAAGAGAAAATAATTTTCAGGATGTGTGTCCTAAACATTGCATAAGACATAACTATACTTAAAAATATACATGTTGTTTATCTAAATTTAAATGTAACTGGGATTCTTGTATTTTATTTGCTAAATCCTGCATCCCCAGGCCTAGGGCACCAAGGGCCCAACATGGGTCATCAATTGCTTCAGTGGGGGAGAAGGAAACATGCTTAATAATGAGGGGTGTAGAGGTTATAGCAAACAACGTCTCAAATTTGTCTTGCATAAGTCTAGGGGAGAGGGATACACAACTGGAGATTTTATAAATCTCAATGTCACTGGTTGACAGAATATTAGTTAGGTGCATTTCTAATTAGGAATTTCACATAAAGGACTATATAAAATAAGTGCTAGGAAATTTATTGTCCTACTTAGTTGTCTATAAGTACTTGTATCCATCTAGCTAACATAAGTATAGAAAGATTTCCTTGATGTTAAACTATAGTTTTTAGGGACTGAGTTATTTGAACACTATCTAGAAATGTCACAGTTTGGTTGGTTTTCATTTGGATATTTTTACAATTTGTTAGAAAGTGAAATATGCTTTAAGACATGATATCTTTTTTGTTTATTATTTTCTTGTCATTTCAGTTAATGTCTTGGAAAACAGTACTATTTGGTTCTGTTGAGTATCATTTACTCAGTCTAGTCTGATTATAAACCTTAATCTCTTTCATGGTTGGACTGAAAAGACAGTAACAGATTCACGTTTATCATTCAAGTTGTCTGGTTTAAAAAATTTTCCAAAGATTTATTTTGATAAATGTGTTATTCAGTAAATAAGATAAATGTGCATATTTAATAGATGGATTCATTAATTTATAAATCGACTAGTGAGTAAACTAACAGTCTTTTTAACATCACTTGTTATATGGAGTGTTTACTATATATAAATAAGAATTATTTGTAATTCTTATTAGTAAAGCTGCATGTGCCAGGAATCCTTCTAGACTTTGAGGATATAACAGTGAAGGAAATAGAAAAAAATGGCCTTTGTGGAAGTTGTTTGTAAAGTGAGTGTCAGACTATGAATGATATAAATGAATAAAATAAGTAAAATATATAGTATATCAGATGGTGAGAAGTGCTATAGGGAGAACATAAATCAAGGAAGAAAGATAAGGAATGCAAGGACAAGTGAGTTTTCAGTTTTAAATTAGCATGAAAAACACCCACTGAGAAGGTGACAAATTAAGACTTGCGGGGGATGAGGCAAACAGCCATGTGATTATCTGCCAGAGAGCATTGGAGGGGAAAGAGCAGTACTTCCACATCCTTAAACTGCAAGTATGCCTAGTGTGTCCTAGGAACAAAAAGGAGGCCAGAGGGGCTGAAATGGAGTGAGTTGGAGGAGATTAGTAGAAGAAAGTCATGGAAAGAGAGAAAGCCATGGTTCTGATTGTACAGCATGAGCTATATCATCTTCATGGACACTGAAATCACCCAGAAAGGTATCCGTACTAATGGAGAAAGACAGTCAGCTAGGAGCCTAAAGATTTTAGTATTATCAGGAAGTGCTTAAGGATTGTTAGATACCTCACAAAAGAAGGTAGTGATCTGATAATATGATATTCATTTTCAGGCTCAGTAGTTGCGAAAAACAATGAAAAAAATCATCATTTGTACAAGTTGGATTGGACAGTCAAGTTTTCTTTAGAGGAAGAGTACAGGGGACCTTTCACAAAAGAGATAAATAATTGAGGGGATTTTAATGGTTTCTAAAGGCAGAGTAGAAAGTTTTAAGAGTTCAAGAGGAGTGAGAAATAGGACAGAAAAGACAATGTGGAAAGGACATTGGGTTCCAAGAGTAAGGAAAGGCCTGGGAATCTTGTATTTTCTTGTGATGATGAGAGATTGATCAAAAACAGAGGCAGGGAGCATAATAGTATTTGTGCTGATAATGCTTGTGAGGCTGTGAATGTTAGGAGAATATTGGGGTATTTCCAGAATACTATAGAGTTTCGAGCTCTTCCTGGATTTGCGCTAGGGGAGGCATGAAAGTCAGCAAAGGGGTGGCTTCTGGGCTACCAAATGACTCTTGCAGAGGTGAGTCAGACCCAGGAACAGAATCCCATGTCACAAAGCCATGCAGAAAGAAATGTCTTTTTGTCAAAAACTAGAAGACTGCCTTAATCATATTCAGAATAAAAATAATTTTTTAGAGAAAAATTATTATCTAAAAAAATTTAGAGAAATTCTGGAGATTTAAGTGCTACTATTCCCTTTCATTACAATGGCTACACACAGGTTAACAGTATTTTATTTTTTCCTTCATTTGAACAAACTTATTTTTAGGAAATCATTAAGTCATCCTGATACATGATAATAAACTATAACATCAAGGATTTTATGCAGGTATTATTATATTTGCATAATGGATTCTCTTTAAATTGGTTGCAGAAACATTTATTACCTAGAGCTTCTATAACAGCAAGGTATAATGTACCACACTGAAAACATTGATCCCCATCTGGTTTAAAGATTGCCAAATGGTATAATGATATGTGTGCTCTAAAAGATTTAGAAAGGATATTACATGGCTTGAAAGACACTTAGCTTTATGGGTTTTCAGCAGAAACATGATTGCTAGAACTCACTTATGGGGTCCTAATCTTAGTTTATATCTACTACTTGCTGAGAAATACATTTTTCTTAACCTTTATGCTTCAGAAGAAGTATCTACATGTTGCCCTAGAGGCCTTTAAGACCAGCGAGGGATTTTCCTGTCAGTAGTTTAAGAAAAGAAAGAACATACCAATGATGTGGCATGTTTTATTTCGTGGGCTTACTGTGTGATCCTAGGCAATGGAGTATATATTATTCTCAACGGAAAGTCATGTGAGTGGAAAATTTTAAACAGTCATTGACATGTAACTGGTAAAGCTACACAATAAATAAAGTGCTATAAGTAAGTACAGTTCATGCAAACACATGAGTCAGTAATTTGGTTACATATTAAAGCTTCATAAGAAGCTCCTTCCTCTGGTCTACTGAAACTAATTTTCTATTTAACCAGTGACTTAATCTCAAATAAGACACTGATTTTTTTTTAATTGGAAAAAATTAAACAGGAATTTGACCTTCATTTTTCTCATTTCACATTCTAAATTCTTCCTCTTCTTTCAAATCTCCCCTTAGAGGAATGGATGTCTTGTCATCTCGTCCTTCCTGCCCTTTCCCACACCTTTCCTCATCTTTGAATTGCAAACCTCTAGTATGCAGCTGTGTGTGAAATTTAGAGTATGGCTCCTCAGACTTCAAGAATCTCTTCTGCATGAGCAAAGGTCTAGTAGTAATTTTCATTTCCTGATGCATTATCAAAGCTGACTTTGCCAGAGGTCCATTATCTCACCTGCTTCCTTAACCAACTAGTCAAAGCTAGATTATTCTTCTCACTCTCCCATTTATGACTACATCTCCAAATTATTTTTCCAGAAAGGTAAGCCTAAAATCTTAGAATAATCTTTCACTCTTCATTCTCTGTTCTTCTACACTGTTATCAATTTAATTCAAGGTTATTAATTAATAATAAATTCCATATCACATGATTACCTTCCTACAATTACTGTGTTGCTTTAAGTTCTCATGAGTTTATGAGCACTTATTTTTTGTATAATTCCTTAACTAGTGGACCTAATCTCACACTCTTCAAGTTTCTCAGTCTTATACAACCTATCTACCTGTTTCCAGTTCTTCATAACTATACCTCTCATCTGCTTATTTTTTATTGTTTCTTTTCTATACCCTGCCTTACCCACTTTTTCCAGGCAGTGAGGACCTCCCATAATCTTACTTCATTTCATTTTCTTCTATCTCTACCTAAAAACACCCCTTTATTTATATTCAAAATTTAAATTGAATAAGACTACTCACACTTGACTTAGACGGCAAACAGTCTTTCCTATATATTCATCTTTGCCTTATTGACTTTTGAACTGGAATATCTTAAAAGCTTACACATGCTTTATTATAAAACCCAAATTAAAGATTACTTCCTAAACAGTCATTCCTGAATAACCTAGTTATATTTTTTCTCTCTCATTCACCTCTTCTTCTAGTGTTTATTATACTCTATGTTGTTAAGTAAGAGAAATACTACAATTTATCTCATATATTTTACAAGCAATATAATATTTCTTGTGGATATATAAATAATTTAAAAATATTACTTGTTTGCAAATACCGAAATATTTCTTCTTAATTTTTGGGAATTCTAATCAGAACTCTAATTATAAAATGCATACATAATAAAAACGGTATACTTTTCATTAAGCACACACTGAAAAAAGTGGTGAGTTCATCCTTTATCTTTTTGTACCCTGTTTTTATTTAATAGTAATTTAGGCAGCTGAATTATAAAATAATCCACATGGACTCAGACACTAAGTAACCCCACTATGTATGAACTATGAATTCCCCATTTAACTGAAGGAAAAAGCAAAATAAAACAAAACAAACAACAACAACAACAAAACCTTGGCAAAGAGGGCAAGGTACTTATTTCAATTATCTCTACGGTTTATTTTTTAAATTTAAAATTAGACTTGTTTACTGCTAATTTTATAATCATGGCAGTTATATAACAAAATTCTATGCTTTCACTATAAAAAGTAAAATGCTTTAAATTAGAGGGAGGGGCAGTAATACAAGTTTTACAAGTAAAACAAAATATAATTTATTTTCAAGGACAAAATTTAACTGAAGTAGAATTTAACTAATAACGGACAAATGACTCCAGTTAAATTTTGTTCTTCATTAACCCCTAAACCATTCTTTGCATTAGACTTTATTTTCTAAACATGTTTTTCACTTTCACTAGAAAGATCTTTCATGAGACCTCAGGTTACTTATTTAAAACAAAAAAAGAAATCTTGCAAAGTCCTTGCACACAAGGTACACTACGAATCTCAAGTGAAAAATATATTTTAAGTGAGAATATTATTAATTTCATTTACATTTTAATGGCAGCAATGAAGGTAGTATTTAGACATCTATTCAATCTCATTGAAGTGTATGATGAATGCATTTATTCAATTTCATGTATATTCCATGCAGCATTAGACCTTCAGGTATCCAAATTTCAATACAAAAGAGTAGCTTGCAGTAGACCAATGCTTTCAGAGAATGCTTTAAAAATCCAGATAAAATGTTTAAAAATAACTAAAAGTAACTCTAAAGATATTTGAAAATTGTCAAGTCAAAATAACATGAAGGAGAAAATAATTCATGAAGAAATGTAAACATATTAATATATAAGGGGATAGTCAATAACTGTTTTCTCTATTAGGCCACTGGACTAAAATTCTGAGTCCAGTGACTGAAGATGCTTTACAAGAGTAAAAGAGGTAGAGAAACCAGCAGAGATGGCAATGACTCTGGGGGGAAAAAAAAAAGTTTTCAGTTTCAGCTGTCCAATAAGAAAAGATAACTCTAGGTCAAAATGTCTAATGTACCCCTCTGCCCAGATATTTGTTAAACTGTGAAACTACACAAAGCATAAGGCCAAGAAGTCAATCAAAATGCCTACGAAAATCAGAGCAGGTATTTTGACAGTTTTGCAGTGCTGGGAAGATAGTGATTAAAAATAATGATTGGAGTCCAGGACCTACGTGTGGGTAACTGGCTGTCTGGCTTCATGAAACACCCTAAGGATCCAGATATAAACTATCCTATCAGGTTATGCTCTAATTAAATTGATTTAAGCAACCCACATTCCTTTTTTGCTATAAGAAAGTGTGAATTCTCTTTGTAGGAAGAGATCATCCATATACTTTATAATTTTTCAAATACAATGGCAAGTATTTAAGGAAAAATGACTAGGCACAGAAAAGGACAGAATATTAAAATAAAGAAAAAGAAAAGAGAAAAAGGAAACTGAACCGTATGTGATGGAGAAATATAATTAGTAGACTGTAGAGAAAAATATAGGGTAAAGAAAAGAATGAAAATTCCACCAGATTTTGGAATCCATATTAAATAATAAAATAGAAATATTAGGAGAAATAAAACAACTGGAAGTGAGAAAGAAATAGATAAATTTAACAGCATATTAGACTCACAGCATAAAAGAGGACTAATGAATTATAAATCAATAAAAAAATTCCTAACTGGAGATCAGAGATCAAATTTGATAAAACTTAGATTTAAACAACCCATATGATTAGTTAGGTCAGTCTTCCTCAGATAAATCTCTATAACACAAGGTCAACTGATTTGGAACTTTTTTTTAAAAGATTTATTTTATTTATTTTAGAGAAAGAGAGAGAGATGGAGCACGTTTGTGTGCACACACACAAGTCAGGGAAAGGGCAGAGAGAGAGGATCTTCAAGCAGACTCTGCACTGAGCCTTCAGGTCTATAATGGAGAGCAACTGAATTATCCAACAGCTTGAATGAACTTAAAAGCAGTTTGTTCCCCAAAGGTTCAGACTAGAAGTCAGCCCAGCCAATGTTTTGATTTCAGCTTTATTATATTGAAAGAGGACTCAGCTGTGCCTTAAACTGCCTCCCTTCTGACCTCAGGCTGTACTTTCTAACTGATTAAGGTCTTCTTTCTAGCTTTAACTTAGGCAAAAGACCCAGCAGGTAAACCATCCTATGATGGGGACAAAAACTACCCCTCAAGCAATAAGAACTGCCTTGATGCCAACAAGACCCTGAATAATTGGCCCCAAGACAATGTTCAACCTTGACCTTTACTGCCTACCTGCACACACCCACTGACCTTTTTCCACATTCTCCTTATATATATCTAGAAGCATTTTCAGCACTTTGGAGACAATCTTTTAGGTATTAGTCCACTGTCTTCCCTGTGCAGGCTTCACTGAAATAAATTCTTTTTCATCACCACTTGTTTCTCTTTGTTTTTGTCAGCTGTGAATGGCTGAATCTGTGTGGGACCGACCCCTGGAACCACGTGCTCTTGCACCCCTGGACACTGGTTACAATTTCCCAGGAAGAAAACCCCAATACTCTGTGCTGGACTTTTGGCCTACAGAATTGTGTGCTAATAATAGTTGTTGCATGAAGCCTCTAATATGGTAATTTGTTATGCAGCAAACAAAGCAAAACAAAAAACAAAAAGCCAACTAATACATAATTCAAAATATATATTTTAAATTTTTAGGAAAGTAGAAAAATGACTTTAATAGCTACAAAATACAGCAAGCATCAAACTTAATGTTGAGATAGTCAAAATTTCTCCCTATTAGATCAGAACCAGGAAAATCATTATCACTATTTTTATCCAACATTGTACTGGAGTTTCTAGCCACAGTGATAAGTACATGTAATAAAATTTCATTGCATAACAATGACAATGATATATGTGGAACATTCAGAAGATTCTATAGACAAACTATTAGAAAAAATACGTATTTTTTTCTGAAAAAACTTAACCTACAAAATTAAATTATTTTTGTATTAACCAGCAACAAACTCTGAAATAAAAAGACTATGTACACAAACCTAAAACATTCTTTTTTTTATTTTCTTAGAGAGACAGAAAGAGAGTGTGAGTAGGGCAGGGTAGTTTAGAGGGAGAGGAAGAGAAACTTAAGCAGATTCCATGCTGAACGTGGAACATGATGTGGAGCTTGATCTCATGACCCTGAGATCAAGAGGCAAGCAGAAATCAAGTCCAATGCTCAACCAACTGAGCCACCCGGGCACCCCAAACCTAAAACATTCTAATATCTAGAAATAAATTTAACAAAGAGATATAAATTTCTATTCTGAAAATCATTAAATATAATCAGGAGAAATTAAAGACAAGCCAAAAACTAGAAGGATATGCCATACTTGTGAAAAGGAACACTTCATATTCTAAAGCTGTGTTACATCCAAAATGACCTAAAAAAAGGCAAACAAATAATAATCCCAGCAAGTTTTGAAAAAGACAGACTCTAAAATTTCCATTCAAATGTAATGTTTATGAATAAGCAAGAACTCCTGAAGAATAATGAAGTAGAAAGACTTCCATTACCAGATATTGAGGCTTTTATAAAGCTATGTTAACATGGTCAATGTAAATGTGAGGATAAAGAAAAATATATTAGACAAATAGGTGAGAATGGTTTCCAGAAATAGACCTAAATGTATATTGCTAATGGATTTATGATATGAATAGCATGATAGCGTTATAAGGAAAAGATGATCAGGGCCCCTGGGTAGCTCAGTTGGGTAAGTGTCCGACTATTGATTTCAACTCAGGTCATGATCTCAGGGTTGTGCGTTCAAGCCCCGAGTTGGGCTCCATGCTGGGTATGGAGCCTACTTAAAAAAAAAAAAAAAAAAAAGATGATCTTTCAATAAATACCACTGAGTTAACTGGTTGTGTGGGACAACTATTCCTCCTTACCTCATATGATATACAAAAATCAATTTTAATTGAATTATAGAAATACAAAACACAAAAAAAGATACATTAACGAGACAAAAATGCCATAAAATGGTAAGTTAGTGAGACAAAAATGCCATAAAATGGTAAATTGCACTACATTAGAATTAAGAATTATACCATTGAGAGCCAAAAGTTTAGCCATAAATTAATATTAAATATATTTTATGACTTGACAAAGGCTTATATTTAGAATACATAGAGAAATTTTGCAATTAAGAAAATCTCTATGAAATAGATAATATGGGCAAATTATTTTAATTTATACATTATAAAAATGCAAAAATGATCAATAAATTCATGAGAATATGTTCAATATCATTAGTCATCAGGAGAATGTGATTTGAAATTACAATGCAACTGTACATCCAAAAGAATGACTAAAATAAAATATAGACAATACCAAATGTCAGCAAATACATGGCACATTTTTAAATTTTTTATACTTTTATAATATGAATATTTTGAAGAGAAATTTATTTAATAAAATATACCAGAAAGTATGGCCTAGGATGTGAAAAACCAACACAAAATACAAGTAAGAGGATCTGCTAGAACTGACAGTTAACTGTATCTAAAATACAGTTTAAACTTTGAGAATTACAGTATTTATAAAATAAAGGTGAGAGAGCAATTTCTGGGGTGATGGAAATCTTTTGTACTTTGATAGTGATATAGGTTAAATGAGTATAATTTATTAAAAACTCATTATTTGAGTATAATTTAGTAAATACTCATCAAATTATCTACTTTAAGATTTATGCATTTTCTATATGCAGATTGTATTTTAAAAATAACTGTAAACCAATGTTGAACTCCAGTTACTAGGTCCACTTTTCTCAGTGCTATTAGTTAGCAATTCTGAATCTACTAAAATAATATTTTAAACTTGAATCAGTGAATGAATGTATTGATGATCTGAGAGCCAGGTCTCTCACTTTGGGAAACTGAGTCAAAAAAATTGAAAGGGAGAAGACTGGAGTGCAACTCGCGTTTTTTGGTTGTTTGTTTTGTTTTGTTTATATATTAGGAGGAAGGAAGGGAAAGAGAAGGAGAGGGGAGAGACTGAATCTCCAAATACAAACAATAAGAATAGCTACAGTATCTACCTTCTTTAGCTCTGCCCAGAGAGTACCCTGAAGCAATAATGCTACAATTCCAAAGACCACTTTTGGAACTCCGATCTTACTATCAAATCTCATTTCTCATTCAAAGAAACCAATGCCTATTAGATCCAATACTGAAGCAGGGAAAGTACAAGATGATCCTGGAATATCTGAATCTTATTGTGCCTAAAAGTGCTCAAAGAATAATAGGGCCATATCAAAAGGACAGAGTTGCTGTCATGAAGGGTCTCTCACAGGTGCAATCTGGAATAATTTGAATATCAAAATAAAGATAATAATGGATTACAATGCACTGAATAACATAGGGCATTATGAATTCATATTAGTGTTAATAAAGAAAAAAATAAATGTGGTAGAAAAGCCCTTCTATACATTTATTTTTATTTATTTATTTATTTTAAGATTTATTTTATTTATTTGAGAGAGAGAGAGGGAGTGCTTGTGTGTATGCATGCACGGGGGGTGGGGGGTGGGAGGAGAAACAGAAAGAGAAGGAGACAAGCCGACTACCCACTGAGCCTCAGTAGGGAGCCCAAGACAGGGCTTGATCCTGGGAGCCTGAGATCATGACCTGAGCCAAAACTGAGAGTTGAATGCTCGACCGACTGAGCCACCCAGGCATCCCAGCCCTTCCTTACATTTAAATGACAACTTAAAAGTATAGATGAAATGATAGAGTTAGAAATCATCTGTTGATAGTAAAATTAATAATTTGATCAAGGAAAGGATATTTGCATAAGCCCAAAGAATTTCACCCCAAAACACTTATCAGTTTCAAGAGGAAAAGAGCAAATTTACAGTGGGGAAAACCAAGGGACATTATCTTAAGGAAGCTATTATACTTGACATCAAAGACACTAAGCATTATAAAATAGCATGTCTGTGGTATTCCTCCCTAAAGTGCATAACTTGAATCAAATGCTGAGGAACCATCCTACAAACATAAAATGGAGAACATTCTACTCCTCAAAACTGTCCAGGTCAAGCGAGATTTAAAAAAAAAAAAAAAAAAAGGCTGAGAAAATCTTCCAAATTAAAAGTATTATAGAGATATAACAATTAAACACAATGAATAATCCTCTATTGCATCTTGGACCACGGAAATAATAAAACCTAAAGAACATTATTGAACAACTGACAAAATTTAGATATGAACTGTGGATAATATTTAATCAATATTAAATTTTTGACTTTAATAATTATACTGTGGTTTTCTAAAAGAATGCCCTTGTCCTTGCTTTTATTTTATTTATTTATTTTATTTTTTCCCTTGTCCTTGTTTTTAAGGAAACACACTATGGTACTTAGGGGTAAGAAGCATGTACTCTCCAATGTAAGATTTATTTTCATGCCTGATTGTGTCCATCTCTTTGTGATTATCCTTTAAGAATCATCTGAATTTCCTGGATTAAATCCTGAGGCCCTATAAAAACCATCTTCTTACAAACCCTTGAGATACTGGTCAGAACTGTATATTTGATCTGTTGCACAAATGATCCTATCCTTTAATGAAGTCCTATTGAATTGGATCTAAAACAATTTCAACACTGGTTAGCTCCTGTGCATTCTGACCCTAAATCTGCAAAGAAAATATGTACATACAAACTCACCTTGAAATTGCTATTTGGAGGCAGTTCATACTGAGCTTATATTTATGTGTTTATATCCATGTACTTGACATATTATTTATGTTAGCATATGCCATCTGAATGCTGTATTGACTACACACGGAGATTTAAAATAGTATATAGCCATTTAAAAAACAACCCATCTGGGTAAGAGAAGGCAATTACCATTATTGTCTGTGAATTATGTAAGTTAAATCCCACATATAAATATAGTCTCAAGAGAAAGTGATAGATTGCCTCTTTGTTAAATTAAGGAAGTTCAAAGGGTGCCATTTTGTTAAAAAAAAAAATGCCCTTTTTTTTTTTTTTTTTTAAAGATTTATTTATTTATTTATTTATTTGAGAGAGAGAATGAGAGATAGAGAGCACTAGAGGGAAGAGGGTCAGAGGGAGAAGCAGATTCCCTGCCGAGCAGGGAGCCTGATGTGGGACTCAATCCCGGGACTCCAGGATCATGACCTGAGCCGAAGGCAGTCGCTTAACCAACTGAGCCACCCAGGCGCCCTGCCCTGTTGTTTCTATGCAGACTCCACTACTCATATATGAAATCAGACTCAAGTATACAATTGGGCAGAACTTATCTGGATTCATAGCTCTGCTTTATATCTAAAGATTTTCTTTTGATGAATGTCGTGCTGTCATTAAGCTCATTGGTGGCATGTGAAGTTAGAGTGAAAAGCATTAAAACAGTCACAAATCAATGACTAAAGCACTTTATCTTTTTATTGGCACAATCAGAACATTGAACACATTGCTAGGAAATGAAGATGATTGTGATATTTTTGCATATTTTTTTTCTTTTAGCTACTATGAAACAATAACGTGATCATTGGATCAGTATGGGTGGAATAGTATAACAACATTGTGTCCCATATACTAACCTATCTGGGTATAGCTATAACCATTGAAATGAAGACTCTGAATATAACCTTTAAAGACAATGCACATTGTCTTATCTACATTATTACCATAAACAAATAAGAACAATAGCCATTTGCTACTTATTATATTTAACACTTGAATCTATACGTTTCAGGAACACTGAAAAATGTATTCAATTATTTGATGACTTTCAATTTCATCTGACTCATCTGATCAACAGAAGCAGGATACATACTTGTCTTCCAACACTCAGCACACATATGATAGGATGTCATGGTGTGTTTGCTTCAGTAGAGACTCCATTTGGTGAGACAGAGACTGAATTAGTGATGTTCCTCAACATATTTCTAGAACCTACCATAGCATGGTACCTAATACATAGGATTTACCTAATATTTCTTAATAATGTTTTCAAAAAATAGATTACAAAAGAAATGAAGAAGAAAAATTAAATTATCAGAGCTGGTCAAAGATGGAAGACACTGCTCTGAGAGTCACTACACTCTAGTGGAAAATACTTAAGCACAGATACAACAAATGATGGAAAAGAGAAACATGGAGTTAATTGGGGTTTGACCTAGCATCAGTTTTTTTCAACTATTTTTAGTCTCCGAGCCAGTGGTGTAATTGAAATCTCATGAGGAATTTTTATTTGTAAATTTTGTTTTATTTTGCTGCTTTTTAAAAATTTTGGTACCTAATAGGAACGTTTCAAACTAGCTAAAAAAGGGGGACTTGTGAGATGTGTTGGCTCATGTATGTAAAACAAGGATGAGTTCAACCTTTGTCAATGGAGTTACAGTAAAGTTATCAGTACTTGGTGTCTCAATCATAGAGCTTTCTAAAATTTAACTGCTTTTGAATTATTATCAGTATATCAGTCATCATTTCACTGACTCAAGCTTCTTGATTGTGAGGTGTTTGTGCGACCATTATTAATTGGCCAGCTTCAACTGTTTCCACTATATGTCAAGCTTCATATGGTAACTAATTAAACATTAACCTAGGTAGGTCTATAATGTGATCCCCATTTTACAAGTGTAGAACAAGCATACCAAAGAGTTAATTTATCACAGGCCACAAGGAGATTAAAATGAGTGTCTAAACTCATATTTGTATACCTTCTGGTGTCAGTGTTTACAATCTGATTAACTGAATTAAAAAATGGAGAAAACTCCTTTAGGTTCTTGACTCAACACAGTAAATATGTGCATACCTTCTTTCTAAATGGAAAGACATCTAAACAAAAAGATTTTTATTTCTTTGTCAATTCACTTGCACATTTTTAAAACCTACTTAGGAACTAATTCCTTTCAAAAGTAGTCTTTTCTTTTGAGTCATATGTTCTTGCTTCTATGCCATACACATTTCTTTGAGTATAATGCTTGATAGAAACCAGAAACAAAAAGCAAACAATTGTCTTCCTTAGAGTTGAAATTTGAAGGAATTCAAGTAAATTAGCTTGTCATTACTACTTTTTCTTGGAAACATGGTTGATTCAATGTGCACTACAGGAATTTCCTGTCCTAAAGAATGCATTTTTGAATTTAATACCATTTTTACTTTCCTCCTTTTTGTCATCTGATCACTCCAAATATTTTTGACAGGTATCAAATAGGCAAATAGCTGTTTCCACCAAAACCAACCAACCAAATACATACAAATACTTCAGACACTGACCACATAGGCACCTAGCAAATTGTTCAAAGATAAGCTCCAAATGATTTGTAAAGCAGAAAAATAACTGAAAAGGAAGCAGTAGGAAATAGACTTTCTAAATTGTTGTAGGAAGGGACATACCTGTCTATCTCATTTATTTATTTACTTAGTCCTGAAACTGTGTTGGAGTTCTGACCTTAGAATTATCTTTAGTTGTTTTCTCTAGAATAATATTACCAGCTTGTTCCAGAAGAGATCTCTGTGCAAATCAACTGATAGGGAATAAAGAAGCTTCAGAAACACCCAGAGACGAAGTATCTATCCACTCTGTTTATGTCTCTGCATTTTCTCTAGGTTTGAGAAATGTTATGGCTTAGCTCCCTCCTCCAAACCTCATGGTCATTATAATCATGGATAGTGTTATTAAAAATTGGTAATATTCATAAAATTTTTTGATCATACATACTTTTCTTAAAGTTTTATATTCATCATCTCATTTAAAATTTACAATCTAGTCTGTGACCTAAGTACTTTTATTTTATCCACTTGACATTATCCACCTAATTAAAGAATCAATATATACCACATGTTAGAACATTTACACAGGGGAAGAGAAGATCTCTCAATTCTTTCTTAAAATGAAGATGCCAAATGTTATGTGATTTGGTCATTGATTTTTGCTTTAGTCTTTCAAAAGTTTGGTAATTTGTATTATAGACAAATGACCTGTAACCTGAAGGGGAGTGTTGCTATTCTCACAATGTCTGAGAGCTGTTCAAAATTTGAATATGGGGCGCCTGGGTGGCTCAGATGGTTAAATGTCTGCCTTCGACTCAGGTCATGATCCCAGGGTCCTGGGATCGAGTCCCGCATCGGGCTCCCTGCTCCTTGGGAGCCTGCTTCTCCCTTTGCTTCTCTCTCTCTCTCTCTCTCTCTCTCATGAATAAATAAATAAAATCTTTAAAAAAATTTTGAATATGAGTTAGAAATAAAAGTATCATAAATAAATAAATAAACAAATAAATCTTATATAAAGAGTAAGAACATATGAGTAAAAGGGTTTAGCTAGGGCTTCAAATAAATATTTAAATATTTAAATATTGAATATTTAAATATTGAATATATAAAATTTGAGGAGGAAACAATTTAAGCTATGTGGGCTTTGTCAGAATTGCAAATGAATATATAAAATAAATTCTCAAAATAACTCATACATTTACCCTAACCTTCTAGCTAACATTGCAAAAAAGTCTTGTGGTTCTTCTAGCCAACACTGCCAACAAGTTTTGTGGTTCTTTTCCATCATTTCTCCTTGAAACACAAAAATCATATCACCCTGTCTCTTGATATTGTGTTACGTGCTTTACTATACTATGCCTTTGATGGTGGTTAGTCATTTCTTAGCTGTTTGCTAGATAAATATATGCATGTGATGTTGGGGATTTTAGTGAGGTAGTGATTTTTTGGAAAGGGGGACTAGTTCTGAAACACAACCAATATTATCTAATTGTATAATCTCCAATCTGTCCATGAGAATAGTGGTTAACTGTATAAAATAAACCTAAAAGTCAAGTTAAAAAATATAGCTTTATTTTATAGATTTTGATTTTTTTTATTCTCTAAGATGCAAAGATTACATACTATCATTTGTTAAGTAGGAGCTTATGGGCTTAAAACCTGAGAAAATATCCTATTCCATATTCTCAAAATCTATTATTGGCAAATATTTTATTTTGCTATTTTATTTTATTTCATTTACTTGAGTATAGTTGACACACAATATTACATTAGTTTTAGAGGTCAATAATTGTTTAAGACTAGCATTTTTATATCCCTTATAGTTTGGGATTTAAATAATGGAAATTCCACTAGAAGGCATAGAGATGGGGAAGGGGACTGTTCCTTCCAAAGGTGAGAAAGTTTAAGTATAAATGAAGAGAAGGAAAAACAGTAGCTATGGGTAAAGGAATTAATAAATATGTCATGTAATGAGGAAATTTACTACATTAACACTTTAAAAGAGGCTCAGAATAGGAGATGATATTGTCTCTTACTTAGCTCAATTATACCAGATGCCTGAAAGAATGAAGCCATGTATTGCTAAGACCACTCCTGCTTTTGGAATCTGACCAGATCAAATAGAAGCCTGAAAATTTGGGTGGGCTCACCCTAGGAAAAATTTTCATAAAATGCGATAATAGACTGGATCATAATGACTGAATGATATTCTACTAATGTGCCAGTATCTTCTGACTTTTATGATTACTTTATTGCAATGGATCTATTCTCAAAGACCAGGGGGTGGACTGTGATATTGTCATTTATAATAAATATATATTTTTACATATATATATATATATACACACACACATATATAATATGTAATATATATAAAGATCCAAATGACAAAATATATATTTCTTATATATATTTGTTTTTCATCCATAGTTCCTAGCTCATAGGTCCACATATCCTTGGAATTTCCTGAACAATAAGAGCAATGAGAGTATCTTCTATCATAATATTTGGTCTGTTCTTGGTTCTTGAAATTCCTTCAGAGCTCTAAAGGTGGAATAGGTGTCTTGTTATTCATAGCAATCCCCTTTCCATCACTAACTCAGTTTATATTAATGAGGTGACACTGGAAAAGCACCTGCGGATGGGGCTAGTTGCCAGGGGATTCAACCATGTGATTAGAAGGTTGGAACTTTCAGCCCCACCCTCCTGACCTCTAGAGAGTGGAGGGAGACTGGAGGTTGAATCAATTGCCAGTGGCCAGCGATTAATCAATCATGTCTATGTAATGAATCCCTCATAAAAATCCAAAAGGACAGGGTTCAGAAAGCTTCCAGGATGAATTCCGTTCACTAGTATTTTATTAAGGCTTTTTATATCAATGTTCATAAGAGATATTGGTCTGTAATTTTCTTTTCTTGCAGTATTTTTGTCTGGTTTTGGTATCAGAGTAATTCTGGCCTCACAGAATGAGTTTGGAAGTGTTCTTTCCTCTTCGATTTTTTGGAAATGTTTAAGGAGCATTGGCATTACCTTTTTAAATGTTTAGTAGAATTCACCAGTGAAACCATCAAGTTAAAGGCTTTCCTACGTCGAGATATTTTTGATTAATGATTCATTTTCCTTACTCATTGTGAATCTATTTAGATATTCTCTTCGTGATTTAGTCTTTGTAGATTTTGTGTTTCTAGGAATTTGCTTCATCTAGGTTATTGGATTTGTCAGTAGGCAACTGTTCATAGTATTGTCTTATGATCCTTTTTATATCTGTATTATCAGTAGGAGTGTCCCCTCTTTCATTTCTGATTTTAGTAAATTGAGTCTTCTTTTTTCCTCAGCCATTCTAGCTAAAAGTTTGTCAATTCTATTGATCTTCTTGAAGGACAAACATTTGGTTTTATTGGTTTTCTCTACTTTTTTTTTTCTGTTTCATGTATCTCTTCTATCCTTTTTATTATTTCTGTCCTTCTGCTAGCTTTAAGTTTAGTTTGTTCTTCTTTGTCTAGTTCTTTTGTTGTAAAGTTGAGTTGTTGATCTGAGATCTTATTTTTTAATGTGTGCATTTATAGCTATAAATATCCCCTTTTGTATCACATTTACCATGTCCTGTAGGTTTTGGTATGTTGTGTTTCCATTTTTATTCATCTGTAAGTAGTTTCTAATTTTTCTTGTGATTTCTTCTCTGATCCATTGTTTAAAAGTGTATTATTTTCCATGATTTTTTGAGTTTTCTAGTTTTCCTTTTGTTGTTGATTCCTATCTTCATCCCATTATGCTCAATGAAGACACTTACTATGGTATCTATCTTTTAAATTACATTGAGACTTAATTTGTGGCTTAATGTATGGTCTACCCTGGAAAATGCCCCATGTGCTTTTGAGAAGAATGCATATTCTGTTGTTGCTGGGTAGAGTGTTCTGTTTATGTCTATTATATTTTAGTTAGCTTATCATGATGTTTAGGTCCTCTGTTTCCTTGCTTATCATGTTTGGTTATTCTATCCATTATCGGGTGTGGGGTATTGAAGTCTCCAACTATTATTATAGAACTATCTGTTTCTCCCTCAGTTCTCTCAATTTTTGCTTCATATATTTTGATGGTCTGTCATTAGATGCATAAATATTTATTTATTTATTTATTTATTTATTTATTTATTATTTATTTATTTATTTTTCAAGATTTTACCTATTTATTTGACAGAGAGAGATACAGTGAGAGAGGGAACACAAGCAGGGGGAGCAGGAGAGGGAGAAGTAGGCCTCCCGTGGAGCAGGTTGTTACATCCTCTTGCTATATTGAAACTTTTATTAATATGTAATGTTCTTGTTTCTTGTAACCTTTTTTTATTTAAACACTATTTTGTCTAATAGTAATTTAGCCACCCCTGCTCTCTTTTGGTTACTATTTACATAGAGTATTTTTTTCATCCTTTCACTTTCAACCTTTTTGTGTCTTTGGATCTAAAATGAGTCTCTTGTAGACAGTAAACAGTTGTCTCATGTGTTTTTATCCATTCTGCCAATCTCGGTCTTTTCAGTTTAGAGTTTAATCCATTTACGCTTTAATTATGGATTTATTTCTGTCACTGTGCTATTTTTTTTCTATATGCCTTATAGCATTTTTTGTCCCTCATTTCCTGCAGTACTGTGTTCTTCTGTGTTTAGTTGAATATTTGTAATACAATGTTTAAATTCCTTTCTCGTCTCCTTTTGTGTATATTCTGTAGCTATATTCATTATGGTTGTTATGGATATTATATTTAACATCCTAAAGTTATAAATTCTAATTTGAATTTATACCAGCTTAATTTCAATAACATACAAAAAACCTATGTCTTTACAGCTCTGTCCCCACCCCTTTTAGCTGTTGATGTCACAATTGTGTGCCCCAAAACATAAACTAATATTTTTTAAATGTGCTAGTTTATGGGGTGCCTGCCTGGCTCAATCAGAAGAGCATGCAACTCTTGATCTTGGGGTCAGAGTTCGAGCCCCACGGTGGGTGTGGAGATTACTTAAATAAGTAAAACTTTTTAAAAAATGTGCTAGTTTCTTATAGAGAAAACAAAATTTGGAATTATAAGCCAAAGTTACAGTAACACCAGCTTTTAACTAATTTTTTTCATTAAAGGTATTAGTTTCTTATGTCATGCAGAAAATAGAAAGTAACAGTTACAAACCATTATTACATTAGGTTTTATAATTGCCTATGAATTTAACTTTATTCAGATTTTTATTTCTCCATATGGTTTTAAATTAGGTCCAGTATTCTTTCATTTCACCTTTCAGGACTCCCTTAAGCTTTCTTTTATAGGGCAGGTCTAGTGATCACAAACTTCTTCAGCTGTGTTTACCTAGAAGTATATTTTCCTTCGCTCTTGAAAGACAGTTTTGCTGGTTATAGGATTCTTGTTTGAAAGCCTTATCTTTTAGTATTTTGAATGTATCACCCACAGTCTTCTGGCTTCCAAAGTTTCTGATGAGAAATCTACTTATAATCTTATTGAGCCTTCCTTGTATGTGACAATAACCATTTCTCTCTTACTGCTTTCAAGAGTCTTTGTCTTTTCAGCATTTGATTATAATGTGTCTCAGTGTGGGTCTATTTGAGTTTATCATTTATAGAATTCATGGATCTTCTTCAATCCAAGTTCATATCCATGTCTTTAATCAAATTTGGAAAGTTTTCAGCCATTATTTCTTCGATAGTATCTTTGCTCCTGTCTCTTTTCTCTTGCATATGTTGGTCTGTTTGATGGTGACCCACAGGTCCCTTAGACTCAATTCACGTTTATTCAGTCTTTTTTCTTTCTGTTCCTCAGTCTTGATAATATCCATTATCCCGTCTTTAAGTTCACTGATTCTTCTGCCTGCTCAAATCTGTCTTTGAATGGGTCCCTCTAATGATTTTTTTCATTATTATTGTACTTTTAAGCTCCAGAAATTCTTTGTTCTTGGTTTCTTTTCTTAGGTTTTCTATTTCTTTGATATTTACATTTTGTTCATACATTACTTTCTTGACTTTCTCCACATGTACCTTTAGTTCTTTCTCTTTAAAATAGTTGTTTAAAAAATTTTGTCTAGGGGTGCCTGGGTGGCTCAGTTGTTAAGCATCTGCCTCAGACTCAGGTCATGATCCTGGGGTCCTGGGATCAAGCTCCGCATCAGGCTTCCTGCTTGGTGAGAGGCCTGCTTCTCCCTCTCCCATTTCCCCTGCTTGTGTTCCCTCTCTCACTGTCTTTCTCTCTGTCAAATAAATAAATAAAATCTTAAAAAAAATTTCTTTTTGTCTAGTATATATGCTATTTGGTCTTTTTCAAGGATATTTTTATTTATTTATTGTTTTTCTTTGAACGGACCATATTTTCCTATTTATTTATATGCCTTGTGGTTTTGTGTGTGTGTGTGTGTGTGTGTGTGTGTGTTGTGTTTTGTTTTTAATTGCTGTAGGCTGTCTGTGCTGAAGCCTTCCCCTAGGTATGCACACTTTCTAATTTTCCCTGTATATGCAACTGTTTTTTAATGTCCTTGTCTTTAATGTCTAGTTCCTAAAAGGGGGGCAAGCAGAAAATGAAGACGACCCTTTTAGATCCCCTGAAATCACTTCTGCCAGAGAAGGTAAGGGTAGGTCTTACAACAATGAAAGGAGATCCAGCTCTGTCTATATCTCTGTGATTGGAAGCAACAATCAATAATCAAAGCAGAGATCCCCAAAATTTAGAAGGCAGGGTCCTTCTTCCCCATTCTTACTCCCACAAACTGTGTGAACACTATTCCAGGACCATGGGTGCAGTTGCTTACCGGATAGCTGGGGATGGTGGATGGGTAAGTGCTACTGTGATAAGAGGTGAAGTTGACTAAAATTAACCACAATTTACTGTCCAAGTCTTCTCCTGAAAGTTGCAAGCCTTCAACAGACCCCAGAGTTCCAAAATAGTTACATCAGACAGATTCTGCTAGTGCAATTATTGGCTAGGTGGAGAGACAGATTCCTGGGTCTACTTACTCCACCATCTTCCCAGACCATCTTTAACATATATTTTGAAAAACTGTCAGCTGAACTTTGTACAAATTTTGTCTTTAGTGCCAAATTTTTGAATAATAGATACTCTGATTTTGATATTTAGACCATTTTCCTTTTGATAAAACATTAACTTATTTACTATCCATGCCGACCCAGTCAGTAGTATCATTATTATCATTGATATCATTTGTCAATGTGAAAATTGAGAAACAGTGAGGTTATGTAATTTCCTTAAGGTCACACAGCCAATAAATAAATGGCAAAATTTAGATTGGAACAAAAGAAGCATGGCTCCTAGATTTGTACTCCAAAACTCTACATTATATTGCAGAGTAGTTATGTGACCAATTAGGAGAAGTAATATTCACCAGAGTTTGTACATTCATTACACAAGATAGTAAATGTATTAATAGTTATTGATATGGTTAAAAATCTTGGTGCTAATGATACATTCAAAATTTAACAAAACTTATTATAATGTCTCTTTAAGTTCACAACAGAAAAAAACAAAACACTACAGTCTTGCTTTAACACCAATCTGGGACCCCAGGTCTTCCAAAACTATACCTCTGGTTAAGAAAACTTCAAAAGGTAACTCAAATGTTGACATGTTCAAGTAAAAGCTGGCCTTAACCACAAAGCATGCTCAGACTTTTACACTCTACAGTGTAACCTCTAAGGTACCTCTGATAAGTAACTACATCAGTATGCTTTTGAGAGACAATGATTCCTATTAGCCAGCAGTTCAGCTTACACATCTTTGTTAGGTGTACAGAAATATATGTTATAAGACAACTCTTTGACCCTGTTAAAACATTTTACTCCTATCATTTTGTTTAAAAATTGTAAAAATGGAAAACTAAAAGAATTTAAATAATACAAATTAGTAGGTGTGCTAAAAACTCTAGATCTTCAGCCTCAATAGAGTCAATACTTATTCGATTAAAAGTTGATTTACTGTGTATTCAAATATAAGGGAACAAAAGTTTCTTTGCCTAAATCCAAAAAAGTTTAGATGGCAGATGCTCAGAGACGGGCATTTAAAAGGAGTGCTCACAGCAAACTGTACCCGGTTATATAATGAGTAGCATCCTGTCAGCTTTTCCTGATGGAAATTGACATAAACTGAGGAAGATGAAAACTTTTCTAAGTTTGAGATCTCTGAAGTGTGCCTGTTATGCAGACTGCCTCTTCAATAGATTGAAAAAGATATCTAATAGAAAGAACTGACTGTTAAGAAATATAAAGGTCCTGGCTCCCAATCTTCCTTCTGAGAGAAGCCATTTAACCTACTCAGTGATGCAGAAGGCTTGATACTTAAGAGGTTTCTTACAAAAGAGTTTTGAATTGTTCAGAGTACTGCATAAGGGTTGATCTCCATGTTAAATGGAATGTGAAAAGGTGGTTGGATCTGAACTCTTCTAAGAGAATTTTGTGACTGGGCACAGTTTCACACACATAAGGATTTCAGTATTACAGTAAAAATGCTATTTTGAGTAGTTCTGCCTCTTAATTGTTCAATTTATGATATCTAAAAATATCTGCCAAAATCTACTTTGGGTTTTAAGTTTCTTCCTTGTGTGGTTTATTTTCCTGAGCAGGCACTACTGGTTGATTCATTTTATGTTTTGACCACTTCCAATGTGTCATTTAAAATATGCATTAACTAAGGGTGCCTGGGTGGCTTAGTCGGTTAAGTGTCTGCCTTCGGCTCCAGTCATGGGTCATAATCCCAGGGTCCTGGGATTGAGTCCCACATGGGGCTTCTTGCTCAGCGGGGAGGCTGCTTCTTCCTCTGCCTGCTGCTCCCCGTTTGTGCTCTCTCTTTCAAATAAATGCGTAAAATTTAAAAAATTATGCAGTAACTAAATGGTTCCCTTATCTCAATAGTTTCATGTTGGCCCCCATCATTGTTGTTGCACTCTATCCCTAATAACATATTAAACCTCAAATGAGCTAAACAAACCAATGTAGTTTAAACTCCTTGCTGTGAAAATGAGAGAGCTGGTCCAAGGAGATCAATCAAGTTTGTCCAAAGGTGTGTCATGCTTTGTATTTGTTTATGTATATTCTGTCATGATCTAGACATGATCAACTTATAGTGATGCTTGAAATAAAGCAAGAGAGTTTAATGAAAACTAACTGAAAAAGAAAATAGGTAAACAAGATGAATAGTAATAGAAAAGAGATGTGGATTCATCTAAAATAGAAATAAATACAGTGAAATCTTATACATTTTCAAGATGCGGGACATTACTTTATCTCTGAATTTTTAGCAGCAATCCAAATAGGAAGACCAGATCAGTAAAATAACTTTAGAGCATTTAATGATAAAAAATCACACAAATTACTCAAGGAAAGAGTAACTATTAATGCTATTATGACAGAAGTGTATTTCTCCAAATATCCTCATGATGAGGAATTTGCAGTAATTCTTAAACACATTTCTTATAGCAGAAAACAATGAGTCTTAAAATGTCTCAATATAAATCAATGATGTTCCACAGAAACACAAAGGAGAAGACTAATAAAAAAAAACTGTAATTACCCAAGATTTTGCTGCTTTGCTTACTAGAGGCTGATTTTATATTATTTGATAAAGGTAAATGTCATAATTTGTTTTTTTATCAGTTCTCTATAATTAATTGTGTCTTTCAGCTGAACATTTATACCTTTGAGTAGCATTCCATTAAAATTATGGTTCCTGGTAAATAGAGAAAACTGCTTTTCAGTTTATTTTTTCTATTGTGATAAATTATAAATCTCTTTCCCCTTCTCCCTTGCCATGTGTCACTGACTGTGCAAATGATCTGGTCCCAAGCCCAACCAAATTCTCAAACCTATGAGTGAAATGTGTATAGTGGTAAACAACTAAAATATAAGAACAGTTTGCTCTTTGGTATAACCCCAGCACTACCTAATAGAGTTATCAAACACAGAATCTTATGCTCAATTATACACACAGAGATATGATTGGCATCATATTTTTAATACAAAAGCCACATCATTAGAATTTAATAAAAGGCTGTCCAGATTTGGTTTCAGATTTGATCTGAGGGAAAACATAGTGAGATGATCAAAACTAGTTTTGCAATGACTCCTAATTATCCCTGCCTACATTTCATTTCCAGATGTTGCCCTTCCCACCACAGTTAAATATAACCAGGGCGGTTGAGATAGACTTCCATTGGGGTTAGTTATCTACTTCAAAATAACCTACCTCCCCTGTCTGGGAATAGACTTTATAGTGATAGGTAGGATCCCAATGATCATAACTCTGCTTTTTTTTTCTTAGCTGATTTTTCAGAAATGTATATTTGACCTAAACCAAGCTGAAATTTAAAATTTGGAATAAAAAGCTAAGGAACTAGCAGTAGATGAAATCATGTGTGGTTAGTTGGTAAGCCTTTCTTCTATTTCAATTAATCAAGATTCTCATCAGCTTTCTTTTTTTTAGGTTTTACTTGTTTATTTATTTTTATTTTATTATGTTATGTTAATCACCATACATTACATCATTAGTTTTTGATGTAGTGTTCCATCATCTTTCTAAAGTTCCATACCCTCTACCTTTTTTTTTTTTTTTAATCCAATTGGGAACAGTTGATAATACATGTAAAGTAATATGGCAGGTTTTGTCAAAAGGTTACTTTTTTTCTGACAAGTGCAACTGGGATTAGTTCCTTACACTAAATATGTTCTGAATGACTTTTGTCTCATTTATATCACTTATAAGCCCTATTGCTTTTTATATTGCAAAAACCCATCATGTCCAGAAAAATTAATCCTTGATTATAAATTACTCTAAATTTTATTTTTATATACTGTCCTTTAAAGGGGGAACATGGTACAGAAACTGTCACACATATTTTTGTTACTAGTACCAAGGAATCAAATCCAGGTTGGTTGTTTCAATGTTATTTGGCAATAATAAAAAACACATTTTGTATTTTCCTGTTTCAGTGGCAAAGATTGTTGCTCCTCATGCTGACACTATACATTCACACAGGCAGTTAAACTATCACCAGTCTTCTATTTGGCTCCAGGTAAGGGAATTAACAGCTTGTGGGAAAGCTAATTAGATCTAATTATTACTCATCTGACCTAATTTGACATCCGATGTCTGAGTAGAAGTCATCTGAATTAACTGAATAGAGATTTAGCTACTATATACACATGAGTTCCATGGATAATTTATTCCTAATGAAACTCATTTGGAAAGAGGAATGTACTGATTAAGACAAAATAATCAAAAAGAGGGAGATGATCTAATTCAAACTCCTAAAGGAATGTAATAGTTCAACATAACTGGTGTTCACATTCATTATTCTATTCATTCACTTATTTTTTTTCAAACCAGTCTCTTGTCCTAAGTTTAAAAAAACAGTCCTTAATTTTATTTTTATTTATTTTTATTTTTTTAAAGATTATTTATTTATTTATTCATGAGAGACAGAGAGAGAGAGGCAGAGGGAGAAGCAGGCTCCCAAGGAGCAGGGAGCCCGATGTGGGACTCGATCCCAGGACTCTGGGATCATGACCTGAGCCAAAGGCAGACGCTTAACCATCTGAGCCACCCAGGCGCCCTCCTTAATTTTATTTTAAGGACTCTAAGCCTCAATTTGCTCATATGATAAGGTGATCGATTAGGTGAACTGATCAATAAATCCTTTCCTCTTTGACATTTTTTGCACTATATGTCATTTACTTAAAATAGTAACTAGATGCAAGACACTCTTCTTGATTTTGTACTTTCTAGTTAGTTAACAAAATCCTTACTAATTCAAATAAGTGATTTCTGGGGTATGGCAACATCAAGATATCTTAATATCTACTAAGTGTAGGGCAGAGTGCTCTGAGCAACATAAAATAATCAATGGGCTAAACTTCCACCCAGGTAGCCCGAGCATGAAGAAATCCCCACATTGGCCTGAGCTCATAATGAGGGTTTTTCAGGGGCAAGTTGATGAGAAGATGGAAGAGGACCTACAAATACCTGTTCCCATTTATTGAATTATTTTTATTCACTGTAAGAAAACAGATATTCTGAACTAAAGGAGCTTTATCAAGTTGTGCTCAGGAATGACAGAGTGAAAATAAACTATGGAAAATAATAAGACTCACCTCTCCAAAGTAGTTATTATACAAGAGGATGATAAAGGGAATTAAATGAGTGATATGGTATCTAATTATAAATATCCCCTCAGATCTCTGAAGGAGTTAGCAAAGCACATCACTATAAAAGGAGTAAAGAAACAATCTCTCTTATACCTTTCCCTTTATTCTTCTTAAGAGTTAGCCAACTATACACCCTGTAGCAAGGAGAAGCTTCTAATCTCTTCACACAAAGCTGCCTAACTAGTAGGTACAGTCCCCATGGTAAGTCAGTCAGAGGCAAGCAGTGGAGGGAGAGCAGTCTTACACCCTGAAGAATTTGTGACATCCTGTAACAGACACCTGACTCTGTCCTCTCAATTGCATCCTTTCAATTTGACCCTTTATACAGTCTTAAAGGGCCAGTAACTTTGTGAAATTTAAACTATTATTGGTCATATCTAATATAGGATAATTTAAAGTTCTGAGAGTAGGTTTCAGGAAAAGATAAAGAAGAAAGGCAGCATGAGAACTTAAGATAACAAAGGTGTGTAAGGCAGTAACAATAACAGGACAAATAAAAATTACACAGAGAAAAGAGTATGAAGAATTAACACTGTTCCTTAGCTAATGATAATTATTCCTGATGAGCCCACTATCTCAGAGAATGGTACAGGACCCATTTATTTGGTTGAAGGAGATCATGAGTATACAGCCCTATTTCTTTATCTAACTTCATCAGAAAGATCATATAAGCTAGATGGGGCAAAATCAGATCTGACATATTTTTTTCCCCAAACACTCTAACTAATAACAATGTTTGCATTTGTGTGAATGAATCTTGTAATATGTACCAGAAATGCCACAAAGTATTTAATAGGACATACACATACAGTATTTAAAGATTTTTTTTTATTTATTTATTCATGAGAGACAGAGAGAGAGAGAGAGAGAGAAGCAGAGGGAGAAGCAGGCTCCCCGCTGAGCAGGGAGCCCGATGCGGGACTCGATCCCAGGACCCTGGGATCATGACCTGAGCCGAAGGCAGACGCTTAACCATCTGAGCCACCCAGGTGCCCACACATACAGTATTTAATGCAAAAAAAATTATGATCCCTGTTTTAAAGATGACACTATGGCACAGAGAAGCTAAAAATATTTCAAAAGGACATAGGGGTTATATAAGTGATGTAAGTCTAAGCTGTCTGATTATGGGCTTAAACTGTAAGTTTGCTGTGCTGTCTCATTGAAAAGACAAAAGATTAGGGAATCAGAATATGAAAAAAGTTCAGCCAAAAGTGAATAAATAAGTACATTTCAAAAATTTTAGGTAGGAACATATTTTTGACAAAACAATGAGTTAAAAAATTACATGTAATTTAAGGCAGACTCTCAATATACTTAACACACTTATTTTCATTCATACAGCAGATTTCCTTCTGTCTACATATTAGATGGATGGAAATTTTCAGCAACCTAATTTTTGGCTCTGAGTCACTCTCAGAAAACTGACCAGCAGTTTCCTTGATCTGATCAACTCAGTAGGCCAGCACAGATGGGCCTCCACAACCTTCTGTCATTGAGTGCATTAGTGTTGACAGTCCCCAGATCCAATTACGTGAATGCTACTTAAATACCACAGAGGCTTCCTTGTCTCCACTGTCTCCTTTTTGAGGTATGTATAATACCATTTTGCCTCCTGGTGCTGGAGGTGGCCTCCTGGATAATTTGACAAAGAGAGCAGAAAAATAATTTGACCCAACCCAATGCTGGCAACTGCCTCAGTGTTGTTATTTTTAACATTTGTAATCTTATTTCTTAATAAATAAGACACAGCTGTTTTCCCTTGTCAACTGAGACTCTAATGACTTGAGGTACTATTTCTCATTTAGAATCATCAGCGCAGTGTGTGCATCTTCATTCTGCAGATAAGACTCACCACACAAGATTTTATACTCCTTCCCCATCTGACCCCAATATATTATCCTACCACAAAGATAGGATTAGGGCTTTCCTCTGTTATAATTTCAGTTTCAGTATTTAAAAATAATTTTGCTTTTGATTTCTACAAAGTGCTACCATTAATAGAAAAGCCTTAGGACTATAGAAACATAGCCTTGTTTGGTTTGGTTTGGTTTTTAGTTTGTTTCGAATGTTTGGAAAACATATATCACCAGCTAAAGCAAATTTTCTGCTTTTCTAATAAAGGACTAAGATAACTCAATAGTTAGACATTTTCCTGGAGGAACCCAGAAATTTAGGACAGCTAATATTCCCTCTTGATAGTCATTAGATTTATGCTTTATTTTTTCAGATTCTTCATTCTATAACTATAACACAATCATGATAGGAGCAAAAGTAACTTAGGATATGATTGTCATTCAGGTTCCTTTAACTAATACCTATGTTATGCATCATCTATCTACTCTTTTACACTGAATGTAACTGAATAAAAAAATTAAATATCGTGAATGCTAGATTAAATATTTGGAGGTATGGGTATATATTTCGGTACTTTGTCATTTAGTGCATGTGCAGTGGTCTTGAAAGGAGACTGTTTTTAGGTTGCTGAAGGATTACTCAAATGTGCTCAAAGAATTAGTGAGTTTACATAATTTTTCTCTTCTTTCAGGAGGAGGAAATATATCTTTGGGTATAATTCAAGCAAGTAAGTCAAAGCACAGGTCAGAGCATTTCTATTAGAGTTGGTAGTATGCCACTGAGACCTGGCTAACAGCCCACTACAATACTTTGCAAGATCAGTTTAGATAAATATTCTTCTGAATACAAAATCAGACCCTGAGTTCCCAAATTATTTGATTATTTGTAATTTTTCCTTAAAATAACATAGCAATGGGTGGAAGTATTTCTAACCAGAGCTAAAATGAAAGCATGATTCACATAGATGTGTGGGGAGTATCAACAGAAGTGTGGGGATATAAGAGTATGTCCTAAATGTTAGCATGAATGTAACAGTAAGAACATTCAAAATAGTAGTAAAAAATGAAAAAGGAATGACTAAAAAGAATCAGGGCATGTTAAATCCCATTTTTAGATTAAACTTGATTTGATAATAGAAAATTATAGAGGAAAAATGAAGACAGACATAAGAAATTATTGATATAAGAAATGTTTTACTATCATTGAAATAGTTGAAATAAGAGAATCAAGATTTTTAGAGTCCAATACAACAGTAATTTAATATTTAGCTTATACTGAGAGTGTTAAGGAGTAAATTTAATTGAACATTGCATATGAGATTAATTTTTTGGCTAAAATAGCAAAAAGAAAAAGTAAAAGCAAACATAGTAAGTGCTGTTTAATAGGAAGTTAAATTTGCTGATGTCCTATGGTGTTAAGTGTATGAATAAAATCAGAGGCAAAATTAAAAGAAATGTGGAAATTGTTATTATTTAAAAGAATATTAATTATTTTAAAAGTAATATGCCATGGTAATAAACACCAAAGTTAAGAGATCTGGTACTAATAGGAATGGGGAAGAAAGGGATATGAATGGAATTTGATAGAGCTTCCTACAGGACTTTAATGCCATTTATAATATAGCATTTCTCTTAAAATTAAGTTAAATATGGCCAAAAATGCTAGGTCTTATTAAAATACATAGTGGGAATATGACTACTTTATTTTTACATATATTACTATACATATGTTTGAGGTATTTCGTAAGAACAACAAAGAAGACAGTTTTAATTCTGCCTCTGCCAAGCTTTGTTACTTTGGAGAAGTCATTTATTCTCCCTGTACCTTACCTTCTTATTTCTATGTTCCAAAAAACTGTGAGATAATTTGAACAAAAATAGGGTATCCTAGATTTAACTGTCAATATGTCCATAATATAGTTAAAATCAAAATGAGAGATCAATTGTTTCAGTTCTTTATTATGTATGAAATGGAAAATTAGGCAATATGAAGATTTTCCATTATTAGTAAAAGAAAGGCTCAAGAATTATTTGTGATAGAGATCCTTAAGACACAATCAAAAAGGAAGAAAGCAAGCAAACGATTAAATCCTCAAAGCATAACACAATAATTAGTTGTTTTACCTTGAGTAAGTCACTCTCCCAAAGACTCTATACTTCCTGTACATTATGAAAAATACCTCTAAAATGGAATAACACATATACACAATTTTTGTTCAGTTAGCACCCATTTAAAATTGCCTTAATAAAGGCAATTCATGGTATGTCTAGCAAAGAAAACAAAAATTTCAGGAGCAGGAATGTGTACAATAAAAGCTCAGAATGAAGAAAATTTATGTAGTAGAGCTAGATATGGGAGATAGGTGGACCTTGTCTAACAATCTATATAATCGATTCCTAACTCGGTAGATTGCAATGAACTCATGAAATGCAAGCTAGCCTGATGGCTGGCCTCAAATACTTTATAAGTGTATGAAACAAGAATGTAAGTGTTTACAATAAAAAGACTTAGATACTAATATGCTGTTGATTTCAAAAGCCACTATAATTCAAAGGAGGATGCTACCTGTTGTGACTTGTCCTTGAGAAAAACAGAGTCTAGTGTGCTGGGCTCCCAGCCCTGGTGTGGTTTAAAATGCAGTGGCATTCATTCTTAAAATTGTTTTGGCTGCTGTGGCATCTGGGTAGTTCAGTTGGGTAAGCATCTGACTCTTGATTTTGGCTCCAATCGTGATCTTGGGGTCATGGGATCGAGCCCTGGGGTGGGTTCCATGCTCAGTATGGAGTCTGCTTGTCCCTCTCTCTCTCCTCTTCCCCCCACTCATGTCTTTCTCTCTCTCAAATAAATAAATAAAAATAAATCTTAAAAAATGTTTGTTTTGGCTATTCAAGGTCTTCTGTGGTCCCACACAAATTTTAGGAGTCTTTGTTCAATTCTGTGAAAAAAGCTACTGGTATTCTGATCAGGATTGCATTATATCTGTAGACTGCTCTAGGTAGTATGGACATCTTCACAATATTAGTTTTTCAATCCTTGTGCATGTGTATCTTTTCATTTGTGACAACATGAAGGGGCATTATGCTAAGTAAAATAAGTCAGAGAAAAACAAATATCATATGATTTCACTTGCATATGGAATATACAAAAATAAATGAACAAACAAAAAAACAGACTCTTAAATACAGAGAACTGGTAGTTCGCCAGAAGGTTGGAGAGTGGGGGGATGGGCAAGAGGTTAAGGTGAAAGGGATTAAGGAGTAAAAGCTTCCAGCTATAAAATAAATAAGTCATGGAGATAAAAAGTACAGCATAGGGAATATAATCAATAATATTGTAATAAGTTTGTGTGATGACAGATGGTGACTACAATTACATGGTGAGCACTGAGTAATGTACAGAATTGTCAAATCACTATGTTGTACACCTAAAACTAATATACTGTTATATGTCAACTCTACTTCAAGAATAAAAAAGTGCAATAGCATTTACTGCTGTCTTGCAACTTATAAAAATTATGAAGAAAATGAAATTAAAGTTATTTTTAAATTTACTTTTACTAATAGAGCCATAAAGTATATTGCCTTTCTCTTTTACAAAATCTATACCCCTTTCTACAAGTACATTTTACTGTCATATAGAAAATCTAGCAGAAGGAAGAAGCACAAAAGCCAGGCCACTTAACTTTCCTCAAAGAAGCAAAAGTGTGTAAGATAAGGCTCCAGGTACCACCTCTACCGGTAAAGTCTGTCTAGATTAAAGTCCCCTCTACCAACACATGGGACAGTGGATCAACCTGTACACAACCTGCTTTTCTCTACTTTTGCAGCAAATGGTTTAACAAAATGTGCAGCCATATGTACTGTGAGAGCAGAACTATGTCTATAGCTGTCCATCATGTTTTACATCTGAATTATTTTCCTTCTCCTTAGGTCAGGAAGATATCTTGGTGTTTTCCTAATAAAGAGTAAGAATTACACTCATTTGTTGTTTCCTGTCTTGTTATACACAACTAATGAATCGCTGAACATTACATCAAAAACTAATGATGTACTATATGTTGGATAACTGAACATAATAAGAACAAAAAAAAGAGAATTACACTCATTTGAAACTGGTCGGAAAGTTGTTCCCAAGTCTAATTTAAATAGTGAATTTAAAGACTTCATAACTGACTACATATACCCTTCCACAGAACCATAAATTACTTAAAATCCAGAATTATAAGTTACTATAACTTTATGTCTCAAAATAAGTTAAATGAAAACCAAAAACCAAAACTCAAAAAAAAAAAAAAAAGGAAAGAAAGGAAAAAGAAAAGGAAAACAAACTCTGGACAAGCAGTCAGAGACTGGGTGTATTCTACTTCTTCGTTTCCTTTGTTACCTTTTAGATGACCTTAGGCAAAGTACTTAATAGACTGGATTATCCTTATTTTAAAAATATCATACAAAGGATATCATACAAAGGATTATTAGAATGTTGCAACTTGAAAATAAGAGATATTTTAAAGGGATTCATGGCACTTTAGGTGTTAAAAAATTCTCAAATTTATTTTAATCAATAGATTGTATTTCCTAATCTATAATTCCAATAATAAACAATAAGTAATATTTGGTCCTATACTAAGTGTGAATTTCTGGTTCAATATGCATTTTGTTTTCAATATTTAGAACTGATTTAGAGGCAAAGCTTTTATTAAAAACATTCTTTCTCTTTAACTATCTTGGATATTAGACCCTGACACAAAACTGGTTGAAGGTAGTTTATGTGGGACGTGATCCCAAGAAGAGCAAATGAGAGAGCAAACGAGACAGTGAAAGGAGAAGAGACATTCAAGAACGCCTTATTGAACAGGTCGCTGCTATGACCACCTGGAAGTGGAATCCCACTAGAAACCCTCAGAGGAATGGTGTAGAACCCATTTCAAACTTGTTTCCTTAAGGATAAACTCCTTGAATAATTTATCTACCAACTCCCAATTTTATTGAGGGTTGTTCCTGGGGATGTTAAGTCCCAGCACTTCAGGGCTACCCTCTCAATGGGCTGACTGAGCCTCCGTGGCTCAGGAGAAAGCTCCCAGGAAGAAGAACAGAGAGATGCATGTTCTTTCAGCATACACAGAAAATTTCCACTTCAGCAACAGGTGAACTTCCAGATGGGCAGAAGGGATTTGCACAGGGCTGGGAAAAACTGCAACACATGTTACACAACTCAATGGAGGGTCACATTTACCCTTAACACTAACAGCTAATGCAAGTTTTATAAATCATGACAATGTAAAAATATAACTAAGGAAAACCAAAAGGTATAAAGAGGAAGGAAAAGTGACTTCTAATAATGAAAACAACCTTAAGAAAATTAAAATATATAATAAACTCAAGAGTTGGGTGGATGGGAAAAAATAGGAGGTAATACACGTGCACCCTATTCTGTGCTTTTAGTCTGGACTACCAATATTTCTATAGTTGATGCATCTATTAATAGAAATATTAAATGCATTATTTCACCTTAAAATAGTGGTACCTATCAGAATAATTAAACTTGAACATTTAACCATGATTTCTTCTGGGAACTTAGAGTGGGCCTAGAAATTATTTGCACAGAAAAGAGTTCCTAGCATTTTATATAATTCTTTTTCTAAAATCACGCACATGCTTTAGTTTTTTTTTTTTTTCAGAAAACTAAACAAAGGGACATAAAGTCAAGAGTGTAAGGTTGTATTACATAATGATGACATACATGGGACTTGAATACGGCCCCATGATTTACAATCCCAAACTTGTGTATGTTACATAAGTCATACTCCAAGTTTCAAATAATTACTATATTAAAAACATAAAAAAAATTCTTGAGCTTTCTTTTCTTTCTTCCTATTGAATGATCATCCTAATTCAATTCCCAAGCTTTTGGTTTTCCTCTGTGTTTATATCAATCATTTTAGGCTGAAAGTATTACTACTTTTTCAAATGTTTAAATAATAACAGTTTTGGTTTCAAACACCAGAAGCATCTGTTAGTGTAATTGGGGCAGCAAAAGCAATTCTCTGTAAAAGTGAGAGCTATTTACTTGGGTAACACTGGCTCAGCTAATAAAATGGAAAGTGGTTTTCCTGATAATGACTTTTGATCAAACTTTATGTAAAGTTTCCCAAAAGGGCATATTTTTGAGTGAGAATTTATTCTGAAAGAAAAAAAAAATAAAGAGGCAAGGAAGAGGGCAGCACTATTTCTGAAATTGTTACTAACCATCTCCTAGGAAATCGCACACAGTAGGATTTAAACATAGAACATTTCCTGCTTCTCTCACTCCTGCAACATTATTCTTTCTCTTGTGCACTGTGTTCTTTAAAGAGCTATTGGGTAGCTATTTGTCCTGGAAATGAAATGCCAAGTATGGTGGTAGTTGAAGGCACACAGGAGTATTTTGATATTGGAAGTGAGAGTGGAAACAGAGAAACTGTGAAATAGGGGAGGAAGGAGCAATCTTAAATATATTGATATGGAGTGTTATATTTTAAATGCTGAAAATATTACTTTATGATGTCCCTTTTTTTCCCCCTTAAACAGTGCAAACAATATGGAAAGGAAAATTGTCATTCTCCCTCTCTCATGTCTCGCCATAATGTTCTTAAGTCAGGAGTCACACAAATTTTAATTTAAAAATTATTATAAAGTTAATAAAGGAATACAGTTTTCAAAAAATTCAAAATGTTTCAGAAGAGTGAAAAAATAAAAGAGTAAAAGTAGCTAGTTCTACTACCAACCATGTCATCTCTGACTCTCAGTCCTAATCCACAAATTAAACACTTCTAATCTTTTTTGGTTTGGGGTTTTCAAGTAGATACTCCCCTTTATTGATTTACTAATTTTATACATTACTTATGAATTCTCCTATTTGAAGTTTGTGAATTTACCTAATTAATCTTACACGCCATATATATTTTAGTCTCTTCCCAATATTTTAAAATTATACCTAGTTTTCCGATCTTTTGTCTTTATAATTCTAAAATATATATTAGATCTCCATTGTATTAATTATAAACATATTACTCTAAATATTGATTATCCATAATAGAACAAACATGTCAGTCATGCCACTCTCACCCAGTTTTCTCTGCTTCTAAATTCCATTTGCTGTCCATTATATTGGAACATTCACATAGATGAGACATTCACATGCACATACGTAATCAGTGTGTTTAAGCAAACCACCATGCTTTAACTATAATTGTAAAACAAGAAACAATGTGATTGATTTTTTAAGACCAAAAACAAGTAATGTGTATGAGAATAAAAGAGAAATCCTTAAACTATTGTGTTAAGGAAAATGTTCCAAGTATTAAAGTAAATGCGTTTCTCATGAACAATTCAACAGTTGCTCTAAATTAGAATCATTTTCTTTTTATTTGGTCCTTTATTGATTTCTAATTACTTTTTATTCTCTTTGAGAGAATATGGTATGCTTTCAGCCTATCATTGTAAGAATCACATGTCTTAGATCATTTCTTTAACTTCATTTTTTAGTCTTTATTTTTTTCATTACAGCGATTATACTTCTTTATTGCTAACAACTCTATTATATGGTGCTTCATATTTATATGTCTTTTCTTGCATTTTAATGATTTAGCCATTTTTTTCAAATTCCAGTGATATAATTTTAAAAGATTATCTTCTCTTCCTTGATTTCCATTTCATTCTTCTGAGATCTATTACGTGTTTTCATCTAGCACTGTCTTTCTATTGATTTTCCTCAAATGTTCAGTGTACCTGTCAATTCAACTACACGTGTAAATGGGAGTCTAAACTAGGTTTGGAAATACAGACCTGAGATTCCTCTGTTATTGGGTAGGTCTCTTCCCAAAGAGCCCTTCCCTTAGTAATGAAGTTCTGTAAGCATGATGAGATCATACCAATTGGCCACCCCAGCTGCAGATAGGGAGCAGAGAAATAAACTGAACACCAAAATATAGTCCTTGAATTAACTATTCCTAACTGTTTGTAATCCTATGATCTACAAAATAAGGCTAATAATCCTGTGGTTAGTGGTAAATGATTAATTAGGGTTTAGAAAAAAATATCAGTTTAATTTTAACATCATTTTTTTAAAAACACCTTTATTTTACACATATATAGCTTTTTCAGAAAGCACACATTAAAAAAAAAACAATAGTGTTGAATAACACATTTTTATAAAGCAACTGCTATACTGATTCATGTTTATACTCTTTACTCTGAGAGCGTTTTCCAATGAAAAATACTAATTTATCACATTCTAACAACTTTTATTAGCATTACAGCTTTGTTGTTCTCTTTCCTAAGTTCTCCTCATAGTTATGGGTTCATTCACTTTTTTTAGCAGATGCACTGTTCATTGAGTAAGAATTGGAGAAAAATGGGTTCCAAGTATGTTTACTTAGTATAGCCCTAGTCCCAGAAGTCCCACAACCTTTTCAAGGAGAATTTCACATTTAATTTTTTTAAGCATTGAGAGTTTCAGTCATTTAAAAATATGCAAAATGAGACAGAGAGACCCAGTATTTAAGAAAGAAGAGGTAGGGAAAGACTGGTTCTGAAAAGACTTTGAATATTGAGTTTTCTTCTTTCATGGGTAATTTGTTCTTACAGCTAACAGATAAAGAGAAAATAGAATATAGTCCAAACATCCTTTTAAAAATCTCTCCAATGAACCATAAAATACATAGCCCATTGTTTTAGGTAGTCCAACATAGTAACATGTAGGTAAACCTGTATAATGAATCCAGTAATTTAGATGATAAATTTCATGGAAGAATACGTTGAAATTAAGCACTTCAAGTGTTTTATCCCTTGGAATATCTCAACAAACTACTGAAGTTTCTAACTGGCTGTCTTTTCCTATTTTGTACTTATATTGGTCTTATGTAGACAAATCTATGTTTCTAAGTTTTCAAAGCTCATGTTAATTCTTCAGTTATTTCTCTCAAGATTATTGAAGAAGTCATCATCATATATTTGTTTGATCACCTGAACATGAATTTTTTTTCATCAATGTCTATAAACACATAGGTATAGATTTTGCTGATATGTATTTTTTATTCAAACCTAGTGTAATTTATATTTTGAAGCTCCATCTCACCTCATTGAATTGAAGAACAGCATTGGCAATATCAGTGTTATCTATTTCTCTTTTCATATCATGTAATAAGTTTTGGGTAACCCAGTATCAGCTGGACATGATACTACTGGATGCCATACCACAGGGGGTCTTCAATATTGCTTCAAAATTGCTGGAAAGCAAATGGAAGGCCTCAGTGAACTTCAAGAAAGGGAGAAGCATGACTCTTTTTTTTTTTTAGAAAAATACTGCAAACTGAGATAGGTAGGGAACATGGTATAACAGTATAGGACTTGAAACCGAAAACCAGAATTGAGGTCTTTTGCAATAGGGGCTTCCAGAACTACAAGACTATAACCAAAGTGACAATTTTCAACCAAGTGTAGCTGCAATATTTCTAAATCAAAGATACATATAGGAAACTGTTTGGATAAAGGTTAGAAACCTGTCATGAAGCTACTTTTCCTTCCTAAATTCATTATTTAAAGAATGAAGGGGAGTAAGTCAGAGGGGGAGGCGAACCATGAGAGACGATGGACTCTGAAAAACAAACTGAGGGTTCTAGAGGGGAGGAGGGTGCGGGGATGGATTAGCCTGGTGATGGGTATTAAAGAGGGCACATTCTGCGTGGAGCACTGGGTGTTATGCACAAACAATGAATCACAGAACACTACATCAAAAACTAATGACATAATGTATGGTGATTAACATAACAATAAAAAATAAAAAAAATCACATGCTAATGTTTATTACACAGTTGATGGGGTGACTTTGAGAAAGTGGGTCTGATGCATCCCTTCAGACTATCATTCTTTCTGCAATTACTATACCCAATAAACATAAGAGGATTCTCCTTGTAGGCTGGCTGCAATGATACTCTAAATAGAAGGACAGAAAACTTCTGCAAATAGTAATGGTGGAGGAATGAACCTGTAGGTAACAACAGAATCGATTTCCTGTTATTCATTCAGTTCCTCACCTACTGAATAGCACCAGTGCAATCTGAAGAACCAACTTTAGTTTATGGAGTAGGGTATATTGGACTAAAGGTAGTCTCATGCAACTAGCCAGGTATCAGTTAAAAAATGTCCACAAGATACAGATGTCCAATAAGATATGAGGAAATAGTTATTATAGCTTCTGAAAAAGTTATCATTTTGTTCTTCAAAGGGACATTATGAAGTCAGACTCTGTCTCTCCATTGAATATGATAAAGGAAGCATGCAGTATTCATTCTGTTCACTGCACATGGAAACCAGTCTTCTCATCTAGGAAGGCCAAGAAGAGATAAGTAAAGTACATGGCTTCTTGATGATATGATGGAGCTAGGACTGAAGCAACCAATCTTAGAGGCTTCGTTCCTTCCTTCACCTCTCTTAGCTAATACCTTTATTTTTCTGCCACTTTGGTTAGGGTTTCTTTTGACTGCAATCAGAAGAATCCTAACCAATACTATAATTTTAGCTGAAACTTTGTTTATCTAAGTCCATTTTGGGGTCTTATTTCCCTCATTTATGCTTTTATTTAGAGAGGAAACAGTTGCCAAGTCCTTCCCAACAACCAAGGAATTGGGATAATCAGTCAATCCAAACATTAATTCTCTCCTTGGCTGATCATATAATGAAAACCTATTTAACAAGCATGTAACAAGCATCCCTGGAAAAGGAAATTTGCATGTATATGTGTTATGTATAATCTGTAAATATTCATCTAGTATCTAGGGACTTCATATAGTTTTGACAGAATTAATGCCCTCCTCAAAGCTCTTTGTTTCAAAAATACTAAAAATTTTTGAAGGAAAACAGCTAATGACAAAACCAGACAGTTTTAAATTAATCCTCCAAGCACAAATCAGTGTCTCCCAAAATTTGCTGGACATCTGTTTGTTGCACAGTGTTGAACAATTTTCTTTGTAAATGGTATTGTTAATGTATTTTGAAGTCATGAATTTAGACCAGAGTGTATAACATATTTTTTATAACTAAAATATAATAATGTGAAACAATATATTACCCCTTCCATGCTGGGTAAATGACTGATAAGAAAATCATACAATCCATCTCACCGGTAATTTTATCCATAAATCCTTCTCAGAAAGTAACAATGGAAAACACACACCATGAGTCTGTATACAGAATTTTCTTAAGTGTAGTTTTCAATATCACAGGGTTTACAATGTGGGAAACTCTTTCTTGGTGTTAGTGTGCAACTTGAGCTTCGTTCCATACTCAACTCTTTGCTCTCTTTAGGAAATATCTATGAGCTCCTACAGCAATGAAACAAACAAACAAATAAATACAGATACATTTTCTTTCATGATACATCCCTTTAAACTGCCATTCTTTCCATGATTCTAATCTATCCAATAAACAACACAAGAGGTTTTTTCTGTAGGTTGGCAGGATAATATTCCTATTAGAAAATTTCTGGAAATAGTTGGTTATGGGAAACATGTTTCTTAAAATATTTTCCTAAATTTCTTCATGCATCTGACTATTCACAATTCTATGAACAATTTCAGATTATTTATGTAAAGTCAAAATGTCCCACCCACATTTGAAGACCAGCATGGCAAGAAGTCAAAACATTACTCTGAATCCTTTGGTAGGGTTTAGTTGCACCTAGATTGCACTTGAGAGCTAATTCCTAATGGTATTAGCATACAAGAAAGAGGAGAACTGGACTGAATTTTGACATTGCAACTTCCCCAAACCCAACAAAATAATCACTTCTAGCCTTTATGTAAATTCTGGACAATCTGGTGCCAAAATCTGTTTTGTTTTGTTTTTAATCAGAAGCAATTAGATATTGTCTCTCCCAGAGATTAATCATCACCTACTATTGACAATGAAAATGCTAGCATTGAATGAAATAAATCTATACCAAGAATGGAAAGAATGAAATTAGATTTGCTTCAAACTGTTAAGCTTTTGTGGCAGTCACTATATTTTAGAAAGTTAAGCCATCCTGAATTGGTAGGTTTGAGAAAGAGCATTGTTATTATATCCAAATGTTTGTTTAAAACTGGCATATACTAAAATTAGCTGACAATTTTGGCAAAAAAAACTACACTAAATACATTTTATTTTCCACAACCACTTAGATGACATATATTTTAAGTTACCTTTCACATAAATGCACAAATATTTCAATCTGAAAATGAATATCAATAATATAAACATCTTAACACTATAAATCGATTTATGCTTCTAATTTAGCATATGCTTTCTTGCCTTTATTGAAAAGTTCCCCTTTTGGTTCACCCTTTTCTTCTTGTAGAGGACAAAAATATTACTTAAGTATTGGGGATATTTTAGTTCACTTTGCAAAAAGAAAATATTTTTTTTTCTAAAGGTACATATTCTTTTTAAAGAGCAAATCAATTCACGTCCACTAAAGTGGACAAGTATTTTGAAAAGTGTTTTACTTTCAGTAATTCTAGAGAAATGTGTTTTCCTTGAAAAGAATAAAGAACTCAGGAAATACATGAAATCCTAAATGCATATTTTCTTTTCTGTTTGTTTGAAAGGGAGAGAGAGAGAGAGAGAAGAAGAAGAAGAAGAAGAAGAGGAGGAAGAGGAGGAGGAGGAGGAGGAGGAGGAGGAGAAGGAGGAGGAGGAGGAGGGGAAGGAGGAGGAGGAAGGGAGGGACAGAGAGGGAATTGTAAGTAGGCTCCATGCCCAACACGGAGCCCCAGTTCAGGGCTCCATCTCACAACCCTGAGATCGTGACCTGAGCCAAAATTGAGTCAGATGTTTAACTGACTGAGCCACCCAAGTGCCCCCTAAATGTATATTCCTAATCTCTAATATCAATCGTGAAAGAAATGCTGATGGCTCCTGAGAACGTGAACATAAGCCAAAGAAACTGTTAATCACAACTGTATTCTGAAAGGTGAGCTTTGAAATTGACCATCAATTGAGTTAAAAGCTGTGTGTGTGTGTGTGTGTGTGTGTATTTTGTTTAACTGCTTTATAAGAGATTACAGAAGAATAGCATATCAGTTAATTTATATAAGTGTCACCAAGTCATTATTCAATGTTCAGGAATAGAGGCCCCAAATGGTCACATGGTGAGGAAGGTGCTGAGCTGGTATGAGAGACAACACATAAAAAAAAAGTATTTTATCTTCTGGTGTTTCAATTTAATTTATAGTTTGGCAACAATCTCTTGCCCAGTTAACTAGCCTCTATTGGTGGTCTTTCTGAAATTGCCTATATATTCTACTGTGAAAAGTAGTCTTTTAAAAGAAGATGTAAACATAGTTATTTTATGAAGAATACTTTAAATATATTGTTCCCAAATACAAGATTGTTTTAAGTATTCATGTCATGTATATTGTATGTTACTAGATATCAAAAAGCAGACAGACATGTTCTTCATATTACTTTAAAAAATTAAGGTAGAACTTCCAGTTTCCAGTCTGTCATATAAAGAGCTTGGAAATTGTTATTCTATCCTAACAATAAGTAAAAAACTGAAGAAACTGAAAAATCAAAAAGACTTCTTAATTTGTCAGAGAAATGAGGTCACAGGGCAAACTACTGTCCTCCAAAATTGGAGAGACAGCCAGGCAAATTCAGAGAAACACAACTTAACTGAAACAGAAACCTCCATGGGAACCAGTACTAGGGTAGGAAAACCTGAATGGTAACCAATGAATTCCTGGAGGCTCAGTATGGACAAATCTGAGATTTAAAAACTCTAGGTGGGGGCCTAATTATAGGAGGTCCTCACATTTTTTTTGTTTTACTCCCAGAAGCTCAATCAGGTCCCCACATTGAAGATCAGAGAAAAATTCCATCCCCTTAGGCTTCCAGGAGGAAAGGAAAAAAAAAATTCTGAAATACACTAAGAGCATTTTGTTCTTTATAAGGCCTATTATATATAGAAACTATTTTATTAGAGACGAAACTTGAGGTTTTATCAGAGCCTTAATGACTTGGGGGAAGGAAAATACTCAACTGCAGCTCCCTCCTTCTATGTAAAGGAAGAGACACAGACCCCACCTCTCCATCTCCCCATCCACACCCCAGACATCCTGTCCTGCCTAAAGTGGGGAGGAATTGACATTCACTTGTGAAGCTAGTAGTCTAGGGGCCCAGGATCATTAAAAGACTGAGACCTAATCAAAGTACTATATAGTACTCCCCCTCCCCCAACATCTTACCAACACATTAGTAATGGGACCTATTTATGGTCCTTCTTTGCCCAGTAGATTATGTCTAGCTATTGAACGTAAAAAAAGGCAAAACAAAACAAAATCAAAAACAAAAAAAATAAAAATAAAAAAAGCTACAGTTTGAAATAATTGAGCAAACACTAAAATCAGACTCAGATATGGCAAGAATGTTGGAATTACCAGACAGGGAAATTTTTAAAACTGAATAATTTGCTAAAGCTTCTAATTGAAAAAAAAAAAGGGACAATATATAGGAATAGATGTGTAAGGTAAGCAGAAAGACGGAAATTCTAAGGAAAAAAATTCTAGAGATCAAAAACACTGTAACAAAAATGAAGAAGGTCTTTGATGGATTCATTAGTATACTCATAAAATTAAGGGAAGATTCTCTTAGCTTAAGGATATGTCAATAAACACTATCAAAACACAAAACACAAAGAGAAAAAGACTAAAAAATAAAGAATAGAATATCCAAAAACTGTGGGGCAACTATAAACATTGTAATATATGCATGATGGGAATATCAAAAGGGTAAGAAAGAGAAGGGGATAGAAAAGATATCTGAAGTAATCATGAATGAGAATTTCTGCAAATTAATGTCAGAGACCAAACCAGAGATCCAGGAAGCTCAAAGGATAGCAAGCAGGATAAATGCCAAAAAACTATGCCTAGGCATATCATAGTTAAATTGCCAAAACTCAAAGATACAGAAAAAAATCTTGAAAGAAGTCAAGGGAAAATAACACTTCACCTATAGAAGACTAAGATAAGAAATATGTCCTACTTCTCAGAAACCATGGAAGCAAGAAGATAACGTAGTGAAACACATAAAGTGTTGAGAGAAACAAAACAAAACACCAAACCTAGAATTCTGCACTCTGTGAAATTATCTTTCAAAAGTAAAGGAGAAATAAAGATATTCTCAAACGAAACTGAGGAAATTTGTTGCCAGTAGACCTGTCTTGCAAGAAATGTTAAAAGAAGTTCTTCAAAGAGAAGTAAAATGATATAGGTTTAGAAAACCAGATCGACATAAAGAATTAAAGCACACTGGAGAAGAAATTGAGGTAAAATTAAAATTTTTTTTCTTATTCTTAATTGATCCAAAAAAGAACTTTATTCAAAATAATAGCAATAATATCTTCTATTTTATACACCAGACACACACACAAACACATACACACACATGCCTACATATGCTTATATATAAGTGAAATGAATGACAGCAGTGATATAAAAAACAGGAGGGAGGAATTAGGAATATTTTTTATTATAAGGTATTACACTACCTATGAAGCAATACAGTGTTATTTGAAAGCAGACTTGTATTAGTTTTAAGTGTATAGTACAAACTCTAGGAAAACGACTAAGAAAAAGAAAAAGTATAATTGTATAATCAATATGCTAATAAAGAAAAGAAAATGGGATCATATAAAATGCTTCATTTTGAAACCAAAAAGAGGGAAAAAATGAGTGAAAGACAAAATAGTATCTAAGAACAAAGGCAATGAATGAAAAACAGCTACCAATATGGTAAGTATTGATCCAACTATATTGCTATCACTTTAAACATCAATGGTCTAAATATACTAATTAAAAGACAAAGATTGTCAGAGTGGATGAAAGAACAAAACCCAACTGGATACTGTCTAGAAGAAACTCACTTTAAAAAAAGAAAACATATTTAAAAAGTAATTAGATAGAAAGATAATCCATCTTAACACTAATTAAAAGAAGGCAAGAGTTGCTATATTAAGTTCAGTTAGAGACGATTTCAGAATTTAAATTATGAAGGATCAAGAGAGAGGGAATTACATAATGATAAATGGGTCAATACTCCAAGAAGACATAACAATCCTTAATGTTTATGTGCCTAAACACAGAATGTCAAAAGATGTGATGCACAAACTGAAAGCACTGCAAGGAGAAATCCACTTTCATAGTTGGAGACCTCAGTTCCTTTCCATCAGAAATGAACAGATGCAACAGGCAGAACATCAGTATGTATAGAGTTGAACTGAACACCATCATCGATCAACTAGATATAATGAACATCTATAAACTACTTCAATCAACAACAGCAGAATGCACATTATTCTCAAGCTCACATGGAACATTCATTAAAATGGACCACATTCTGGGGCACAAAACACACATTAATAAATTTAAGGGGCACCTAGGTGGCTCGGATGGTTAAATGTCTGCCTTCAGCTCAGGTCATGATCCCAGGGTCCTGGGATCGAGCCCAAGGGCTCCTGGCTCAGTGGGGAGCCTGCTTCTCCCTCTCCTTCTGCCCTTTTCCCTGTTCATGTTCTCTCTCTCTGTGTCTCTGTGTCTCAAATGAATAAAATCTTAAAAAAAATTTAAATGAATAGAAATCACAGAATGCCTGGTGTCAGTCCACAACAGAATTAAACTAGAAATTGATAACAGAAAGATAACTAGAAAACCCCCCAGTACTTGGAGATTAACAAATTCTTCTAAATAACACATGGGTCAAATAAGAAATCTCAAAAAAATTTAAAATATTTGAACTAAATGAAATATGTAATGAAGTGTGTGAAATACTGTTGGTGGTCTAATATAAGGAGGACTGAAAATTCTCCATTGAGTTAAATAATGAGACTACTGGAAACTGAGGGTGTTTTCAAAACAATGGTCATGATGAACAGCTTTAAAAGAAAGGGGTAGAAGAGGAAGTGAAGGTAACTATTTTGGGAGTTATGCTGCAGAAGAAAGCATTGAAATTGTTTGCTAGGTGAAGGGCGTTATTACATTGAAGGTGCTCTAAAAAATGTGAGACAGTATGTTTATGCTAATGAAAAGGAGAGGAAAACTTTGATGATGTTGAAGATGAAAACCTAGGAAAAAAAGAGTGAATGAGTTTCAGCACCAAATTAGGAGTCAGTCATAAAATTTTAAGAAAATGTATGAAGCTAGAAGGTAGACTATATGGGAATAAATAGGGACTGGTAGATGTGTTTGGAAGGACAAGTAGAACTTCTTTTCCAGTTGCTTCTATTTTCTCAATAAAACCAGGAGAAAGGTCATCATGTGGGAGTTCATGAAGAGGAGAGAAAATGTTTTAGGGATCTGAGGTATTTATTTTTTTAATTTTTTATTGTTATGTTAATCACCATACATCATTAGTTTTTGATGTAGTGTTCCATGATTCATTGTTTGTGCATAACACCCAGTGCTCCACGCAGAATGTGCCCTCTTTAATACCCATCACCAGGCTAACCCATCCCCCCACCCTCATCCCCTCTAGAACCCTCAGTTTGTTTTTCAGAGTCCATCGTCTCTCATGGTTCATCTCCCCCTCCGACTTACTCCCCTTCATTCTTCCCCTCCTGCTATCTTCTTCTTTTTCTTTTTTCTTAACATATGTTGCATTATTTGTTTCAGAAGTACAGATCTGTGATTCAACAATCTTGCACAATTCACAGCGCTCACCATAGCACATACCCTACCCAATGTCTATCACTCAGCCACCCCATCCCTCCCACCCCCCACCACTCCAGCAACACTCAGTTGGGGATCTGAGGTAATTTAAACCACTAGACTTCTCTGGCTCCTGATCCATGCTGTTTATCTCTGAATGCACAAAAACTATCATTTTATGTCATCTAAAAGGTCTACACAGATCTTGTCAGCAAGATAAAAAAGACATGGGCATTACTTCTCAAATAATTAAAATATTTATAACTTGCTATTTAAAATTTTTAAGTTAGGGGCGCCTGGGTGGCTCAGTTGGTTAAGCGACTGCCTTCGGCTCAGGTCATGATCCTGGAGTCCCGGGATCGAGTCCCACATCGGGCTCCCTGCTCAGCAGGAAGTCTGCTTCTCCCTCCGACCCTCTTCCCTCTTGTGCTCTCTGTCTCTCATTCTCTCCCTCTCAAATAAATAAATAAAAATCTTTAAAAAAAAAAAATAAATAAATAAAATTTTTAAGTTAGATTGACATGGTTCAAGACTTCTCTCCTAATAATATTGAAATATTTTTAGAGAATGACTAAAGATATTGGTGCTAAGGCTTCAAAAACCAATTTTGTGCCTTCTTTTTTATTTGATATTTTCCTATAGAATGACATAGTTTTCTCCATTGTAAAGGGAAAAATAAGAACAGAATGGAACTTAGAATGTTTTGTGTGTCCTCCTGTAAGAAAGAGAAAATACAACTTTCCAGTACAATGTAAGATGATAACAGCTATAATTGTATAGAAATAAATATTATAGTTGTGAATGTGTAAATTTAACGTGAATGAATTTAAACAAATAGTTATTTAAAAGCCTTTGTCTCTTTGTCACTTAAAACAATTTTTTTTGGTTTTTTTTGTTTTTTTTCTTTGTTTGTTTGTTTTGGTTTCTTCATTTGTGGTCATTCTTGATGTTTACCTGGGTCAAGATAAAAGAAATAAAACAATGGGTCAGCTGGTAAGTAGAGCCAAAGTCAGACTGTCTGAGTTCTGGTCTCAACTTGTAGGATACAGATTCCTTTAATATGATTTAATTCCATTGCCAGGCCTAGCCAGTGATTGGAAAATAGGATAGGTACACTGTATTATTTCAATTTGATTTCATCTGGCAGCTCTGCTGTGTCCACCTTATTAACTAGAGAACTACTTAGCCATATAAATCTCAATAATGTCGCTGGAAGACACACCCACTTCCTTTACTTCATTTTTTGATGGATAGGGAGTAATAGTGAGGATCATATGTATGATTCATAAACTAGGAAGCACTTCAAATAACTACAGTTCTATACCACATGAGCTTCCACACATTAGGTGAAGAGGCAAAAATAATACCCTGATGAAAGATGTCACATTTTTGAAGAAGTCCATTGGAGATGGTGACAAAAATATAATTAGGTATGAATCCCCAGCAAATCTGTTAAGTGTCAGAATAAAAGGAAGTTTCCTAACCTGTGCCAGTTAGAAATGTATGTTCAGACTTTTCTTAATAAGCCACTGAAAGAAGGTAAGAGTATAACTACAAAGAGAAAATGTGATTCAAAGTAACTAGAGGAAAAAAGAGAAAAATCAACAACTCCTCTTGATTCAACTTAATATCTCAATTTTCTTCTCTCTTGTAATTTTGAGATTACAATGGACTAAACTCTCACCGTTTCTTCTGTCCCCTAGAGAATTGACTTAAAACAGCCTAAGACACAACTTATAGGGCTGGAGCCATAGTCATACAAAACAAATACGACTGCGTTTACTTTGGTGTTTATGTATTTTTATACACATACACAGAGATACATATGATATCATATAACACAGATATAACATATATGATATCATATGTGTATATGTATATATACAATTTTTCTATGCAGTTGGGATCGAGCCCCATAGGGCTCCTAGCTCAGCAGGGAGCCTGCTTCTCCCTCTCCCTCTGGCCCTCTCAAAAGAAATGTATCTTCTTCTCATCAAAGCAATGCATTAATATGAAAAAACAGAATTGACACTTTAACAAATGACAACAATGAGATCAATAATGTAAAATGAAAAACTATACTAGGAAGGGGAAACAGTGACAGTTATATAGATATAGATATAGCAACCTTTACTAAAATTATATTTTAAAATTTGATATTTTAAAAAAGAAAATTATAAATTAACTCTAGTGTTACAGGATCATGGCTGCTCAATAAAATATCTATGAATTTTAGGAAGAACTAAGCCATTATTCTAGATAGAAAACAGTAAAACACGTACTTCTTAAAAAGTAGAATAAAAAGAGTCTTAAGGTTAAGCTGAAAAAATTTCCAAAATCATGAAGAATTGTTAGTAATGATTAAGTTGAATAGGGCACAAAAAGTGTGAGTGTTCAAATTTATATGAACAATACTCAGATTCAATTTAAAATAAGTTGGCTTTATTTTTTTTCTACCTGGTACTTGAGAACACAAAGAACTAATAATTTAACTTAACTTCTTATAAAAGTAAAAATATATTGCTAAAAGTGGCTTATGAAACTTTAAATATCACTGGTTTTGGTAGTGCATCTTTGAGTAATGCACTACTTGACAAAACTTCCATTTGTACTTTCTTTCAATAGTGGGCATCACAATTGCAGCTATCCATTCAAAGAGACACAATACTCTAATAAGAATGGTTTACTTATATACATAATTCAAGTACCTAAGCACTTCTAACCACAATGCCTGTTTTTCTGCTCAGAACATCTGAGTCAAGGAACTTGACAATGACAAACTTGTTTAGGTAACTGCTGTTTACCAAACACATAGACACTTGTGTTAAATATCTGATTAGTTACATTGTGCTACTCCTACTCTTTTGATTATGTATTGATTTATGTGAAATTTGATCTATGCTACTGTTGGATTTATCCTGTTTGATGAGAAAACTTTCTCAAGATCAAAATGATCCCTTCTCATGGTTTCCTTCTTTAGCAATCTCATTCTTAACTCCTTTCTCTTTTTTCTACATTTAACTGGTAGCAACAAGTCATCTATATTTTTGCTTCCAAAATCTCCATGCTTTGTTTTTGTTTTATTTAAAGGAAGGACTGTAATGAAAAATAATAAAAAAATACTCCAAAACAATATTCAAAAACAATATTTTAAAATACAGATACATCAGTCGGCATTTTTTTATGTTTTTGTTTTGGTATCTTCTCCACTTGTATGCCATAAAACAATATAGCAGGGAAAAAAAGAATCAAACTCCTTTTTTTAAATCACTTCTGGGAGATAAACATATTCGTCAGACTGCAGTACATATGAAGGTTGCCCAAAATGGCTGAAGTCTTAAGAACCCACAATGGACAAAGTAAAGAAGTAAACGAATGCAAAAAGGAATCCTGGTAAGAATTTTTAGAAGACACCAGGAAAAAAAAAAAAGGAATGGTTAATTTTGAAGTACAAAACTTATCACTGTTTTGCAACATTTGCTAGAACCCAGCACAGGGCAGAGAGGGACTATATTGATACACTGAGAATCATTGTCTCTGGAATATCAGGAAGAAAGTATTTTGGTTTCTGAACCAGGAAGAGTACACTGCATGAGTGCCAGGGAGCTCTTACAAGTAAGTATCTGGTTCTGGTTCAATGTGACAGATATTGCCAGGGCCCCTACAATAAAGAGCTCACTATTCCACTGCAGTTAAATGTAACAACCTTCAATCAATGCTTCAGCAAGGGGGTAGTAGAAGGACCTAGTTATCCCACCTACTACCCTTTACAACTCCCCCCCCACACACACACACAAACACGGAACTCCTCTAATAGATGGTCTTTGCTCTGGAGCACCCTGATGGGCAGGCAGAATTAAGTCTGCATTGGGATTTGAATGCTCCCCTGCCCAATCCTGCTTCTTCCCCTCTTCTTTCACAGGTGTTATTTTCTCCAAAACCTTTGCACTCCCATGCCCTTCTAAGCTTCTGCTCCCTATAAAAATCTGCTGGCAAGAAGAAGTGCAAATTATTAAATGGTTAACAATAAAAAACACACATACAATATTGATATAAAGGTGCCATATGAAAAAACAATATGGGAACTCAGCCCAACATGCTCACAGTTAAAGATCACCATTAAAAAATGCTTCTGGAGGGGAGAAGGGTGGGGGGAATGGGGTAGCTGGGTGATGGACATTAAGGAGGGCACATGATATAATGAGCACTGGGTGTTATATAAGACTGATGAATCACTGACATCTACCTCTGAAACCAATAATACATTATATGTTAATTGAATTTAAATAAAAAAATAAAGTCAAAAAAATGCTGCCTCCAGAGAGTCAAATAGTGACTGAATATTTTATTATGAATTAAAAACCAAAAAATATGGCACATGTGCCTTTATAAAGTAAAACCACAAAGAAATACAAGGACTCATGAAAGACAAAAAAAGGAAGAGATAAACTTGAGTCATCCAATTTGAACAGAAAAATCCCCAAAACACAAAATAAAGACAAATAGCAAACATGGAAAAGTCAAATAGAGATAAAGCCATTAAAGACATCAGAAAAGTGAATTAAGTGAAATAGAAATTGAAAAAAAGAAATATTATTGAAAAAATTATAGAGAAAGCAGGAAAAGGATACCAAATACCCACAAAGAATAGTACCTAGAAAATAAAAACTTACTTGAAACTATTATTTGACAATGAAACTAATTTAATATTAAAGATACAATTCAAGTGGATATTATTTTGGTAAACAATTTATATATCAAATATATATTTATATACTGAATTTATATACCAAAATGTTATACCAAGAGCCATGGGAAAAAAATGATTGAAACTATTAAAGAATGAACCTCAGGTAAACAGAACTTTCCTAAGGAAACCAGGCAAAATGACTGGCAGTGAATACTGAATAATAAATGAGAGTATGGATTCTTAAAAAATGAGGGAATTTTATAATTAGGATAAGAGCATGGTAATCATTCAATTAATGCATATTGTGAGGTAAAGCAAAAAGATGGTGGTAGGTAAATTTTCTGATTGCATTGTAATAGTTGAGTGTCCAACCATATCATTAAATGAGAATTAAAGTAGAAGAATAAGCATATTTAGCAGTACAAAGTTTATCACAAAATGATCACATTATTGGTTAATGTTATATCTTATAATAAGAAGGAAAGGTTAGAGGAGAAGAAGAAATTTGCCAATTTTGCCACTGACTTTCAGAGGGAATTAAGAAAATCTAGGATTAAAGACCCTTGTAAAAGCAATCACTACAACAAAAACAGATGCTCTTCCAAATACTGAAACAACACATACACCAACAGCAAAGAAACCAGACTTTTAAAATACTATAAAGAGACAAAGCAAATATTGAAAGAGAACTAAAATCAAGTATATGTCATTTAAAACATAAATAGCTTAACCCCCTATTAACAGAAAATGGTTTTCATCTCACATTAAACCAAAAAGAAGATCTAACTATAGTTTGCATACAAGAAGTAAATCTAATTTGAAAGTATATAAAAGTGTGAAATTAAAGACAAAAGCAAAATTTGTACAACAAAATTATACCAGCAAAGTGGAAATCAAAATCAAACAAAAAGCATTGAATAGAAAAAGGCCACTTCAGAATGCTAAAGGGTTTAATTCATAAAATGAAGATATAACAGTTGTGAATATTCATGCACAAATTATCCTAGCAGCAACAATCATAAAACAGAAATTGAATGAGATGCAAGGAGAATTGCAGAAAACATATTATGGAGACAAATTTATCTTTCTCAGCTCATGACTAATCCAATGGTAAAACAAACAAAACCCTAACATCATGTAAGACACAAATGACATCATTAATAAGGTAAACATAATTGATATATATAAAATATCTATTTTATTTCTACATCATTCATTACACTTCTTGGTCAAATAAAATTTGTCATCAGAAAGGGTTTAAATTTTGCATTCTACTTATTATTTTACTTATTTGTACTCTTTTTCTCCAGATTTCATCACTTATTTTTCAACATTTTTTTTTTCTTAAATCCAAATCTTCCTTTAAGTCCTTCCAAACTTATTTATATGTAATTCAAGTATAGCTGGGCTTTGGCTACAACTTTCCAGTGATCATCCACCAGGGTAATCATATAGGTCAATGCCAGAATGATCTAGCCAATGTGTAATCCTTTTATGACATTTCCCAGTAGTAATCTTTGAAACTCCCTTATTTCTAACGTAATTAAATACAGGTTTCTCCACCTCTTGCAAGTTTCTGCAAAATTTATGATGAAACCCCATGTCCAAGTATCCTTATGATATTTTGTATTTATTTACCCTTGTCTAGTATATTGTTGCTTTCTGAATGCTACACTCATTTTCTGGGCTTCTTGCTTCCCCTGTATTAAAGAATTCATTTACTTCAAATTCCCTCCTTTCTTTTCCCTGGCTTGTCCACCTAGCATTATGCATTTGTTTCATAGTCATTGCAAAGCTGGAAGTTCTTGAGAGCCCCATATATATGTTCTTCATATTTGTATAATAGGGCATGATGTGATACTATTAGGTATTTAAGAGTGGGTAATATTTTGGGAAGAATAGAATTTGTGCACTACTTCCTCTGCTATAAATTGCAATCAGAGTCGGAGTCTCCCATCTTTATCTTCTGTTTTATATTTTTAAGGAACTTTTAGACTAAGGAAGATTTGCTTATACTCTAGATGACAAAATATTGTAGATTTTATAAGACTTTCATTCATATGGAAGCAAGTGAGAAAAGTAAGTAGGTTTGAAAGAGATTTAGGATTTAACATTGATATACATTAGTTGTAGATGAGATCTGATAGTTCAGTCCTCTATCATTCTCCAGCCATTGTATAATCTCTCTGCTGTGCTTTGGACGCAATATAGTTTAGAGAAATAGTTATCATGAATTTCATTTTCTCACCTCCTTCTTATTTTACAGTGTATTCTATTTTAGCTGTCACCAAAATAACCAATGACCACATTGTAAAATTCAATGAATATTGAGTTTGACACTTTTGGTCACACTGTCATTCTTAAAACATCTGTGGTGATGATGAATACCAATTCAAAAATCTATATGTACAATTATGTAACTATTTTTTTATTAATCCATCTTTACTTGATTTCTGGACCTCATTTAAGCATACCAGTGGAAAATGTAACCACTGTTATCCTTTCTGAAGGTTTTTAAACCCTTGAATTGTAAATTGTGTGATCTCATGAAATCACAAGGTATTTGGGGGATTTGATGCCCCAACTATTCCTTAATAACAATCCACATGGGTTGTTTCTGTGATGGACTTAGTCCATGTTCACAGGGCTCTCTCAAGTCTAGTGTCTGATTTTTCCATTTCAGTTCTAAGGCTGTTGAAGTTCTTACATGACTGGTTGCAATATGTACCTAGGATCTTATTACCTTTGATACAGTTATGAAATATCTTGGGAACTCTCTGCCCCAATGATTTCTACTTTCCTTTCCCTTTTTTCCTCTTGCAAACCTATGAGGGGGAAAAATACTTGAAGATTAATGGATAACAGCTCCTCCTTTCTATTTTTTCAAGGAATTAGTCTTTACCCACAGATCCCCAACTCTGACCTCCTTTGGTACCTGGCCCCACCTTCATTCATCTCCTCCAAAGAAATGCTCTGACATTTGAATGATAAAAGACAGAATGGTTTGCTATATATTTCTGATTTCCATCTGTTTCATACCTGTGAGCATATCATTAAATATATGTTTGAATTGGGGAAAAAGAAAAAGGAAGGACAAGAAATAGAGGTAAAAATTTTAAAGATAATTGTTATTCCACCACATTTTTTTTCCCTAGTTATCTTGTGTTCTCAGAAAGGTTTGTTAATATTTCTTTATGTGATTCTTTGTTTCCTTTAGGTGCACAGGATCATTTTGACTATAGTTCTCAGTTTAAGGCACACTTTTATAATCATGTCCTTCCTATTTTGTTTTATTTCATTTATTATATTTTTTAAAATTTATTTATTTGTTTATTTTCTTCCTCCTTCATCCACTATACACATTATATATTTAATATATGTCTTCCAAATTTACTTTCAATACACACACACACTATATATATATATATATATATATATATATATAT
>NW_027397063.1:42322614-42532849 GCF_003265705.2 Callorhinus ursinus
ATATTCATACAAGAAAACACAAGGGGCACCTGGGTGGCTCAATCGTTAAGTGTCTGCCTTAGGCTCAGGTCATGATCCCAGGGTCCTGGGATCAAGCCCCGCATCAGGCTCCCTGCTCAGTGGGGAGCCTGCTTCTCCCTCTTCCGCTCTCCCTGCTTGTGTTCCCTCTCTCATTGTCTCTGTCAAATAAATAAATAAAATCTTAAAAAAAAGAAAAGAAAAACACAAGATATTTAAATGCTCTTTAAAATAGATGAAAGATTGGGGCACCTGGGTGGCTCAGTCAGTTAAGCACCTGACTTTTGATTTTGGCTTAGGTCATCATCTCAGGATTGTGTGACTGAGCCTGGCATCGGCTCCTTCCTGGGTGTGGAGCCTACTTAAGATTTTCTCCCTCCCTCTGCCCCACCTTCTTTCTCTTCCTCTCAATAAAATAAAAGAAAATAGTAAAAGAAAAGAAAAGAAAAGAATATGGATACAAGAATTCACATTCCCAGCAGAAACACTTTCTCATGTTATAGTACATTATTGCTAGCCTTTACTTCTTAATTTTTGCTAATATTATAGATATAAAAGATTTGGGTTGGCAGAATTATAAAGATGTCCCCTCTCAAGTTCCCCATGGTATTCAAACACTAATCGAGGTACTCGATTGTGTTTGTGACTCTTCAGATAAAATTAAGGTTGCTAATAGTTGGCTTTAAAGTAGGGAAATTATCCTGGATTTTCTGGACAAGGCTAATATAATCCCATGAATTCTTAATAGCCGCAGAAGGCAAAAGTTTGAGACTGAGAGGTAAGGGGCAAAGGAAAGAGGAGGCAGAAGGGAAGTCACAGAGATTCAAAGCATAAGAAGGCCTCCACCTGTTGTTGCTGGCTTTGAAGATAGAAGAAATGAATCAGGAGCCAAGGAATCCAGGCGGTCTCTTGAAGCTGAAAGTAGCCCCCTGGTTGGCAACCAGCAAGGAAAGGGGGACCTCAGTTGCTCAATCACAAGTAACTGACCTCAGCCAATAATCTGAATGAGCTTGAAGGCAGATGTTTACCACAGCTTCCCCATAAAATCCCATCCTGCCAACACCTTGATTTTGGCCTGTGAGACCCAGAGCAGAAAAGCCAGTTGAGCCAGCCCCAAGTTTTGACTCACATAACTGTGAGATGGTATGTGTTGCTTTAAGCTATGAAGGTTGTGGTATTTTATTATGAGAGCAATAAAATGCCAATCCAAGTAATATCCCATTATTACCTTTAATTTGTATTCTATTTCTAATTTCTGAGGTTGTGAGTATATTCAAATAATTACACATTCATGTTTCACCTCTATAAATGGCTGGTTCATCTATGTTGCCAATTGGAATTTTCTGCCTTTATCACATGCATTTGTAAGAATTTCTTACGTCCTTATTTTTGTATATTTTTCAGCAACTAGAAACACTAAAAATAGTCCTTCACCTGTCTACTAATTTTGTCTACTGTGCCCTTCACTGAACAGAATTTTTAAGTTTTATGAAGTCAGATCCACCATTTATTCCTTTAAAACTTGTGCATTTAGATTCTTCTTTAAAAAAAACTATAAATCAGTCCATTGTTATGATGAAATGCTTTTAAATTATCCACATTGGTATTAGTTTCACTTTTCACATTAAGACTTTAAACTACCCAAAGTGTGTTGCTTGTGGTGTGACGTTGCAGTCACTTTTCACCCTAAACATGAGCCAATTCCCTAGAACACATTTTATTAAATAATCTCTCTCATACTTTGTAATATTACTATAGTAGTGGTTCTCAACCTTAGCAGGTGTCAGAATCACCAGAGTGTTTGTGTATTAGCTAGGGTTCAGTCAGAAAAGCAGGGATTTGCCAGAGGAACTTGACCCTACATAATTGTAGAAGCTGGTTAAGCAGTTTGGAAGACTATTTTCTCTGTGTCTGATGTTGAAGCTTCAAGTCCACAGAGCCAGTGATCAGAAATAAAGTTATATGTAAAGTAAAAGAGATTAAGAACAAACTGGATCCCCCCAAGCACAAACTGGAGATCACAGGGAGATGGTGAAACACTTAACAAGTCTTGCTGCCTTTCACCGGGATGGAGCTGGTACTAAAAGTTCACACACAGCTTGCCTGGAGTTGAAGCGGAAGGATGATCCAGGGAAGGGAGAGGGAGAGCAGCTGCCGGCACATGTTCTGCTTCGGGCCAATGAGCTGAGCCAGCGGGTAAGTCAGAAGAGGTGTGAGCTACAAAACGGCCTCTTCTCCACTTCCACCCTACAAGCCTCATACAAAAAAATCTCAGTTTTGGCCCTCCCTAATCATGAACATACAGAAAAGAGTATTCTGGGAAATTACTTCAACCTAGTGAAGTTCACACCTGACAAAGACACCACAGCTTGTTAAAGGTAGATAGGTGGAATGTAACATCAAACTTTCTGATTCACCAGATCTGGGTGAGACTCACGTCTTTGCATATATAACAAATCCTTTGGAGATACTGCTGCTCTGGAAACCACATATTGAGAATTATTACATAATTAGTATATGTGTGTAATTAATGTAACAAGTTCCAGGTCTGTTGATAATCCAGTATTTTAATTAATAGATCTTAGTAATATCTTTTTATTCTTTTATAAAACTGGCTTTAGATACCCATAGACTACATATGCTTATCTGTATTTTAGAATCATTAGGTGAACTTTTGCTGAATTTTTTAAATTAGAATGCACTGATACTAAAGATGTATCTCTCTATCCATGTCTTTCAATTATTTTAATAGAGTTTACATTGCTTTTCAATAATGTTCTTATGTATTATATTTGTTATGTAATTTAAAATTTATTTATTTATTTATTTATTTATTTATTTATTTAGAACATGTGAGCTGGGGGAGGAGCAGAGAGAGAATTTCAAGTAGACTCCCCACTGAGTGTGGAGTCCACAGAGGAGCTTGATTTCACAACCCTGAGATCATGACCTCAGTGGGAACCAAGAGTCAGCCGTTCAACTGAGCCACACAGGTACCCCTGTTATATAATTTCTATTGCTATTGAGAATATCATTTAATATATTTTCTAATATTTATTTTTCTAATAATAGATGCTGATTTTTTTCATGTTAGTCTTGTATTTGTCAAGTTGGTTATTTTATAGTTCTAATAGTTTTGTATGTTTTTCATTTTAGCTCTGCTGCTAATAGAACAGTAATTTCAGATTGTGGTTTTAATTTGTACTTCCTAAATAGTTGAATTCCTTTTCATACATTTTCCAGCTATATAGATATCTTCTTTAAAACTGTCATTTTAGGGACACCTGAGTGGCTCAGTCGGTTAAGCATCTGCCTGTTCAGCTCAGGTCAGGATCCGAAGGTCCTGGGATCATACCCCACAGGAAGCTCTGCATCCAGCTCCCTGCTTGACAGGGAGCCTACTTCTCCCTCTCCTTCTACTTTTCCCCCTGCTTGTGGTCTCCTGCTCTCTCTTTCAAATAAATCAATATTTTTTAAAAAATAATACAACTGTTATTTTAGGTCATGACCATTTTGTTTCATTGTCTGCTTTTTTTTTCTTATTGATTTGTAGTTTTCTACATATACAGTTCTTTTTTGGATGCTTGTCTGCAATTAACTTCTCTTGCTTTGTGCTTCTCTTTTCACTCTTTTAGTATAGTCTTATGATGTTTATTTAGTTCTTACTCTTAAAATAATCCAATATGTAATTTTTTCCCTTTTATTATTTCCACTTTTCTGCCCTGTTTAATACATCTTTGCCTATCCTGGGTTCATGAAGATGTTCTATGTTTTCCTTTAAAATACTTCTTGAGCTTTTGCTTTAAATGAGTTTCAGAGTTGGGAGTTTATAAATATTCAGGCATCACATTTCATTAGGTTGTGGTAAGTTGAAATGAGAGATTTTCTCATGTTATACTTTAACAAACACTACTTCATATGATATACTGTCATTTTTTTATATGCAAGTGAACTCAATTATTTTATTTGGAATTTTTTACATTTATGTCCATATTTGAAATTAATTGTAAATTCATTTTCTTGGATTCCACTTTTCAGGTTTTGTTATCAAGATTATACTTATTTCATATAATTTTGTCAGCACTTTCTTTCTGTTTTTATTTCCAGGAAGGGTGTAATAGAATTATCTATTTTTAATTGCTTAATACAATTTGACTAAACTGCATGGACATGGGCTTCTTGTGGGTAGTTTAAAAAATTGCCATGTCAGTTATTTTAATTTTTTTTTCTATTTATGATTTATATTTCATCTTGGCCAATTTTGTAATATATTTTTCTACCTCATCAGAATTTGAATTTTTAAATATATTAGGATGGCATTTTTAAAACAATTTCAATACTTTAATGATGATTTTTTTTCTCTTTTCTATCTTTTGTTTCATTGTGTTATTTCCCTCTCAACTTTCGGATTAGTCTTTTCAGGAATTACTTTATCTTAGTTTTTCAGCAACTAATTATACCAGTTTTTTTCCTTTCTTCTTTTACCTACTCATTGATTCCAGATCTTTTGTTATTATTTCATCTCATTTGTTGTTTGGGGCTCTGTGGTTATTTTCTTTGCCTGGATTCAATAGGGCATTAAATTGTGCAAACACATTTTTCTGTATCCATTGAAATGATCCTATTACTTTTCTCCTTTGTTCTGTTAATGTGTTGAATTATATTGACTGATTTTGAAATGTTAAACCAACATGTTATTTTGCTTTAAAAAGTTCTAGGGATGCCTGAGTGGCTCAGTCAGTTAAATGTCTGCCTTCAGCTCAGGTCACGATCCTAGGGTCCTGGGATTGAGTGCTGCATCGAGTCCTGCATCGGGCTCCCTGCTCAGCGGGGAGCCTGCTTCTCCCTCTCCCTCTGCCTGCTGCTCTGCCTGCTTGTGCTCTCTATCTCTCTGACAAATAAATAAAATCTTTAAAAAGAAGTTCTAAGCAAAACTATATATATGTATATATACATTTTTTTGTTCAAAAGCCTAGATGAAATATGAGTGTCAAAATATTGATCATTTGGGGACTTGGGTTCATGGCAGTATGTTAAAGTATTCTTTTCTTCTATTTACATATAACTGAAAAGCAATCCAGCAGATAAAATTATATACTTGAAACATCAATCATCCTCTTTCACAGTAAGCCTGTTTCATCCCCATGGAGCTAACAGATAAAATGTTCACAGTGTTTAAAAGGAGACAGCAAGCCCAAAATGGAGTCAGTTATGCTAAACCCCACCAAGACTAATATGTCACCAAACTGCAGCTTCAGCTTCTCTCATAAATGTGACCTCTAACCAGCCAAACTGGAATTTCCTGGTTAGCACTACAAAGTATGTGCTTTCCGATAGTCCCTTTCTGTTCCCCCTTAGGAGGGTGACCTTGCCTAAAACAATGCATTCTCTGCTAAAATAATGTCCTTTTCTCCCACTCCCTCTCTACCTATAAAACTCTTTCCTTTTCTGCAGCTCAGTGGAGCTCCTTTCAATTTGTTAGGTGGAATGCTGCTCAATTCATGAATCTTTAATAAAACCAATCAGGTCTTTAAAATTTACTCAGTTGAATTTTTGTTATATAACAATGGTTCCACGGATTTAAATCATACATCTGCTCCATCTTGAGAGCAGCAACAAAAATGCATGAATCCTTTTTATAGTACCATACCCTAGAGCACCAGGCAACACCTTGGTGGCTAGTTGTTTAAACTGGAAAGGTGACATTATAAATAGGATATTAGTTTAATAGTGGAACAAACATATTTTAGATCTGGGTAAATTTTGCATTCAAGTCTGTAGACGTATTTTATCAACCTCTCAATTCCTTGTTATTGTTTTTCACTGGCTTTTGATTAATTTTTATTTTTTCCTCAACAAAGTCAAGAGTGCTATCACTTCACATTTGCTTGGGAACCTGAACAATGCATTTCTCTTCTTAGTTAATACAAAGCTTTAATCAAGTCAGTCAAGTTTTAGCCTCCTGTACTGATTATTCCAAGCTGGATTAATCTACCTATTGCTTTAGGCATAAACTCACTAAAATAGACTGACACAACTATTTTTTAAGTCCTCCCTCCCATCTTTCTATCTATGTATTTTGGCAGGAAAAAAAAATATTGTTAAATTTAATTCATATAAATGTAAGTGTAATGCAAATCCAATGTAACATATATTTAAAGATCCCAAATTTGATGAATATACCATATCTTACAAACCATATTAATGGTCTTAATGTCATAGGTATTTAAAAGCTATGTTCACTATATTGTATACCTGAAACTAATATTACATTGTTTGCTAAGTGGAATTTAAATAAAAACTTAAAAAGGTAAGGGCGCCTGGGTGGCTCAGTTGTTAAGTGTCTGCCTTCAGCTCAGGTCGTGGTCCCAGGGTCCTGGGATCGAGCCCCACGTCGGGCTCCCTGCTTGGCGGGAAGCCTGCTTCTCCCTCTTCCACTCCCCCTGCTTGTGTTCCCTCTCTCGCTGTGTCTCTCTCTGTCAAAGAATAAAATCTTTAAAACAAAACAAAACAAAAAAAACTTAAAAAGATAAATAAATAAAAGCTGTGTTCATATTTATGCAAATCAAAACTGAAAAAAATCTAAATTTAACTTTATTTTTTTTAAGATATTTTATTTATTTATTTGACAGAGAGGGAACACAAGCAGGCGGAGTAACAGGTAGAGGGAGAGGGAGAAGAAGGCTCCCTGCTAAGCAAGGAGCCGGATGCGGGGCTTGATCCCAGGACCCTGAGATCATGACCTGAGCCGAAGGCAGTTGCTTAACCAACTGAGCCACCCAGGCACCCCTAAATTTAACTTTAGATTTATATCATGTAGATCAAAAAATTATAGCATTACCAACTTTAAGTAAGGATATTTTCTTATTTATTATAAGAGTAAATTTAACATATTGCTTTAAGTAATTTATTTGTTTGAGTAAATAAACTTCAACTAATTAAAATGTCAAACTATATTCTTGACAGGTCAATTTAAAATGAAAACAGTGAAGATAATCTTTTTTTTCCCTCAATAAAATAAATAATTACACTTCCTTTGTAGGTGGTTTTGCAATTGAATTGGAGCAGTCAACATAACATATGGCTCACAGAACACCTGCCAGCAAAAATACATTTATAGAAGCAGTAAAGTAATTAATACCTTAAAGAGCCCCATGACTTTTGACACATTATGCTGTCCTATCAAATAAGACTTTATATTACTTTCTTAGGGAAAACATTTCTTCACCAGTATATAATCAGTGACTTAACTTGGAAAGATAATCTTATTTCTTTAAAAACTACAAAACGATGCTCTGGGAAACAACAAATTCTCACAGTGAAATGGTCCCCTTCCACCATGCCATTTTACATGATACTTCCAACGTGTTGGATATAAACCCAGAAATATATGTTCAAAAGGCTACATCTCACTTTGGGCTGTCTTTTATTGTTAATATATCCCTCTAGTTCTGATTTTCAGTGTCTGTGTTTTATACCATGCAAATATTTGTGAATTTTACAAGAGAGATATTTAATATCAATGACTAAATCCTTCATTTTTTCAGATTTCTTCATCTGTTTGGATTAACATCCTCAGCTTCTGCTTCATTCAAATACCCTTAGCAATAATAATGCTTTCATATAATTTGTATCTCTCCTAAAGTTACATACATCCTTATCACTCCTAGTGATCAGTTTGTTCAATAAATCAGTCAGCTAGTTAGTCTTCTTCCCAGATTTTTTTTATAGACTGTTTTATCTTTTTCCCATTTAAAATAAGTTCCTTATTTGGCATTTGAGCAAAGACGTTTTCAAAAGAAAAAAACTTGGATAATGACTGCACTGTTTTTTTCAAGTCTTAAAATTCACTGCTCTATTTGGATTTGTACATAATTGCATTTATTTTTATGGCCAGAATCATTTGCAAAACTATCAACATTTTATGAAAAAGAGGTTCTACTACTTACCAAATTCAATAATATTCAGGGATGATGAGCAGAGACTATTTCCACATTATTTAATAGCATACTTTAGTCTGATATAACCACGTATGTTCTCAAAACAATTGCAAGGAATAGGAGGCAAAAAAGCAAGTGTGACATTTTTTCAGGGTACTTGAAATAAAAGTTGCCACAACAATATACTACTTAGGTTTATTACAGTAATTCTTCCAACTATATGTAGTAGGAGCAACACCCTATCCCATCTCAGATAACTGTGGTGAATAGAATGTGGCAGAAGAGTTTGCCTCAGCATAAACAGTATATAGGTGAATTAATCACTTTTTCCCTATAAGCCAGCATTTGAAGAATTTAGAACATGATTATTAGAATAATTAAAATTACTGTGAATTCAAGTAAAATTATTAAAGACATTAACCATTTTTCAATAAATCCATATTTAGTGTTAGGAAAATTTTTCTAAATGCAGTCATGTTCAAAGATGTCATATCTTCAGTTAAAATATGCAAATTATTCATAAATATAAATTAAGCATATTGTGAATGACACTGTTGGCCTCCAAATATGTTCAGTTTATTTTTTATTTTTTTTAAGATTTTATTTATTTATTTGACAGAGAGAGACACAGCGAGAGAGGGAACACAAGCAGGGGGAGTGGGGGAGGGAGAAGCAGGCTTCCCGCTGAGCTGGGAGCCCGATGCGGGGCTCGATCCCAGGACCCTGGGATCATGACCTGAGCCGAAGGCAGACGCTTCACGACTGAGCCACCCAGGCGCCCCTGTTCAGTTTATTTTATTCACAAAAACCTCAAAAGTAGATTTTCAAAAATATTTCTCCTGTATATCAGAAGTAACTTTTGTCTCTGTTGCATTTACTGGGTCTTGCTAAAACAACTTCACACTTGGCCTTTAATTGCTTAATAATCACTCTCAGACTTTTATTTTCTTTTGCTAAAGCATCCATTGTCCCTAGCAATAATCAACTAATTCCATGATCCCTAAATAACTTTCCCCCATAATTCTGGAGTCTGATACACTTCATCTCCAAGGCACATTCACTTTCACTAGTATGCCATCTCCACCTAACACCTTTCAAACTTCTACCAACAGCACTGCTACTCTGCCATGCAACCAGGAGGTCATTCAGCTTCAAAACCCCATTTGACAGTGTGCTTCCTTAGACCACTGCTGGTACCAACTGTCATAGGTCTGGTTCCCTGGGAACCAGACTGTGAGAACGAGATTTGTATCCATGAAGTTTAATGATGAAGGAACTCAGAAACAACATCTGTGATGAAGTCAGAGAAGCAGAAAAGCAAGGGAGGATTTGCATAAAGACCTCATTTGATCCCATAGAGAGTTCTGAAGCTAAGAGGTCCCTTCCATATTGTTGCAACCAAGGCAAACAGGATGAATCTTTGTACTCTTGCATGGATCAGTCATTAAATGTGGGCTGCCTCCCTGCAGGTGGTACATCTTACTGAGAAGCAGATTCTTTGGGCCAGGTCCTAAAGGAGAGACTTAGCTGTGGGCTATCAGTAGACAACATTCCTGAAAGGTGGGGGTAATGAGTGCCTCCCTCCTGAAGGGGCAATCTGGTAGTGCTCTATAACATTGATTACACAGGTTTTTAACTTCAATATGTGCTCCAATATGCTTCACTGTTATTTAGCCTACAAATTATCCACATTACTGCTAATTTCTACATGATACATTTGTGAAAAGTAAGCTATCTCTGGTTGAAAGTGCTACTGTGTTCTACTTTTTAAGTTAGGAATGTTTCATGGGTGTTACTTGTCCTGAAATGGGAGTACACTTAATCAGGTCTGTAATTTATTGCTAAAGAATGATGTGGAATTTTCTTTAATCTTTCTTTCTTGTTCACTTATTTATTGTTAGAATCTCCCTCTCACATCTTCCAGTAGAAGACTCAATTTCATGCACATCCCCTAGCCAAGTTTCTTGGGGTTTTTTGTTTGTTTGTTTTGTTTTAAATCATTTAGCTCCCAGAAATGTGATGACTTAAGCAGATACTTTCCATTTGCATGATATTATAAGGCTTATAATTTGAAGTAGCTTGTGCCTGACATTTCAATATGTTAGAGAACGAATGTAGGGCAAAATACGTCCCTCTCATAATCTAATGGTTCTTTAAAGGGTTAGTACTTTAGTTTTGCTGACTTCTCCCAATGTGCAACTTCACTCATTATTCACTTCCATAATTGCTAAGTAACATGTCTAAGATTTACACTTACATATGTGTCGTAGAAGAGAGGTAATAATGGATTATAGTGCAGGGTAAAAAAGCCCTAATTACCTGGAAAGCTAACTGTGAACATTAGTGAAAAATCTCACCTTCTTTCAGTAGGAAAAACACTATCTCTTTGATATATGATGATATTTGAAAGTGGGAAGACTTAAAATTTTCTACATAATATTGCTTGGGTTCCATCACTTTTCTGCCAGAGCCCAGAGCTTCCACTTCCCTAATAAAATTTTCTCATGATTTCTGACATATAATTGACTGTTCTACCTATATTCCTGGGCAGTTAAATCTCTCAAATCTATGTGTTTTCATGAGTATTTTAACAAGATGTTATGGATATCAGAAATCAGTTATTATAACATATATTGGAAGCTTCCATATCCTTTTAAAAATGCTCAAAAATAGAAAATGTTATAATGATAATTTAGATTGCAAGCAACAGAAAAACACACACAGCTCATTAAAAAAAAAAAAAGTTTCTCTGATAAATTGCAGGTCCCAAAGTTTGCTCTTGCTAACCTTCACCTCTTAAATGTGCTGCAATGTACGTTACTCAAGTTGTCCTGCACAGGTTAACAAGACTTCATTTTCCCTTAAGCAATGAAGAAAATTTTTTCTGATAATTTAAAATGATAAAATATAAAAATACTACAAATTTTGAGAAAGCCAGAAATGCTCTAATAGGGTTGATAGAATTTTGTCTGTTATGAAAAACAGAAGTATGGTAAAAAGGCTTGGAATCTTACATCTCAGGGGTGGAAGAAGGCAGTAAGTTGTTAAATTTTAACAAGAAGAGATATGTTGGGAAATGGAAAAAAGTAGAATGAAGTTAAGAAATCTTACCAGAGTGAATCTCTTGAAGATCTCCATGTAACTTGAAAATAAGACTGTAAATTATTTTCCCTGGTTTATAGAGGTAACAACTTCCTTACTAGCCCCCACCTACAAAACCCTGATATTCAGGAAACCGAGGCTGATGAAATTACAGAGGCAAGCAAATTCTGTTCAACATTGTATGTTTTCATTGTCAAGATATAAACAAACACTATTTCTAATTTTCAGCATCATTCAGTCCTTCGTTGACAAAAATATTTTCATATTCATACAGCAACATTGAAGTTAACTGTATCAAAAGGTACAAAATTTTAAAATGAGAGAAAAATAAAATGTTGCTTTATAAAATAAAGATCATAAAAATAGTACCTTTTGAATGAACTGTAACTGACTGGAAATTTGACAATTAAATAGTTACTTTAGTTAAAAATGCAAGAATTGACAATATCCTTACCATTTACCTCTATTTTTTTCTTAAGATTTTATTTATTTATTTGACAGAGAGAGAGACACACACAGTGAGAGAGGGAACACAGCAGGGGGAGCGGGAGAGGGAGTAACAGGCTTCCCGCTGAGCAGGGAGCCAGATGCGGGGCTCGATCCCAGGACCCTGGGATCATGACCTGAGCCGAAGGCAGACACTTAACGACTGAGCCACCCAGCTGCCCCACCATTTACCTCTAAACAAAGCCACAAAAGAATAGCATAAAATGATAGCTTTAAACAGTCTTCAAAATCAGTCACCTGATCTGGATGTAAGACCTTCCCTCTATGGTATATAGGATAGTACAAATATTATAAGGATATTTTGTATCTGGGATGGGATTTTTATACTGTTGTAATCACAGAGATGGATAATATGGATGTGCATGCTAATATTATCCATAGATAACATTAATGTATATGTTAATACAAATATATGTATTTGTTTAAAGGGCTTATTGTGATTACTTTTTCTAATGAATACAAATTATAAGTTCTTTACAGGATATTTCTTTTTTTTAAGGGTTTCTTTTTTTAAGATTTTATTTATTTATTTAGAGAGAAAATGTGGGGTGGGGAGAGAGAGAGAATTCCAAGAGGACTCCCCGCTGAGCACGAGCCCAAGACAGGGTTCTATCCCAGGACCCCAAGATCATGATCTGGGCCAAAATCAAGAGTCCCAGGCTTAACCAACTGAGCCCCAATAGGATATTTCATTTAACCAAATTCACTTGCTTTAAAAGAGAATTTTTGATGTTATCCTATTTGCATGGCATTTGACTATGGAGAAAAATCACTTCATTTTAGGAAATGACAATAATATTTGTTATATTAAATAAATATGATGATTAGTATAACTAGTAACATTTTAATAGGACTTATACATGCCAGGCACCATTCTAAATGTTTCACACATATTAATTATATATTATATATATTAACTTATCTAAATTGTACAATAGCTCCTTGATGGAAGTACTAACATTATCACCATATTAAAAGTGATGAAACTGAGGAACAAAAGTTAAATCTTTCCCAATTTATAGAAGCTAGTAAATATTTGTTTTACAATTAAAAGAAAAATTAGTCTTTGTCCAGAGACAAAGCCTCTAAACCCTTGAAATTTCCAGAATGAAATAAAATGAAATTTCCAGAAATTTCCAGAGTTATCTTTGTTATTCACAGTGGGCCCGCAGGGACCATACTGGAGAGTTTATGCAAAAAAGTTGGCCTATGGTGAGCCCCTAGATAGTTTACGCTAATGAGATCACTTAGGGGGAGTTAAATTCACCTTAGACCATGTATCTATTTTGATGGTATCATTTTATTGGATAAAGAACAATGTATAAAGACCACAGAATCTGTCTGTGTCCAAAAAACAAACAAAAAACACCTCATAATGTTTCTATTTTTTAAGAAACTTGAGAAAGTTTATATTCTAAGTATATATTCCCAAATATATATAGTGCTACTTTAGGCTTCATGCTTTTTCAGCATACAAGTGTATCTTCAAAGACTTCAGAAGAAAACAACTGAAAAGCAGGAACAAGACTACAAGACTGTAAATGACATGGACCTACTATGTTTCATGGTTAGTTCTAGAAATTCCGGAAATATCTATCTTCATACAGAAATATGTCATATGCAGGAGAAGAGTCTCCTGTCTTTTCCCTTCATGAAGAAAAAAGAAAAATTAACAAACTAAACCAAAATCAAACCAAAAAAATAATCTTTGAGAAATATCACCATCCTAAGCACTCTTTTGCACTTTTGTTCCACATGGGAAATACCAGGTCTAAAAAGTTGCTAAGTTTCATTCATATAATCAAAGAATTTAATTGCTTACATATTTTTTTAACAAAACAAAATACTAAATTGTTTATAATGTATTTACTTAAACTTAACCAGGAGAATTACACTGGACTAGCTCTTTCTTTTTAAAGGGATTTACTATTTACCACAATTTCGCCATTACTGTGGATTTAATGTGCTTCCTCATATAATCCTAAATCCAATAAGACTGCAGTAGTTTAAAAAATTCCCTAAATAATATTTATATATGGCATGTCCTCATTGTTCTCTTTACTGAATTTTTGCCATGTTCATTCAAATGTCTATAGAAAAAATTAAGATAAAGAACGATACACAGCAAACAAGAAGAAAAGGTGACAAGGAAGGATGTATACAAGATACTTCTATTATTAAAGTGGGTGTTTACATCCACTCAAGGGACTAATAAAGCTGTAGTAAATACATGAAAACATTCAGTCAACTTACAGAGACTTGAGATGAGTTTTTATCCTAATAGCATTGTTTCACTCTTATCAAAATTAATTCAGGATAAGAATCCACATGAATCAATAGTAGGTACCCAACCTGAAATGAAGTGATTGCTTTAAATGATTTCCAATATATCATATCTTACTATATTAGGATATGACAGGTTATGCTGTGCTTCATTGAGTTACATAATATCATTTTGAATATAACTCCAAGTCTATCTAATATAAGATGATGAATCAGGAAATAAAATGACAAGGACTCATTTACTTCTAGGTCTTAAATTAGATTTTTCTGTCCGCACAAAAGGAAGCAAGGAAACCAAAATGGCTTCCGGGAGGGCTGTCTCATTCATGTCAATGAGCAATCACCAGCTACTGTCCCTAGTTCATTATGGACAGAAATGTCTGATGTCTCTGTAAGAACTAGCATAAATGACACAGCTTCTATGGGAACAGCATATATGTGGCTTTCTACTGGTTTGGTGTGAGTGTGATACTGTCAGAAGCCTTCTGTCAAATTTGGGAAATCAGAATATTTCATTAAACAATTGTTATATAATCTGAAAACACCATGAATATCTGTTGTGATCACATTATAATATATATTAAATGAGGAAATAACTTAATGGACATGTGTAAGAAGAATCTAGTAATCATAACATAACTGAACAGAATGTGGTTTGGTATATATTCTGCAATATAAACACAGGAAATAGAAAACTGAAAAAAAAACTTTTTTTTTAAATTAAGAAGAGATGAACATGTTTTATCTAGTTTAAAACTCACTCTGTTCTCATGGATAATAAATATCAAACTTATTCCAACATAGTAGGAATAAAAATCTCATCACTAGAAAAAGGTTACTGTAATTGCTTAGGTAGGGAGGGAGGTAATCTTAATAGGCATGTATCCAAAGATGTTATCAATAACTTAATATGAAAGGTGTGTCAGTGGATTACTGGTACAGAAATGTTAAAAGGCTTAATATAAGTGAAAGAAAACATGATATTTAATAAAAGCAGATAAAAAGAAGTTGGATTCAACATATGTTAATTTAGCTAATCCTCTGTATTTCTCAGATACGCCTTTCCATGTTGCACACTCATTATATATCAAGGTTCTAGTGATCTACAAATGTAAAGAAAACAGATAGGTCTCATTAAGACTTCAATTAAAAGTTACCTGGAGAGACAGTAGACCATGATGACAGAAAACACCATTATTGTATTATCTACTTAATTTATAAAGTAAACTATAAAGTAGAAATAACTCTGAATGTTAGATAACCAAATTTTTATCTGTTGGCACAAGCTGAAAAAAACTAAACAGAGGTGCCTGGGTGGCTTAGTCAGTTAAGCGTCTGCCTTCGGCTCGGGTCATGATTCCAGGGTCCTGGGATCCAGCCCTGCTTTGGGCTCCCTGCTCAGTGAAGTCTGCTTCTCCCTCTCCCTCTCCCCCTGCTTTGCTCTCTCTCTCTCTCTCTGTCAAATAAATAAATTAAAAAAAAAAAGACTAAACAAACAATCTCAATTATTTGCCATGGTGTTTATGCTACCAAATTTGAATATATATCTTTAACAACTTTGTTACTGGTTCAGAAAATATAACAAATAGTTTTATATACTTGTCATGAAAAAAGATATCTACAGGTTATAATCACAAAAATGTGTTTTAAGAATATTTAGGGGGAAAAAGAATGTTTAGGTATAATCAAAAACCAAAAGATGCAGGTGCATCTCCTATAATAGTGGGTAATATACCTATTTATCTCTTGGAATATGCTAGTTTGGTTGATAAGTAATGAAACAGTGAATATTTAATTATACTCCTTTAACCAGATAAATCAATACTATTTTCAGTATATAAAATAATTTTAGCTTCAGTGTTCTGGCTGCACTTCAAGATAGATGATAACATTTTATCCAGTAAAAGTCCTGTTGTGATTTCAAACTGGTAGGTTAGTCTTCTAAGTGCTGAAATATAATTGGCAAAGAAATTTGCATTGCACAATCTAAGGATAACTTCACTTGAGGAGTGGTTAAGGCAAATATCCTGTCATCTGCAAAGCACCACCTGATTCTTTTAGATGAAAGACAGTGGAAAATTTAAAAGCTTATCATAAATATCTTAACAAAATTGATGTTTTGCTATAATGCACAATTAGGAAGCTGAAAACAAAAGCAACAAAGAACCCTCTAAAATGTATTATATATTATGCTAAGTGGAGAAAGACAAATACAATAACATTTCACTTACAGGTGGAATCTAAAAAACAAAACAAATGAACAAACAAAAAACAGAAACAGACGCATAAATACAAAGAACTGATGGTAGCCCGGGGCGGGGGTGGTGGTGGTGGTGGTAGGGGAACGGGCAAAAAAGGTGAAGGCGATTAACAGGTACAAACTTCAGTTTTAAAATAAGTAAGCCATGGAGATGAGGAGTACAGCATAAGGAACACAGTCAATAATATTGTAATAACATTGTATGGTGATGGATGGTAACTACACTTAATGTGGTGAGCATTTTGTATGTATAGAATTGTGGAATCACTCTTGTGTACCTGAAACTAAGATAATATTATATGTCAACTATACTTATATAATACATTATTTTTAAGTGAAAAAGTATCGTAAAATTTACTTTTCCTTCTCATTCATTTTGTCTTGTCTCAAAAGTGTGCTAAGCTGCTAAATTACCAGGAGTTAGATTTTCTTGCATTTTTTAAGTTGCATTAAGTTTTTAAATGGATGGGTGCATCTGTTTTGTTGATTCAAGGGATATCATCCATCATCTCTGTGAAGGCATCTGGGATATATTACTGCTTTTCAGAAAATATATACTCATGTTGAAAATCTTAGATGTAACACCTAGATACACCACCTACTTTTTTACTTTATGCCTTCTGCATGGAAATATAGTTCTTCTCTGTGTCAGCTTAGCAAGGACAATTAGCCATGACAAAAGGAAGCTTATTATTGTGCCTTGAATTTTGTTTTCTTGAGATTTTAGTCATAGTTTGATTTTATTTACTAATTATGTAGGAAATTTTCATTTTTCTCCTGTTCTTGCTCAGGTATGCTCATTTGTCTTATTTCCTGCCTAATCTTCCCTCTCCTCTCCTCCCTTCCCAACTTGTCTCCTCTCCTCTTACCTACTAATGACACCTAACAAAAGAGCTCTTTAATTAGTTGGCTTATTTATTTATAATATTAAGGAGACTGGGATCTCAACAGATTTGATAAGCCATAGTACTTATGTGTAAGGCTTCAAAACAAAATTTTTTTTTTAAAAAAGAATTTATTTATTAATTTATTTATTTGAGAGAGAGAGAGAGATTGAGCATGGGCAAGTGGGGGAGGGGCAGAGGGAGAGGGAGAGAATGAGTCTTAAGCAGGATCTGTGCTGAGCATGGAGCCTGTCTGGGGCTTGATCTCACAACCCTGAGATCATGACATAAGTCAAAATCAAGAGTCAGATCCTTCCTTAACCAACCGAGCCACCCAGCTGCCCCTTCAAAACAAATCTTTTTATTTTCCAGGGACTGTTCTTTGTGCCTTTATGGGCACATAAAGAGGCACATAGACTAACCTTCATCAAATTGTGATTAGAAAAATAAACCAATATTTGAGAATCAAAATAAGCACAAGTTTCACTGTAAGCTAACCAAAGTTCTTCATTTTTAAAATGAGAATAAGAGGGCATCTAGGTGGCTCAGTTGGTTAAACGTCTGCCTTCAGCTCAGGTCATGATTCCAGGACCGAGTTCCCGAACCGATTCGGGGAGGTCCCTGCTCAGTGGGAAGTCTGCTTCTCCCTCTCACTCTCCCTCTACCCCTCCCTCCTGCTTGTGCTCTCTCTCAAATAATAAAATCTTTTAAAAAATAAAAATACAAGATGAGAATAAGGAAAAGTTTACAAAGAATCAATGTGAATCAAAAATAAAACTATAGGGGCGCCTGGGTGGCTCAGTCAGTTAAGCGGCTGCCTTCGGCTCAGGTCATGATCCTGGGTCCTGGGATCGAGCCTCGCATCGGGTTCCCTGCTCAGCGGAGAGCCTGATTCTCCCTTTCCCTCTGTCTGCCACTCTGCCTACTTGTGCTATCTCTCTGTCAAATAAATAAATTTTTTAAAAAATCTCAAAAATAAAACTATATATTCTAAACTACTATAGAAACAAAATAACATCTCCAACTGAAAACAATGTTTCTTTATGAACACTTGCTAAAAAATGTTTACTCAATTTGACATTATTGATTGAATATTAAAATCCAGCAGTGATTTCCTGCTCAATAAAATGGTTGTTTATAAGTTCATATTAGAAATAAGTTTCACTGTGTAAAATCCATATTTCAATATTCAACATATATGCTAATATGTTATATATACACATATATACAAACATATATAGGTATCTATCCAAATTAATTTAATGAAAAGTTGTGAATCAAGATGTAATAAGAAAAAACAGAAGTTTACAGAGTAATTATGTAAAATGGGATAAAATAATTGATAAACTATACAGAATATTATTTTGACAAGTATCACAAGTTCTTTGCAAATATATTATTCAAAAAGTGGTAGTAAATCAAAACAGTTATTTGAAGTCTTTTTAAAGAAAAAGAAATTTTAAATGATTTTATATTAACAAGGAAACTGTCAAATCAACGGACGTTTCCTTTCTCATATTAATGTTTTACTGGAGCATGTGGTTTTTTGAAACAGTAAGTTCTCTCAGTCAAAATACTTGAATTCAAATATCATGAGTTTTGATCAAAGACAAAAAAGATGAAAAAGGAAAAGATCTACATAGATGTTGCTGCTGTATAAAGAAGTTATTCCTGCCTAATTCACATGATAAATCAGAAACACAGCCTTAGAACACAGGGCAGATATTTAAAAAATATATATATATGACTTGATATGAAAATGGAGAGGGTTTTCCTATAAATATAGCATTTTATGTTTTTCCCCCTTTGTTTTTTTTATTTTTTTATTTTTTTGGAGACAGAATGAGAGAGAACACACATGGGGAGTGGGGGAACAGAGGGGGAGAGAGAATCTTAAGCAGGCTCCATGCCCAGTGTGGAGCCTGACATGGCATTCAATCTCATGACCCTGAGATCATGACAGGAGCCAAAACCATGAGTCAGATGCTTAACCAACTGAGCCACCCAGGCGCCACTATAAATACACCATTTTAAAGGCAGCTGCCCTCTCTAAATGTAGGAGTTCCTACATTGTCCTGACAAATAAATGATCCACGCACTTAATAATTTCTATTATCACTTTATGTTAAATAAATCCCAAAGTAGTCTTGATATAAGAGCAGATAGCGCTATAAAAATCAGAAATGCCAGGGTCTACATTCATCTTCTGTTACTCCAGCTGGTTAAATTTTGTGATTCTAATGATCATTCAATTATACATTTATAAAGCACCTATACAAAACCATATGCTGTAGAATTTCATGTATTTCATAATGGCAGTGAGATGGACAGGTAAACAATCATACAATCAACCATGGATGCTATGAACTTTCTACATATTAGGAGATAGTGTTCGAAAAACAAAATGTTGGAAACAAGAGACCATTGTCTCTTTACCTACAGGGATGCTACAAAAAAGAAAAATGACCTGGTCCAATCCCTTTGTAAAGAGACAAATTACAGCCCTTCTGGTAATCACACATGTGTGGTACTTGGTAATGGGTAAATCCTTAGATTTGAAATGCTTTTCCAAGGTGTGCTTCGCCTGTTCAGGACTGCATGTAGAGAATAAACTTGTTATTTTAGGATCTATTATGAAACAACTTGAGAAATGTAATATAAACTATGTAATTACCAGGTTATAACTTGTAGATGTTTCACGAACAAAAGTTCCCTTTTGTGTAAATGATGACCTACATGCATCACTTAGGGGTCACAGATGTTAAAACCAAACTAGGAAATATCTTTTTTTTAAAAAAGATTTTATTTATTTGACACACAGAGAGAGCGAGAGAGAGAGAGAGGGAGAGAGCACAAGCAGGGGGAGCGGCAGGCAGAGGGAGAAGCAGGCTTCCTGCATGAGCAGCTAGAGCCCCAATGTGGGGCTCGATCCCAGGACCCTGGGATCATGACCTGAGCTGAAGGCAGCGGTTTAACCAACTGAGCCACCCAGGCGCCCCCAAACTAGAAAATATCCTAACATAGCAAGAAATAAATCTGGGGAGCCTGTGGGAAGTCCTGCACTTCTCCACGCTTCTTCACCTATGTTTCAAATGTACTGTTACTTTTGAAATTTTGAAATATTAGTAAACTTTGGTATTGGCTAAGAGTTCCAATTTTTGTGAGATTTAACAATCCCAGGTTGCCAGTTATCGGGCTGGTGATCTGGTTTGAAGGAGAGGATGATAAGATTTGTTTTGAAGCTGGTTGAGCAAAGCAATTACTCTATATTTACATAGATTGTATATTCTGGGGTATTGTAATGGGTGGATTAATGGAGATTACAGGACTTAATTCTCCAAATCCATCCACTTCTTGGCACTATCACTGTAGTGTAAATAGTGTACATACCTAAGAGATAAGCAAATTTTATGTGTAAATAGGTACACATCAGTTACTTAGGAAGAGGAGATGAGATTGGACTGATAGTCATTTTTCATTTCCAGTGCCATTTTTATTAGTTTACTAGGTTACTAGGTAGGCCAATAAATGATATTCAACAAATAAATGACATATATGGATTTATACTTTAGGTGAATATATATTGACCTTGATATAGAGAACAAGTTGGAGAAGAACATAAGCAGAGGCCAGGAGAATAGCTGGCAGGGTTGGAGGTGGAGTTATTGAGGGGCAAATTGTTACAGAATTTATGTATGCATAGCAGTGAGAGGTGCAGAGATATTATGACCGATTGTCAAACTGCCCTATGTCAGGATTATGGATAAGTTAAGTAAGGTTCAGGATGGACATAGTTATTTGTCTTCCATAAGTAATATTTGTCAAAAGAGAGAAAGGAGTTGTAAGAAGAGTCTTAGAACCCCATAATTTGTTTTCCCTCCCCCACCCCTCCCCCTCCTCTTCCTTTCTATATAATCCACTGGTTTAGAGAACAGGAGGAAGGTGTTAGGATTATCTGTCCTGTGGAGCTAGTCTATGAGAATCCTTCTAGATATTATAAATATGCACATGACCTCTTCACATCAAGCTTCTCTTTAGCTGCAAAGTGGACATTATCAGCAACCAAGCCCTTCTAGGAGCTTTTTCAAGCTGTATCAATCACTTAATCTCTTGGCAAGTGCCTAAAATTGCAAGCATGTAGGAGAGACTGAAGCATACGGAAAAGACAAATCATCCTAAAAAGCCAGGGGAAATTCATATTAAGAATACAATTTCAGAAACAGAGAAATTTAGTATAAATGAGAGATGGGGGAAAAAGGGAGGGGCCACAGGGGTTTCCATAATTTAATACTCTTGGAAAGCACAGACAGTAGTAGCAAAGGATAGACTACCCCCTGATCTGCCCTGTGGACAGACAGGTGCACACAGCGGGGCTCTTGGGGTTCTTTTCCCCAGGACCAACATGCTGGGGACAGGGAAGGAGAGGAAAAAGGGGTCATTTTTCTTGGCAGTGAATGAGGATAAGTTGAGGCCACATTGCCACTGCGTACCCCCAGTGTGTGTCTGGGCCAGTCTGGGGATCCTCTGTTCACTCCCTGAATTTGTGCACAGAGATGAGGGTACTCCAGCACTTCACGGGTTGCGGTCAGTTTTGTTAATAAATTGGTCCCTGAGGTCAACCGGTAGGATCAGGGATAGGAGGCTGAAGCATGAGGTGGGGACCCCGACATTCATGGCCTCACACCACTGTGCTGCCTGGCGAGTTACCTGGTTGGGAAGAGATGCCCTCTACCACCGACTTGCTGGGTGACGTGGACCAGCTTCCTTCCTTCTGCCTGGGCCCCCTCTCCTCACTGTGAAGGTCTTGGCCCGGCCCAACTGAGGATGAGGCCCTCCGCGGCAGGCGGTGACAACGCAGTCCTCCAGCAAAAGGGCCATCTTGCACTCCAGGGCCTCCAGCAGCGGCACCTCAGGGATACACAGCGCTGGGTATGGTGTAGGTGAGGACCTAGGCTGGGGTCAGCGGGCCGCGGAGCACTGGGCCTCCTGGCATGTCATCCCTGTGCACGCCTCCACAGCTGCCCAGGCTAGTGTCGCCCAGGCCAACACTGAAGGGAGCATCTTCCTCAGCAGCCCGCTGCGTTCGGGGCTCTGTGGGAGCACAAGAGCGGGCGGCGGGGAGCCAGGGCGGGAGGCACCTGCGGGCATGCGCAGTGCGCTGGGAGCGTGGCCCCAGGACAACGCACGGGGCTGCGCCGCAGCAGAGAGCTCCTCCTCCGTGAGCTCTCACCCGCCCCGCGTCCTGGCTCGCGGGAGCTGACTCGGTAAGTGGTGGAGCCGCTTGGGCAGAGCGGAGAGCAGCCAAGCCTCAATCAATAGCTCTAAGCCCTTCCTCCTCCTGTCCATTCCATTCTCATCACCTGTGGCTGCCGCCGCCCACTAGGTCCTCAAGAAGTAGAGAGCCAAGGCCACAGCCTTGACTCAGGACCACTGGCTATGGTGCAGGTCACCACTCGGCCCTTGGAGAAGGGTCACATGGTGACCAGGTCATCTTTGCCACTTGTCACCATGTAGCAGCTGTCAGGGCTTCAGAACATGCAAAGCAGGCCCTCCAAAGTAGCTCTTTCTGAGTGCGCACGGGAGCGGGAGGTGAGCGTGGAAGGAGCTCTGGCAGCGGTTCTGACCGAAACGGGCTGGGTGCGGGCTGCAGGCGAACTTGTTCGGTGTCCCTCACCCAGCGCCTCCTTGGCCAGTTACAGGGCCCTTGCTCTTGGCAGTGTAGACACGGAAGCCTGGGCCCCGCGTCAGCGGGCTGTACACTGGACTGGCCCGGTTGCATAGGTCTCTGTCGTTATACAGGTACCCGTAGCCACTTCCCGGTTATCAGAGACAGGCTGTAGGACTCAGTCAGCCACTTCAGATGTGTTCTTGGTCTTGTCCATCGGCCATTCCTCATTGAATAGCTCGCTGGTGTCCTTCTTGTTGAGATTCAAGTATTGCACCTGACTAAGGGAGAACCCCACCAGCAGGGAGATGGTCTCTGTGACAGCAGTGAACTGACTGAAGTCTTGGCAAGTGATCTGGGTGCCCCTATAGATGCAAAATCAATGCAAAAGCAATGCAAAAAGCAATGCAAAAAGCAATGCAAAAAGACAAGATGACTTCCTTGAAGATTAGAGCTGACACCCATAAGAAGAAATACTGGAATGGGAAGTCCACCTGACTCTCAGAGAGATAATTAAGAGATAATTCCCTTCAGGGATTATAAAGAAGATACAAAGAAAATTCAGGGAAATAAGAAAGGACTATAAGAAAACTCAAATTTCATGAGTAATATGTCCATGCAAAAGGTAAGAAAATCCTCACTAACATAGAATGTAAGATTAAAACATTTTGCTCACATTGGAGAGGAAAAATGAAGTAATCAAAATTATGAAAGAGGCAATAAATACAGAATATATCCCACCTGTACTGGTAAATACTCAAAGACAGTAGGGCATTGTCAGCAATATTTTCAGTTTATAACTCAAAATTTAAATATAATGGAAAATGTTAGGAAAACTTGTTTTTTGGAAAACACAATATTTTTTGAAGTAGTATTCAACCTGACTCTTATACTAAATTACAAACTCAAGAATGAAATAGTATGGCTAAAAAATGATACCTTTACTAAATAATAAATGGCATAAATAAAGAAAAATCTATAGAATTATTTTACATGGAGGCATAAGGTTTAATTTAATTACCAAAAAATGAACATATAGTAAAAAACCTATATAATGATGAGCCAAGATCTTATATTAACCAAAGTAATAGATAGTGATTAAAATATAGTGATTAAAATAACTGAAGTCAAATTCTTTTAAATTCCTTCCAAAGCAGAGATGAATTAGAACACTCTAAATCAAAAATATAGGTAAAGACAGGTTTTTTTAATATAGAGAAAGTGGAAGTGTATGACTATAGAAGTGGTAAATATAAAGGTTTTAGCATACTAATTGTTAACACACATGAATATATGTGAAATTTTATCATTATTCATAATTTTCAGATTTTACAATTGCCTAGTACTCAAAAATCTAGAGCAAAGTAAGTGCTCAACAGATAATGATGACAATGTTGATCATTATAATTGCTCTATAACATTTTTAAAAAGCACATCTACTATATATACATGCACATATATATGGGAAAGAAAATGGAAAAAATTGTAAATTAAGGCAAAGCATAGATGTGTAATGAGTGAAAGGGAATTTTTTTTTTATATTAATTGATGCTTTAGAGAAAGAATTGTATGCTGGAAAACAGAGGTAGATAGAAAAGTCAGTGATTCAATCTGCCCTTGAAAAGCCTAAAGCCTCAGTGGGACAGAAAGTTTTCTAGAGCATAGGCATTGAATTGTAAAGAATTCTAATGAGTCAAAACTTCTCTAACTCAAGAATATATAGAGGTTTCTTACTCTGGGGAGTAGAAAATCTGAGGTCCCTGAGAAATAGAACATGCTAGTGAAAATGGTTGCGGAACTGTAACAATTTTCTGGAATCTAAGAGTTAGGAATATCTCTATCACTTCCTGGGGTGGATTGGTTGTTGTAAAAACATTCAATGGGAGAAATAGTTCTCCAATGTAAAGGACCCTTAAATCCACATAATTTTCTCACCTGCAGTGTTGAGTAAGAACCAGTGATTTCTGGTTCTTCAATTATGTACTTAATCATGTTATATCAATATAAATATAAATTATATTTATCAATGACATAATTATCTACCTATAAAATAAAAAACAATCAGCAAAAATAATGAATAAAGTTGATGAATTTATAAGTACCCCAAATTTAAACAGCTTTTTATTTATCAATAATACCGACCTAGAAAACTTAACAAAATATTCAGAAGAGCCTCAGGAAAAAAAAATTGTGACATGCTTAGAAATAATTTTGGGGAGAACATTGTCTGATTTAAAGAACATTTGAATAAACATAAAGATATAAGGTGAGTCGTAATTATAAAGATATAATTACTTCACAGATTAATGTATACATATAATTGCAAAATTAAGAGGAATAGAGAAATTCACAAAATTAATAGTGCTTTTGAAAGCTGGCCAAGTACAAAATAAAAACTATAAAATCACTATCATTCATATGCAGAAAAATAACCAGATAGAAATTATAATTGAAAAACATCCATTTTAATAGAAGCAATAAAATAGTGTATTCAGAAAACAAGAGTGATAATTTTGCTTTCAGAGGGAAAGAATTATGAAGAAGGTGATGATGGATTAGATTACAAAACAGGAGAGACTTCCTTTTTTCTTCATTGGACATATAAATTGAAAATAAAATCATGCAGTCCACTTCCCAGTTACAAGTGAGATAAGGTATCTTGGGGCAGACTTCCATCTGGGAACACTAGAAAATCTGAATAAACTGAAAAAAAATTAGGTAAAGCACCAATCTAGAATTACATAACCAGCAAAATACATCCTTCAAAAAAAGGAAGACCAAGAAAGGAGATGAAAGAAACAGTAACTGGATAAATCAACCTAGTAGCTGTAGTAATGCTAAATAAAGCAGAAAATTAGTCCAAGTAGAACACTGGGCAAAGTAAAACATAAGGCAAGGAACATTACTACAGATAAAAAGGGATGTGATAGTTAATTTCATGTGTCAGTTTGACTGCATCATAGGGTATCCAGATATCAGACTAAACATTATTTCTGGGTGTGTCTGTGAGGGCATTTCTGGATGAAATTAGCATCTGAATTGGTGGACTCAAAGAGTTTGCTGTCCCCAACATAGGTAGGTATCATCTAATCCACTGGGGGCCTGCATAGAGCGAACTGACGGGGGAAGCTTTTGTTTCCTGCCTGCATGTTTGAGATGAGACATCTCATCTCATCCTCTCAGGTCCTCCAACTAGGATTTACATCAGCTCCTCTGGTTCTCAGGCCTTTAGATTCAGACTGAATTATACCACTGGCTTTCTTGGATCCCAGACTTGTAGACAGCAGATCATGGACTTCTTGGCCACCATATTCATGTAAGTCAATTCCTAATATAAATATACACATATATATTTATATTTTAATATATATTAGAGAATCCTGACTAATACAAGGGCTATTTTACAATGATAGTGAACTTAATCCATCAGTAGGATTCTAGGTCAGTATTCATCCCAAAAATATAGCTTCAAAAATATATAAAGCAAAAATTAAAAAAAAAAAGAAAAAGAAAAATAGACTAATCGACAACCATATTGGAGACATTAATCTTCCTCTCTCAAAAGTTGATCAAAAGAGTAAATTTAAAAATTGTAAAGATGTAAACATTCTAAACACCACAATGAACAAAAAATGGAAATAACAAAGAAATAATGTTTAAAAATACTAGAAAATGCTACACTGAAAATTAAGCAATTATTTTAAAGTAATCATAGATTTAAAAAATTCACCGCAGAGATTATAACATATGTGGAAATGATTGATAATGACGATGTAATGTATCCAGTGTTTGCTTCTGACCAGATGGAGCAACAGGATTTACCTTTCTGTGGAAAACAGCTAAGAACCTGGGCGAGCTATGTGAGACAATAGTTTTTTGGGTTTTGTTTTGTAAATGTTTTGTTTTAATTCAGTATAGTTAACATACAGTGTTATATTAGTTTCACATGCACAGTATGGTGATTCAACAATTCTATACATTCCTCAGTGTTCATTATGGTAAGTGTGCTCTTAATCCCCTTCACCTGTCTCACCCATCCCCCACCCAGCTCCCCTCCGGTAACCATCAGTTTGTTCTCTATAGTTAAGAGTCTGTTTCTTTGTTTGTCTTTCTCCTTCGCGCCTTTTTTTTTTTTTTTAAATAGCTTGGAAAATACTGAACATCAGGTGTAGTTTAAACCCTGACAATTGGTTTTTCTTTTTTGTATTGCAAGGGTTTTACTTAAGCTTCAATTGCCAAGGTATCCACTTTAAAGGCAGCTATCTCAAATAAACACATAAACACATCCACACAATAGATAAAGAGTCAAGCAGGCTACCCCCTTGATATTCCTTTGTTTAACAATTTTTGGTTGATTTAGATAACTGACCATTTAGGTACTTTTTTCTTTTCTTTTTTTTTTTTCTGTGCTTTAATTTCTACTCTTATGTTTTAATTTCACCAATAAAGAGTTGAGCCCATGAACTCTAGGCCTTCCAGTCCCAACCCCAGTAAAAGCAGAATCCCGGGCCTACTCGCTCTCTCTTCCCCACCAACCAGCAGCCTTATTTTGGGACCCCATGCATGCCATGTACACTACAGGACTTGTGAGTAATAAACCTTGTTTCTTTCAAAGTTTCCTGATGGTTATAACTAAGGGAGGTTTACAATTATAATAAGAACCATAAGGGCCAGTCCAGCCACAACAAAACTGGTCCCAAACTGGGAACCCAGGAACCTGGTCCAGGGAAATACTTTCAGGTATTCCTAGCCAATAGCACAGCTATCAATAGGCTGAGACCACACACCACATCAGGCAACGAAGCAGAGTAATCTCTGAGAGACAGAAAGCAAATCCGATATATTCTAAGATGCCCCAGCTCACTGCCTTGAAGAGGTTTCCATGCTCTGGGGAAAGAGGAGGAATCCAGGCTGAGCTTGGCCCAACCCCTTAAATAGAAGTAAAAGAACTGAGTGTCCAGGGTTATCAAGACAGCTACATGGAAAGACTTCACAAGACAGAGTACCAGAGATGAGAGAACTGCATACATAGAGAAATCTGGAGATGTGCAGAGGATCCTCTTGTAGTATTCAATAGCATACCATACATATATCTGAGGAAACTTTCTAAAGTGAGGAAAACTACCACCCAAAAAAGATTAGAGGGACCAGTATTTGAAAAGTTTCAAGAGCCCAGGGATAGTGCCTGTTTACCAATACAACTTTATAATTCACAAGACATTGAGTAGATCATTCAAGAGTGCCTTGCCCTTGTAATGGGGAAAAATCACCCTTGATGAAGTGGTTGCTTTGGTTTGATAATGATGTGAAACAACTAGATATTTCATACATTGCTGGTGTTAGTAAATTACAGCCATATTGGGAAAGTCTTTAGAAGTAACAACTAAAGATGAGTATGTGCTTGCCCTATGATAAAAATTCCACATATAGATTAATACCTAGAAGAAATGTGTGCAAATGTTTACCACGCAACATATAAAAGAATTTCACAGCAGTACTATTCGTATTTGAAAACTGGAAATTACCCAAAATACACAAATAAAAGAATGGATTGTTGTATTCATACACTGTATAATACTGAAATGAATATATTACAATTACCTACAACCACATGGATGAATTTTACAAGTATATTTTGAGCAAAAGAAATAAGCCACAATAGATTACAAAATGTATGTTGTCATTTACATAAAGTTCAAACAGACAAAATTATTTTATGAAATTTAAAGTCAAGGAAATTACTTTCATCTTTCATCTCAGCAAGTGTTCTGCTACCTCTTTTCTTTGTGCTAATAATTTATGTCCAAGAAAATCCCAGAAGCATTTATGGAATAAATTAATAATCCTAATAATCCTGCTAGCTAATAATAGCTAATAATCCTAATACTGATGAGCTTAAAAAGGGTCATAGAAGCCATGCCAAATTCTTTAGTTTAGAATAGGATCCTTGTGTGTTTCTTTTTGCTAAAACTCATCTCTCCCATCATTGTGCCAGAGTTTATCACATATTCAACTACTTTCTGGATAGCAATATCTGTATGTCTAAAATCACACATAACCTAAGAAATTCCAGAGATTAACTCATACATTTCTCCACTAACAAATTATGTCACTCATGCTGTATTCCAAGCCTGTATTCTATGCCTAGGGTATTTCACCTATAGGCAACTGTTGCAAGTAATTTGGAAAATAATCATCCATCCCCGATGGTTTTCTCCCAGATGTGTCCCAAGTGTAGCTGTTCTTCTATTTATCCCTAGTACGTTTGCCTTAGCTCAGGTCCCTATTGTCTCTTAATTAGGTTGATACAATAGTCTTTTGATTTATTAGCCCTTTTCTATCATATTTATACACTTTCTGTCAGTATGGTCTAAATTTCAAATTTGTATTTTCAGTTAAAAATGGCCAACCACAAATTTTTTTTTAAAGATTTTATTTATTTATTTGAAAGAGAATGAGAGCGCACACGAGAGGGGGGAGGGTCCGAGGGAGAAGCAGACTCCCCGCCGAGCAGGGAGCCCGATGTGGGACTCAATCCCGGGACTCCAGGATCATGACCTGAGCCGAAGGCAGTCGCTTAACCAACTGAGCCACCCAGGTGCCCCATGCCAACCACAAATTTAAACTGCCTCTTTGTCCACCCAAAGACAAACATATGAAAACATAAAAGGCCTGAGGAAATGAAAGCCAGCTAAAACAAAATCTGAAGAACTGAACTATAGAAAGAAGATTTTATCAGATTTAAGTATGAAGAAACATGTGAAGCTACATCCTAAGAACTCTTGTTAGTTGTAGCAGTTCCAAGGTCAACCCTAAAAAGTCTTAAAATTAGTCAACAGTCGCCCTTTCTCTCTTCAAGGAGATTCAACATCAGCAATGATTTATGTTCTCTAGGCTAATTGCAATTCACTATGGAAAGTAAGTACTTAGACTGCTGAGTCATAAATGGGAAGCAAAGCAAAATGGGAAGCAGTTCTCAAAGGATGTAGAGAAAAACTAAAAAGGCAGCCCTTCCGAGTAGGAAAACACTTTATTTTGTTTGTTTGTTTGCTTGCTTGTTTTAAGTAGGCTCCACACCCAGCATGGAGCCCAGTGTGGGTCTTGAACTTAAGACCCTGAGATTAAGACCTGAGCTGAGATCGAGAGTCAGATGCTTCACCTACTGAGCCACCCACGCACCCCCAAGTAGAAAAATATTTTAAACTGATTCGTTTTTAGAATAAAGCCCTCTTTAATTTCTCAAATATTGATCCCCCAACTTACCTGTGTAAAAGAAATTCTGCTAGTTGATAACTCCTGATTTCTTTTACTCGAATCCTTCTTGAGGATCCATATAAGATCATAAAGAAAATGACTTGAAATTAAAAATAATCCAATGCAGTACAAACTATTGGGAATTGAATAGAGATTATTTTTTCTATCATCAGCGCCATCTCCTGTTTCTATTGATACACACAGGAAACTATACACTCAGTTGAAACTATGAATTGATATTTTCTGTGTAACCATTACATTATGCTTAATACCTTTCTTGAGAAAGGAGAATAGATGGATATGTTATATGTGTGAGAGTCTGCATTGTGTGAGTGGAGGTCTTGGTCCTTGGATTCCCCACAAGAAGATCTAGGTGGAGATCCGAGCTCAAATAAAGACAGCCAGAAGGAAAGTAGCAAGCACAAATTAGTTTATTAAAGCATAAGTACACTCTCAAGGTGGGAGAGAGGGCAGGTTGGTCAAGGTAGAATGGCCTCTTGGGTTGTTCTGAAATTGGATATTATTGGGTCTCTCTAGGCTGGGAGGAGCTGTGAAGTACAGTGGGGTGGTTTCTAATGGCAGCTGCTTCCACTCATTTGGGAAACTCCTCCCACAGTTTGGGAGAGGGAGTTTTTCACCCTGCAAGGTTTGTACCAGAAGGTCAAGGCAGCCTTTCTCCATTAGCCCAGGTGTATTAAAATGCAAATGCATTACAATTAGTCTAGGGGTTACCCTGGGGCAGAGGTGGAAAAGGAGAGCACATGTTTTGCACCTGTGGCTCTTGATCTGTCAGCCCCAAGTCCTGGAAGCTACAAGGTCAAGATGTTGACCTCCTGGGCTTATAATGTATAGCTTTTTAAAATCACCATCCTTGCTTCCAGCTCATGTCTCTATCATTCCCCTTCAGGAACTTGGGACTCTGCGTGCAGGCATTCCTTTCACTGATCATGTGCAGTTTCTACCTAACAGATTCAACATTTTCTCAAGATATATTTAGCATTTTGGGGTGTCTCTAGACTAATGTAAGAGAAGGGAAAATTCCTTCCCCCAACCAAAGTTCTTCCAGCTAGTTTAGGAATTAAGTTGACATGAGACAGGTTAACAGGATAACAAACCAAACTTTTATTACCAGTGCACACAGGCCTAATAATGAAATCGAGACCAAGAAATGATCAAGGAAGGCAGGTTTTTTTTTTTCATTTAAATAATAGCTTTAATAATTTAAATGTAAGATATTTAAGCATAGTTTCATGATTACAAAAGAACTACATAACATTAGAATAAAAATCGTGTTTTTTCTCATAAAGATATGTTGTTTTTTTTCCTTTTTTTCTGTAAGTTTTCAATTTAATTCGTTTGTTAACATAGTGTTATATTAACTTCAGGTGTATAATATAGTAATTTAACACTGCCATACATCACCCTGTGCTTATCACAACAAGTGCACTCCTTAATCCCCATCACCTATTTAATCCACCCCCCCACCATCCAAAGTAGCCAGTTTTTATATATTTTAGACAAAGAGATAATAAATTTGTGAGGAATTGATAAGATAAAGAAAACAAATCTTTGGGAGCTTTAATTAGTAAGGAATTCTAAGCAGAATTTGGGATGAGGTAGTAGATTGGTAAAAAGTAACAAGGTTTGTTTCTATAGCTTTCTCAGCTTTAAAGTCCTTATCTCTGGTAATAAGGATGTCTGTACTTCTTAGTACAGGGAGAGTACTTTTCATATGGGAGATTTATTTCTTGCTCTGAGAGGGGCAGAAGAGGATCTGAATATCCTTGTACCAGCCGTTTCCCAAGTAGTTTCAATTCAAAGTAATCAATATGCTATTGTAGCACATTTGGGGGTTGCCTGTTCTGGGCCCCTATGCTAGAAAGGAGGATGTTTCTAGTTTTTCAGTAGACAAGATAGGGGTTAGATACATATAAAATAAGCTTATATGATGATTGCAAAGGCATAGTTTTAAAAGTCAGGGAGTACTCATCAGTAAGTATTCAAGAAATTCTTGTTGTTTTCTTGGGGGCAGGCACAATCTTAATTCATGAGAACCATACAATTTATTTGGAGAATCAAGACTAATATATTTGAAAGGGTGGGCATATACTAAAGGGCTATTTTGTAGTGCTAGCAACTAGTGCAATAGGAGTCAAATGTATACAGTTTACCCTTTATTGATCACTAAAGATAAGAATGGAGATTGGTCTTAAAGAATGACTGTGATTAGAGCTTGGCAGATGTGGGAGAGAACCATGATTTCCTAGGAAGAATAATTAAGAAGGTAAAGAGATATACATGTTAGGTAAAGTCCCAGAAATAAATATTTTAGGTTTGTAGGCTGCCATATATAACCTGTCATATAATTTCTTCTTTCTACCCCCCAATCATAAAAAAATGTAAAAAAAGGAAGGATGGAAGGAAGGAAGGAAGAAAGAAAGAAGAAAGAAAGAAAGAAAGAAAAAAAGAAAGAAAAAAGAAAAGAAAAAAATCACTTTTTTTTTTTTTTTTGCTGGAGGACTGTTTATAAATAGTCAGTGAGCCAGATTTGGCCAATAGACCATAGTGTGCCAATCCCAAATTTAGAATGACTATGAGGTATTTTGCCTGACAGGATTGAGAGTTTAATACTGGACAGTAATGGTAGAGAAGTTTGGAAAGAAAAGGTAAAGTCATTATATTAAGCTATATTATTCAGAACATTGAAAGCCAGAATGAGGCATTGGACTTGGTTTTGATTTTATCCCCTAAATACAAGGTGAAAGTATTTGTACTCCAATTAATTTCAGCTATCTTTAGCATTAAGCCAAATTATTTTTCTCATTTGATCCTAGGAAATCAAATGGAGGGTGTTTAATTAAATGGGAACATTAAATCAAGTCTCGCTTTACCTCTTATTGGGTAGAGCCAAAGCATTCTGTTTTAAAATTTTCTATTGCTTCTGAAAGTACACCTTTTAATGAAATTCAGTGACTGCTGGTGTTAATATGTTGACCTTGGATGTTCTGATGCACAAATTAAATGAAGACCATATGGGGTGGTTTTCTTTGGAGATGATGTGTATTTTGTACTTGTGATATTAAGGGGACTGTTATTGAAACTCAAATCCTAAATTTTCTATTTGCTCACAGCTGGGGTATCCCTAGGTGCTGGTAAGAGTTGTCAGAGTTCCCTGGTAAAATTTTAGAGGTTTCAAAAATTTCCGAATCCTCACAGCATTTTTACATATCTATACTTGTGAATTCCTTAGGCAGTGGCTTTCCTAGTAGGATATATATGAGCATGAACATATGTGATACATAATCCATATTTTACACAGGTGAAATTCTTTGTTATCATCTGGATTTTTAATTCTGATAAATCAGTTTCTTATAATGTGTGTTTAAATGTTATGGAAATATGGAGAAATATAGAAAAGAGATAATCTCAGAAAAAATTCTAGTAGTAAAACTTTCACAGAGATGAATACATGATTTTGATAATGATGATATGAGAAAAATATGTAATAGTATGTAGGATTGCTTAGGAAATTAAGTGAAATGGAGTAATGTGGGGTCATGATTGATAGAAGGAAGAGAAAAATACTGTTAATTGACATCAAGTTACAATTTTTAAGTAAAATGTCTCAGCGAACTAATAAAAAATAATCCAGACAATTTTAAATTCAATGGGTCAGTCAATAAGTATGAAAGTTTATAAATGAGGAATTAAAAGAGAAATCAGAAAGCAGGGAAGTGATTGAAACAAATTATGAAAAAGGTTAAAGTTACTTAGACATGCATGTTTTAAAATTACAAAATTTAAGACTCTGCTAAGGCAAATTTGCTTACATATGAGTATAAATCCTAGGCAGAATCTTCCCTCAGATCCTAGATTGATAATTATTTTTGTGAGTGCATGAGAGAAATGCAATCTGAGAAACCTTTCTAGGCATTTATCAGAAATATAATGTTGTATTCCTAAAGCCAATTTGTGGGTAAAATTGTAATGTTACACTTGTTTTATCATTTTATATATATATATACATATATGTGTGTGTGTTATGCATTATTTTGTCCACATATTTTCTATTTTTTAAAAGTTAATGATATGTAAAATGAATTTGAAAGTGCTAATTACAGAAATGAAAATGTCAGGATAATGAAAAATAGACAAGATTAAAAATGAGATACTAGGACATATTAAAATATGCAGGAAAAAAATCAGCAATAAATGTGGAAATTAAGTTCTCACTACATGAAATTTTTATTTACAAAATTTTGCCAGTGTGAAATGATTTTAAAAGCCATATAATTTTTTCATAGTCCAAAGAGTGATACACTTTTCTTCATACCAGTGAATTTTTATTCCCCAATCATTTGAATCATCTGAATGCAGAGGAAAAGCTCACTGAACTGGGAATCAGGAATTGTGGAGGCTGAGCACAACTTCCTCACCAACAAATTAATTATACAGTCATCTTTTTATTTTCTTAATTATTAATTAGCTAATATTTCTTTTTCCACTCTACATAAAGAGCATACTTATATGTTCTGCAATACCATTACTGTCTGAGGACTGAAATAATCCATACTGTTTTGGAGGAGATGAACTGACAAATAAATAATTACAATGTGGCTTGATATTTTAATAGAAAAAGGTGCAGGTAAAGGAAAGACATAATTTATGAGAGTAAAAATAGTAGGAAATCATCAGAATGTTATCACTAAATAAGGACATTTGGGTGGTCTTAAAAGAGTCATAGGATTTTGCCAGAGAGAAAAGATAAGTTGCCTATAATACTAAATATTTCTGTGTTTGAGGACAATGAATTGTGCTTCTAATATCCAACTTTAGTGTAGATGTTTTATAAGCAAACAAAAATATATTTATATATTTATATATCTATATAGGCATATACAAAAACATGTTTATAAACACATTTAAACATGTATATAAACATATATGTATATATATTTCCATTTGCATTCTGATTTGTATGGTTTCCATCATCAGTAAAAATCAGACATTTCATTATTCAATGTACACATTTATTGTGTTTAATTCTATCTACTGGAAAATTGACAGTGTAGGGCAAAGTCCCTAAGGACTTTCAAGTTTTTTGTTGTGAAAGAATAATTGAAAGAGTTTTAGACAATATAGGAAAACAATCCTTTTTTTATTGTTATTTCTTTTAGATTCCAGTAAGAGTTTACAAGTTGAATAAGCAATCTCTCTTCCATCCCCACCATGCACAGGCATAAATTTATTAAATATTAAATGCAAAAGTAAAAATGAAATAAATAAAACTAAAACTAAATTTTAAAAAGGTAGAATCTATGGATAAGTTTAACTCAACTCTCATAGTAACTAATATATAATGTGTATATTTATTCAAGATACTTTTTAATAAAAAATACCATTTGTATATTCATTATCTGTGCAGTCCACATTAATGTTTCTTATTTGCAGAAATCACCATAGTTTGACCAGTGATTTCATTTTGGTATCACTCTTGATGGAAATTTTTTTTTCAAATTTTGAAAATATACCATTTATCTGTCCAGAACAATTCTAGCAAACTCATTTAGTGGTGCCATCATCTAAAGTTATTCCCTGATTTCTTCTGAATGTCATGAAGTTTTCATGTGATTGTAGTTGACACTGTGAAGTTTCAATTCTGAGATCAGATTGTTGTATGTATGACCTGAAAAGGTAAATAGCCATGTTTAGCTATAGGGACATTAAAATACATTTAGCACCAATGACGAAGATTTTCTTTTTGTTCCTACTTTGGAGACCTACTCATAGTTACCTTTCAGTTTTTCTTTGCTTCTAATTGTTAAAAATAAAAAGAGCAAGAAACTTTCAAAATTTTATTACCGTGGTGATTAATATTTAGAGCTTATGAAGAAACAAAAATCCAGCCAACAAAAGAAGAGGGAGGAAGGAGAATATAAAATAAAAAAAAAAAATACAAAGGAAAATAAACATTATAATATTAAGAAGAAATTAGCTGAAGATTTGTAAATAGCATGACATTTTGGACATGAGAAAAATGACTTCTCTTTAACCACCTGCATTAGGAAATAAATTTGTCTCTTTCAGGGAGATGGCTGCTTTATCAACTATTATACTTTTGATGAATATATTTCTCAAATTGATGCCAAAATGCAATTTTAAACTTTTTAAAGCAAGACCTGCATATCACAGCAGGGTTGAGAGAAGAAGTTGAAGGTCAAAGGGGAAATTCCTTGTGATAGAATTTGTTTTTGCAAGTTATGCCAGTATCTACAAAACCACCAGTGTTCACGCTCAATGAAGAGCACAAAATAAAAGGAAAAATTCAGAAGAGGGCTTGGTAGCCATCCATAATCTGATGTACAAACTACTATACAAAAAAAAAAATCCTCCCCATCACACCATACACATTTTTCATTAAATTAAGCATAATAATATTTCTTAAAATAATAATTAAAAACTGGAATATTATCTTTATTAAATATTCAAAGTAATTTATTTTTTTCTATTTTTTACTCTTAATACACTTTGAAATAATTATCAGCAAAGCCACACATTAAGGTACTTATTTTAAATAGAAAAGAAAGACCTATTAAAATTCAAATGTATGGCATGGATGAAGCAATATATGTTTAATAAAGAGGGTACTGGGAGAGATCAAGTACAGAAATATTTCATTGTATTTGAATAGAGTTAGTATTCAAGTTCATATGTTACTCTATTTAAATTAATATTCTCACCATTCAAATGATAAAGGACTTTTATGAGAGAATAGCCTCCCGAGTTTGTCATAAATATGTGTAAATATGTCTTCCTAGACCCTCAAATTCTCAGGCATTAGAAGAAAGAGTACTGTTGTATAACGGAATGATCAATCTACTAAGGGTTTGAAAGTTCCAGCTCTGATACAAATAGAATAACAAATTCAGCACATGACCTTGAAAGATTATTTAAAATTTTGGAGTCTTTTTTTTTTTAATTTTTAACTTGAGAGCTTTGGTTTAAATAGTCCGCTCATCTGCAAAGCTTGACCTTTTAGAAATTGACTTTGTACAAATGAGAATCTTGAGTTATTTTCCATATTTTAAAGTCTTCTAAGAACATATGAAGTCTCGTTACTTAAAACTGGAATTTTATCATGTAATATGATTTCTGATCATACGATCTTAGGTTATTGACTGATCAAAGATTAAAAAAAGTATTTATATATGCTATTTTTTGGTAGATAAATATGTTGAAAATATTGGGCTTTTGTGTAAGAGGACAATAAAAGCAATTTCTCTGAAATACTACAATATTATATTTTTATATTTAACTACTTTGCACAAAACATGCCATAGTTCAAAGTTATTCTTTTTTTTTTTAAGTGTTATAATTTCCGGGGTTTTATTTGTTCACTTTTGATTCCATGTCAAATTTATCCAGTTTTGTATTTTCTACTAAAAGTTATATACAACATCAATACTGCAATTAGTTTGGTTGCTTAGAATTTTATAACTTAAGATTATATTTCCTTTACCAAACTAATTTTGGTGATTTTTTTATATAATCCCGAGATTGTACATGGAATACAGTTTTAATCCAATTGATTATGTTAAACTTTGACAATCCATCCTAAACTATCATAAATTCTATACTAAACAAATTGTATGTTTTATGTTTAGCAATTATGTACTAAACATGTAGATCATTGGTATCTCTCACTAAGTAATAGTTCTTTCACTATTTCTATGATCATGGTCGCTGAAGTTTTCTTTACCTTAAGTGAAAAATAGAAATTGTCATCCTATTTTTATCCTCTTAAAGGTTTGAAAAGTGATTATCAGTATAGCCTCTAATTTCCAAATCATTTCTTGCATATTTACTTGTGTATTTCCTTGTTAATGATTAAAAAGCATGAAGTGGAAAAACCTTTGTATTGACTTCAACATATTTTACAGCTTATGTGGTACAAATAATTTTTCAATACTCAGCAATTGCTGATAGTTGCTTCTTGTCTCAATATGGAACATTTTAAAATCATAAATATTTAACAGTGCATTTCCAGACATTTATTTATTTAAATATTTTGAACTGAATTCAGATGGCATTTTAATATATTTTTATACAAGTGATTTGAATATTCTTTATTTTTATTTAATTTCTATGTATGTTAATCTGTTTCATTTACTCTTAAGGCATAAAGAATTTTGCTTTGACATATATCTGTAACTTGGTCTTTAAAAACAATCTGTGAAACAATATACTCAGGAAGTCAACTTAGTGTATTAGATCATAGGTTTGAGGTCAGACAAATTTGGATTTTTTTTCTTTAAGTTTACTAATAAAAACCTGAGCCATCTTAAAACATGTTACTCAATATTTCTAATTCCCAAATCCTCATCTGTAGACTAGAAATGATGGCACCTATGCCACAGGTTGTTTTGAATATTAAATGAAATTATTTGTAAAGCAATTATCAGGGTCCTGTGACTTAGTGAACACTAAATAGAGTGTATCAGTCATCAATACTTATGTTAATAAGCTGGATATGTTTCTTAAGTGCAAGATAGGACTTTGTGGCTGGTGAGATAGAAGTCTAGCACAACTGAATAGAAGAGAATCTGTTTCTACTTCACACAAACGTATTCAGAATGACTTTGGCTTTGCTTTACTGCAGCAGTTCTTTGTTCGTGCATCTACTCTAGAGCATAGAATATATTACAATTAATTATTGCAGTTTTTATCTTGATAAACAGTAGGTATCTTTTCCCTCATGTGCATTCATGACCCATTGATTAGTACTTGGAACAAAACATTTGCCAAGGGAATAAATATGTGCGTGAGTGTGACTTTAAGCTATGAATAATGGACCATCAACTAAGCAGAAACCAAGAAGAGGCAGTATCTGGGGTAGTATAGGAACTTATTTGGAAATAAAGAACTCATTTTGGATTGCTGTGTTTGAGGAACAAGCAAGAGAGTAGTGCGTAAAGTCAGGCAAACAAATGGAATTCATGCTTGAAGCACCAGTGAGTGGTTGGGCAAAAGGATAAATTTGAATGCCATTATCAAAGCAGCTATAATTAAAGAAATGGAAGTAAATTAGATTTCAGAAGGAATGTATTCTTTAAGGAGAGCAAAGAGAGACAAAGAAATAACTTTAAGGAATCATATACTGAAGATGTAGGTAGAGAAAGGGAGTAAAACAAGAAGTCAGATTAAGACCAGATTGATAGGAAAGGGAAAAAGAAGCAAATCAGATTCACTCACACAAAGTAACAGAATGTACTAAGGAGAGACTGGTCAACTCTGGGATCAAACACACAATTTCAGTAATCTAAGAACTTAAAAGAAACAACAGTATTTCGCATGTAAAAGAAATCACTGCTGAAACTTTGATGAGTCAATTTAGTGATTACTGATGAACACAGTATTAGTAGATGCTGGAGGAAAATTGGGAGATAAGGAATAGGAGTGAATAAATATACTTTTTGCTTAGAGTATGGTGGTAAATGCAAGGAGAAATTACTCTAAAATGATTATGAAGTTGAATGGTGAAGTGACTATGTATAATGGTATAACAAGGGAGAGAGCGAATTTGCTTATTGAAAATTAATTACTGTAGCATGGCTACAATGTAGAAAGGAAGTGAAGGAATTAAGAGCACTTTTTGGGAATTTTAATAATGACAAGTAGCAAGGGCATAGGTTTTGATAGAAATTACATGCTAGGAAGTAATGGGTAGTGATATCATATGCTGAATTAGGAGTAAATTATTTAGGAAATTCATAATAGATTTATGGCCTTTGAGACATTTGAAAGTGAAAGGGATCTGCATGAGATATGGGTATTAAAAATGGATATATTGAGAACTCTCTAAGAATTGAAATATAAGTTGTTTAGAGTTGAGTTTTAGGATATATAAACTATATTGAGAAATCTAGATGAAAACAGCAAGATCCTGGAAAATTTCCTGAATCTCTTATCTACAAAAGGTAAATAATAAGTTTTCCTGTGTAAGGTTATTGTCAGGATTTTACAAAATATTTTCAAAGAATCTGTACTGATTTAATTATGCAGAATAAATAAAACAGGAGAACAAAATGTTTTGTATTACATGTGTGTAATACATGTTTGCAACAATTCACTGGTAACTCTAAAGTAAATAAATCAGAAAGGAAAGGGTAAAAAAACAAAGACTAATAATGGGTATTGGGAAACTGGATATGAAATTGGTGCATGTGAAAAAAAGAAAAAGACTGGTGGCTGTTGTCATGAACGGAAAAGTCTAAACAAGATAATTTTTAGAGGAGCAACATAAGTGTCTAGTAATATTTAACACATGGCTCTAATATCAAATGTCGTTAAATATCAAAGGTTGTTGTTTTGTTGTTTTTAGGCTGTCCAAGTCCTAAAAGGTCTACGTGTGTGTGTAAAATATTTTTTCCTTTGTCTCTCCTTCCCTTCCTCCCTCACTCCCTCTCTCTCTTTCCCTTTCCCTTCCTTTCTTTTCTTCTTTTTCTTTTTTTTTTTTTTTTTACTTTTAACACCTGATATAGAAGACAGTATATCAAAATATGAATGGTGTTAAAAGATCTGGTGGAGACATCATCCTTACACTTTTTGTTTTAAACATGTAATTGTCTTATTGCTAACAATGGATTTCTATTATAATGTATTTTGAAATTATCTTTATAAAAATAAATACAAGGGTTAGTAATGTTGCTTTATTGTATACTAACCTATCTGTGAGCCTGCACATATTTCACATCAACAAAATATATGGAATTCTATCACATGTGATGGGAAGGAAGAGACAAAGATTATTAATACAGATATAGCACTTATATTATATTCTAATGGAGAGAGGAACATGAAAATACCCATACCATGATCCAGACTGGAATTGGTAAAGCATATGAAAGAAAAAGCAAAGCGCTCTGGTAATTCAGAGAGAACTATTTATTGTTACTTGGGGAATGTTTCATATAGGAGGTGGCAGCAAACTTCCTTTCATTTTCATTGTTCATTATTTGTCTTTGTCTTCTTTTGGAATCCTTTCTCCATTTATAGTTCTCCTTTAGGAGCCCAATTTTGAAAATACCCAATTTACTGGCAGTAGTGTTTTTCATGTGGCTTAGGACGACTTCACCACTCTTCCCTATTGTCACCAGTCTTCAGTCATGATTATGAGTAGGAAAAACTAGGCAGTTCTACCCTGCATTCCTTTTGCCTCTTTCAAATGTACTATGTATATGCTAATGATCAAGAACATGTCTGGGTTTGGAAGAAATTAAAATGGGGAGAAATTTAAAGAGGAAATTATGTAAAATTGATGAGAAAATGAGAAGTGTTCATCATCACCCTTTAACTCAAAGCCCTGAATTGAGTGTTACACATGTTAGGAACAGCGAATTGTCCTGAAAGAACAGACAAACATTCATGGTAGCCCCCTCTAATCTGTGGTTTCAGTTACCTGCAGTCAGTGGTGGGTCTGGAAGCAGGTGATCCTCTGTCATCAGAAGGTGAATCAGAACCTATCACTGAGTTACAATATCGCTGTCATTCACCTTACTTCATCTACTCACACGGGCATTTTGTCACCTCACATCATCACAAGGAGAATACAGAGAGAATACAGTATAATAAGATATTTTGAGAAAGAGGGAGAGACCACTTTCACATAACTTTTATTACATGTATTGTTATAATTGTTTTATTTTATTATTAGTTATTGTTGTTAATCTCATACCGTGCCCATTATATATTAAAATTATATATATAATTATAAATTATAAATTAAATGTTGTCATAGGTATCATGTATAGGAAAAAAAACAGTATATATAGGTTTCAGTACTATCCATGGTTTCAGACATCCAGTGGGAGTTTGGAACATATTCCCAGTGAGTATGGGGAGACTACTGTACTTGCAAAGGAATCTTTTGGCTATTCTTAAAATCAAAATTCAGAGCTGGACTAGAGTGATATCCCCATTACATTATCCTCAATCCAGGACCACATGACAATACTTGTTATTACAAGTTTATTATAACAAGGTTACATACAAAGTATCAACTGCTTACTTGTTTCTAGAGCCAGCATTACCCTAGAATTTGATCCAGGATATTTATACATCAAATCCAGGTAAAGAAAACCACTCAAATAAAAATGGACCATATAAATACTTTACCAAGTAGAGTTGTAGGCTAGATGTAACTTGTTAAAAACAAGACAATAGGCCCAATATGGAGTTAATTATGCTAAACCCCACATCACCAAACCAAGACTTAATTACAGCTTTGGTTCTCCCAGAAATGGACTCTTAAACCAGTCAATCAGGAATCACTAGTTAGGTAATCATCAATGATAGATGCCTGCCATTACTTAAAGGAAAGTAACTTTTCAATAACCAACCTGCTTTTTCACCAGTATAACTTCCTTGTTCTTGCTACTTTCTGCCTATAAAAGTTTTTCATTTTGTTCACCTCCTTGGAGCTTTTTTCTATCTGCTAGATTGGATGTTGCCCAATTCGTATCAATTTTTGTTCAAACTCTTAAAGTTTTTAATATGCCTCAGTTTATCTTTTAACAAAGCCAGTGAGGCATGGAAGGAAACTTTTTCCAGGAGTCTTTACTGTGCTTACATTTGTTTGTGTCTGCGCTGCTGTATATGCCTTCCAATTCCTCTGGATAAAGAAACAAAACAGAAAAAAAATTCCTGGCTGAAGAAGAGAAAGGGATAATAAGACGAAAACATCTTTTGAGATGTGGGATATCGTCCCTTTATCTGTAATAAACACAGGTAAAAGACAAAGGGGTCACCATTAAAATATTCAGTACTATATGATGGATAATATTCTCAATTAATTTGCCTCTTTTGCTTAATAATATTAATGTTAGAGATAATGCATTTATGACTGAATCATTCTGTTTTTCATTGTAGTTGAAGGGTTGTAGAATATGTCATGCCAAATATGCCTCTTCAGCATAAGGATTATTTTGAGCTGATTATTTTGAAAAACAGCAAATTCAGGAGAAGCCCTGAAAACAGAGTAAAAGTTATCCTTACATTAAATCTCCATTTGTAATGATGTCTCCCTTTCTGTACCAGGAAGGAAAGGAAGACTAACTCACAAGAAACTCATCATAGTGGAGAAAGCACAGATTTAAATCTATATAACAAATCTTACTCTTATTTACCTTGCTTTATCTGATAACCTCCCCAAATTGCATCCCCACTGCCACCTGACATGCATACCTTTGTGGTTTATGTCACCCAGGAGAGTTACTCATTTTCCTTGGGCATCTCCCATATATATGTAAAGTAACATGTTAATGAACTTCTATGTTGTTGTTTTTTCCTTCTTTATCTTTTATTACAGAGGTTCTCAGTCAAGAACTTAGAAGGTGAGAAGGAAAATTATTTTTCCTCCTCTATATATTTTATCAACATTTTAGTTTCTGTTTCTCTAGGAGATGGCAAATTATTTGTGACAAAGTACATTTCCAAATAATTCTAAAATTGTAGGGTTGTACTTCCAGTGGGTTCAATTTGTATATCCTATTTTAACTTTAACATAATGTTTCACATTATCAATATTGGAAATCATATACACACACACACACACACACACACACACACATATATATATATATATATATATCTCCCTGCTTGTGTAGAGATTTTAAAATGAACATATATGCCCATGAATGCTTTATTTGGTATGGGAGTTGGCATTGACTCACCAAGATTTAAAAGAAAAAATAGAAGGATAAATATTAATTCTGTTTTAAGTACAGATTGTTCTATCAGTGGACTTTTTATCTTATCCATGTGGTTAGAAATATTGAAACAATCTAACTCAGAAGGTAATTGCATACCAATCCATTCATTTCGGGAATAGCTTTTTAAATTGGTCATGGCACTGATAATGTAAGCTTAACAAGAGATTTCTCTGGTAAAATAAAGATACTGTATGATCTGGGAGGCAGCTACATTTAATATAAACTTCAACAATTTTCTCTGCAAATCTTCCCCCCACACCCAAGATAGAGGGGTTTCAAAAAAATCAATCAGTGGAGTATGAACTCTCTTGAAAGAGATTGATCTCTTGAGAAATATTATCAGTTAAGCCTGGAGACAAGTTTTACTAGAAAGGGCTTTCAGATTGACTTGTTTTGTTGTTGTTTACTTGTTCTTTTAGAAGTAATATTTTGGTCTACATTAAAAGATTTGCTGTGATTTTGGTGTAGTTGTAGATGTTTCATTACAAAACAGGATTTTAGCTATATTGTATTATGTTTTCAATCATATTTTATATTAGGCAATTTCCAATAATAAGTATTAGAAATAAGTATTGAATCAATGGGGTAGCTTAATTATTTTTCTAACCATGGTATGTTAACCAGTATGGAACAATCACTTCACAGTAAATTAGAAAACCAGGTAAACATATGAGGCATGTTTTGGATTTTGTGCAACTGTCAACACAAGACCACGATCTCTTTTAGAGGGAAAACATGCAAAATGAAATTTAGAATTATCCTGACTCTGTCTGGGAACCCAATCAGAATGAAGTGTGAAGAGGTTGAATCCAAGTAGAATATAAGAGTCTCATGAGCAAGAGAAACAAAAACTAGAGTCTGGGCATTCTATGGCAATAGGAATTAAAAGGACAGAGTGTCAAAGAGAAGGAAGCTACCCAAAAAAGGAATTCCAGAAATGTAATGCTGTCACTTTGTCTTTTGACAAATACTAAGCTGTGCCTACATTGTTCAAGACTCTATAGTCCTGGGAGGACACAGTGATCTGCGTTGAATGGAGACTCCAAAAGCCATAGAGGTCTAAGAGACATAGGAGTTCTAAGTAGCTAGAGTAAAAAACAAAACAAAAAACCTTATTTCACATCCAGGACAATCAGTTTACATGCTAGAAAGCCATCCTTTATGAAAAGGGCTAGTTCAGCCCTTTATATAATTTATATCTGTCTTAAAATAGCTTAAAAACAAATATTTTTGTAAAGATTAATGTGATACATGAGTAAAAGAACTGCCTGTGAGCAAAAACACAACACTTCTTAAGGAGACTCAAATATCTACAATAGTCAGCATACAATTAAAAATTAGGAAAAAAAAAAGTTTCCAGTTCCACATGTAAGGAGCTTGGATGTCACCACTCCCTCCTAACAACAAGTAAAAAGCATTTTTTAAACTAAAAGAATCACCAGCTCTTTTTATATCTAAAGATGGGAAGATGCAGGGCAAAGTGCTGGCATCAAGATTAGGGAGACCTACAGTGAATACTGGGAGTCACAACTTACTGGAGTAGAGTTGAATAAGTGGAAGCTTCTGTAGGAACCAATGCCAGAGGAGGAAAAGCTGCAATTGACAAATTTCTGGAGGCTCAGTGAGGACAAGTCTGACAGTTTATAATTCTGGTGAGGTATCATCAGAGCCTAACTGTCCTTGGGGAGGGGAAATAACCAGCTGTAGCCCACTCTAGTCATTCTATCCCCCATTCAAGAGAGGAGGAAAAACTGAGAAGTACTTGCAAAATTCACAGTCCAGAGGCATAGGCTCACTAAAAGACTGAGACTTAATTATAGGACTATAAAACACTACCTCTCATATACCCTACCACCACATTACTAATGGCCTATTTATAACGATTGGTTAGGCCCAATACATCATGTCTGGCTATCAAGAAAAAAGTCCAAATAGCTCAAATCAAAATGAAAACCAAAACCACAATTGGAATAGACAGAACAAACATCAGAACCAGACATGGCAGGGATGTTGGAATTAGCATACTAAAAATTTAAAACAAGTGCAATTAAGGGCATCTGGGTGGCTCAGTCTGTTGAGTGTCCTCCTCTTGATTTCAGCTCAAGTCATAATCTTAGGGTCATGGGATTGAGCCCTGAGTCAGACTCCATGATCAGCAAGGAGTCTGCTTGAGATTCTCTCTCTTCCTCTTCCTCTGCCCCTCCCCCTGCTCATGTGCTCTCTCTCTCCCTTTCTCAAATAAATAAATCTTAAAAATAACAAGTGCAATTTATATGCTAAAGATAAAACATGCAAGAACAGGTGGGCAATGCAAATAGAGAAGGAAATACTTAAATAAATACCAAAAAGAAATGCTAAACATCAAAAATATTGTAACAGAAACAAAAATGGGCTTATTAGTACAGTGAACATGCTAAAGAAAGAATTTCTGAGCTTGAGGTTATCTCAATAGAAACCTCCCAGAATGAAAAGCCAAGAGAGAAAAAAAATATACTGGAAAAAACATCTATGCAAGGACTGTGGGACAACTACAAAAGGTATGTGTATGCTGGGAATACCAGAAGGAAAAGAAAGAGTAAGGGACAGAAGAAATATTTGAAATGATAATAACAGAATTTTTTCAAGTTAGTGTAAGATGCCAAACCACAGATCTAGGGAAACCACACATGGTAAATACAACAAAACAAAACAAAACAAAACAAAATCAAACAAAACAAAACAAAAACACACACACAAAAAACAAAAAACCCAACCACCTCTGCATATCATTTTCAAATTGCAGAAAATCAAAGATAAAAAGTCCTGAAAGCAGCCAGAGGGGAAAACAACAACAACAAGCAAAACTTACTTATAGAGGAACAAAGATAACAATCATATTTGACTTCTCAGAAAATATGCAACAAGAAGAGAGTAGAGCGAAATATTTAAAGTGTCAAGAGAAAAAAGCCACCAACCAGGATTTCCGTACCCTGTGAAATTATCCTTCAAAAAAAGCAGAAATGCTTTCTCAGACAGATAAGAATTGAGGGCATTTGTTGCCAGTACTCTTGCCTTTTAATAAATGTGAAAAGAAGTTCTTTAGAAATAAAATAATACAGGTCTTGGGCGCCTGGGTGGCTCAGTCATTAAGCGTCTGCCTTCGGCTCAGGTCATGATCCCAGGGTCCTGGGATCGAGTCCCACATCGGGCTCCCTGCTCAGCGGGAAGCCTGCTTCTCCCTCTCCCACTGCCCCTGCTTGTGTTCCCTCTCTCGCTGTGTGTCTCTGTCAAATAAATAAAATCTTTAAAAAAAAAAAAAGGAAATAAAATAATACAGGTCAGAAATTCAGGTCCATATTAAAAAAAATGGAAGAGCATCAAAAAGAGTAAGTGAAAGTATATCAAAACCTTAGTTATTCTTATTCTTAATTGATTTAGCAGATAACTGTCCAAATAGTAACAATAATGTATTCAAATATGTGTGCTTATATATAGTATATGTATGTATGTATATATCCAAATATATTTACTTCTGTATGCTTAATAGAAGTGAAATGAATGACAGCACTGATAAAAGGAATGAGAGGCAGGAATTAGGATTGTGTTATTATAAAGTACTCACAATACCTATGAAGCACTATGAAGTGTTATTTGAAAGGACTTGAATTAGTTGTAAATGCACATTATAAACTCTAGGGTAATCACTAAAAATGTAAAAAAAGAAATATAAATCATTTGTTAAGAAAGAAGAAAAAATGAAATCATAAAATGCTCAATTATAACTACAAAAGGCAGAAAAAGAATGGAACACATAAATAAGAACAATTAACAAGGGCAACAAAAATGAAAATAGTAACAAATATTGTAGATATTAATTCATCAATATCAGTAATCACTTTGAATGTTCTCTAAATGCACCATTTAGAAGAAAGAGATTTAGAGAGGTTAGAAATACAAGACCCAATTATACATTGTCTATGAGAAACCCAGTTTATTTATTTATTTTAAAGATTTTATTTATTTATTTGAGAGAGAGAGAATGAGAGATAGAGAGCATGAGAGGGAAGAGGGTCAGAGGGAGAAGCAGACTCCCTAATGAGCAGGGAGCCCCATGCGGGACTCGATCTTGGGACTCCAGGATCATGACTTGAGCTGAAGGCAGCTGCTTAACCAACTGAGCCACCCAGGCACCCGAGAAACCCAGTTTAAATATAAAGATACATATGCATTAAAAGTAAATGGGTGGAGAAAAATATATTATGCTAACTCTAAGCCAAAGAAAGCAGGAGAGGCTATATAAATATAAATATCAGACACCATTTCAGCAAACAAGATACAAATACCAATTAGGACATTCTTCAAAATAACTGGCCTGTAGTCTTAAAAAATTTCAATGTTAGGAAATAAAGGCTCAGGAACTCTTTCAGGTGAAAGGAATCTAAAAGCACATGGCAACTAAATGTAATGTCTGAACCTGGATTAAATCCTGGACCTGACTGGGGAAAACAAATAGCTATAAAATACTCCGTTTTGACAATTGATGAAACATGAATATGGATTTTGGATTAGATAATAGTGTTGTACTGAAGCTAACTTCCTCATTTTAACTATATTGTAGTTATGTAACAGAATACTCTTGTTAAAAGAATAATCTCCATATTAATCTCAAATGTTTCAGAAAAAATATGCATATACACATACAAGCAAACATATGCAAGAGAGAGAGAGAAATGGGGGGCGAGAGAGAGAGAGAGAGAATGATTAGATATAAATAATAGATGTATCTGGGTAAATGATATCCAGGAGTTTCTTGTATTATTCTCACATTTTTTCTCAAGTTTTCTAATATATAAGAATGAAACTTACAAAAATATCAGGTAAGTAAAGCCATTGAAAATGAGTATGTGAAACAATGACTAAAAGAAAAATGGGAAAAATTGGTATTATCATTCGCCAAAGCATCAACTTTGGAGACTTTGAGCTTAACAGGGATCCTAGAAATATTTTTGTCCTAATCCTTTAATTTCTACATGGGGAACTGAGGTCTAGAGGGGTTAAATAAATAATTTAGAGTACAAAACTAGTTAGCTGCAGAGACAGGCTTATGAAGCAAATCGTTTTACACACAGCCCTATATACCTTTTCCGCATTAAATCTGTTGTTTCTTCTCATAAGTTAAGGCCTAAGTACTATCTATTGACTCTTCTCCTGCAAATGGAAAGGCACCATGTAACATGCAGAGCAATCAAGGGAGTCATCTGTAATTTCCTTCTCTTTTACTTGTCTTTCTCATAGTACCAGGTGAAATTATAAAATTCAGAGAAGTATATTAATCTCCATTAATTTCACATGATCTCCCACAAAGCCTTTTTATTCATTCTAAAATAAACTTCAACATGCTATAATGGAATTATCTGTTCTCTGACACTAAACATGGCAGTATTTTACATTTTCAGACATACACGAATATTTCCCTAATACTCAAAAGTAAGCAAAGGCTCAAAATATCCATTCAAATGAGGGAGATTCTGGATAAATACCTTTGACCACTTGTATACACAATCACATAATGCAGTATGAGGACTATAACACAATACAGAGTTGCATATCCCACTTGGTTTTATTCCTGCATTTTATTTTATTTTGATCACATTTTAAAAATGGATTTGAAGTTTAGACCCTTAGTAAATCTGTGATATTCTCTCTACTTTGTTCACTGGGATGAAGATTTAAAAATGTAAACCATGACACTTGAATGAAAATTAAAAGAAAACACAACTCTACTTATTGCATTACATCTTGGCATTTTATAGTGTGCATGCCTGTTTATTAAAAGAATGAAACAGTAACTCTCCAAGAGCAGAGGGAGAAAAAAAATGCAATACAAAAAATATAATTCAATTTTAAAGTTATTCTTTGTTACTTGAGTTGAGGTTTTCTATCACTAAGAAATATTCCTCAATTTGTAATGTAAGTAGGTGTAAAAAACTGTTAAATATAAATGGTAAAGACTAAAACTGTGCCCAATTTTTTACCTTTTTTAATTTTTTATAATTTTCATAATTTATGTTTTACTAGTTGTCCATTTTCAAAATTCTTATGATTTTCTACCAAAATGTTCTTAATATTTTTCTATCTCCTTCAATCTGGAGTTTTCTTGCTAATACTCATTTTTATTTTCTTTTTTAGTCTTGTAAAATCATGTCCATATTAATCCTCCTATAAACATTTTTTGTTAAGGGGCTTTTTGTTCAGTTTTATTAATTCTTTAGTTTATGATTATTAATACTTTATTCTTACATTTATTTTGTATTTACTTGTAAAATCTTGATAAAATTATTTTAATTTAATTTTCTTAATTATAATTATGGTTATAAAAAACTATGAGTATCATATGACATTTTTTCTTAGTCAAGCTTTTTTTACATATATGATTTGAAAATTTCAAGTTAAAAAATAAAGAACAAGAACAAAACGTTGCTTATTTCTTAATTTTTAACTTCTAATTTAATTGCAAAACAGAAAATATCACCTATACACAATTTCTAATTTTTGGAAATTTTTAGTATTTCCCATCCTGGGTACAAATTCATAGTCTTTTTAAGTAAATATTTCAGAGATATTTGAAGATCAGATGCTTCTGTTTTTTAGTGCAGTGATCACTTTTATTAATTATACCCTGCAAATATCTAGTAACCTCATTTAATTTTTATGTAAATGATATGATGAGCACTATAAGAGGTATTTAAGAGTCCTAAAAAAAATACAGGTTTGTCAGATTCTCTCAGTTTTGCTGAATTTTCTCAATACATAAAAGTTATGAATGTTATATTTTCTTGGTGGATTATAATTTTTATGAATACAAAACATCTCTCCCTGTCTCATTTTAAAATTTTACTTTAAGTTCTTATTTGTCCAAATTTCACTGATGTTTCCAGACTTTATTCTACATCTTTGTAATGTCAGTATTTTCAACCACATTGTGATATTACTGATGCTTCCTTTGTAAATTTATAGCTTGATATTTTAACATAAACTGAGAAAATTTGTGTATTACTAGACACAGATACTTATCACTCCACTTATTACAAGATGTGATTTTTTGTTAACTTTATTTCAGGCAGGTGTTTTATTTAGGGAAAGGTGTAGCCCTTTTTTAATTGATGACATATAGATTTTCCCTTCAGTAGTGTGAACACTAAATATTCTACTTTTATTATTCAAATGGTTACCTTAAAATATTTTAATAATATATTTAAATTTATATTATGTATGTAGAGAGATGTATTTTATATATGATTTATCTATATAATTATATATATTGCATTTATAATTACATATAAAATTTATAATTTATAATTACATATATAATTATATATACATACTATATAATTTATAATTACATACATAATTACATGTTACAAATGTAATTATATATAATTATATTTATATTATAACATTATATATATGTATATATAAAAGTTCTCCCACCTTAGCCCAAACTAATTAATATCCCTAAGATGTTGTTATGGTAGTTACCTTCCCCCATAACCTCCAAAAATTTGTTGAAATGAGCTGCAATTTTTATCCCTGTCAGTAAAACATTTTACTTTATTCCTCTGCATTTTTAGAAAATACTTCTTACCATTTATTTTAAATTTTACAGTTATATTATCAATTGTTGTAAACATAAAGTTATAAGTTATAATAGTTTCTCACTCAAATGTTTATCTAATGATCTTCATATTCTGTATTATCTTTAATTAGTTCATTAGTTTGCTTATGTTCTTTGCTTAATTTTCTTTAAGAAATAATTTCTTAGTAATGTTATGACTACTAAACCATTACAAGTCTTATGACCCTTGAATCATCACAAGTCTGAAAATGTTATTGGTAGATATTCTTAGGTTAAGAATAAATTAAAAATATTCATACCCTTGGGGCACTTGGGTGGCTCATTTGGTTAAGCGTCCGGCTTTGGCTCAAGTCATGAACCCGGGGTCCTGGGATTGAGCCCCAGCTCAGGCTTTCTGCTCTGTGGGGAGTCTGCTTTTCCTTTTTCCTCTACCCCTCCTCCCATCTTATTCTCTCTCTCTCTCTCTCTCAATTAAATAAATACATAAAATATTAAAAAAAAGTAATAATCACCCCCTTATATTTTGTTATGGTTGATTTCAGTTTTAAAGCATTATACTCAACACTAACAAATTTAAAATAATGTTCTCTGCCTAGGTAGTTAGCCCTTCTTTTGCTCAGAGCAAATTCAAAGATCTGGGGTCTTCAGGATGGGATAATTTAGGGATAACCCTAAAGAAATGCATTCTATGACAGAATAAAATTATTATAGTAATATAAAGACAATGCTGCAGTGATGGTGAGCATCCATTGGGAGATTGTGCAAATTATTCCAACTATTGTTATGATTTGGGGAAATCTCTCCCCACAAGTAATAACAGTTTTGTTGCTACTGAGTCTTTCTAAATATTTTACCAGATATGGGACTTAAACAGTAGAAGGTAAATTGAGAAGTAAAACCAGAGCAAAGTTTATGTTACCATATTGTTTATGAACTTGCATTTTTTGCAACCACACGATTCTACATTTTTCTACATGCCCTTTTTCAGGTCAACATGTCTACAGAACATTGTCTGAAGTAACAGTGATAGATTGAGTAGTATTGCTGTTAGTGTGAAATGGACTGACTATAATGTAATAAATGAACATCTTAGAAACATTAATCAGTTCACTATTGATAGATATGAAGATAAAGATGTGGAATTAAGGCAAATCCCCTCATATATAAGCAATCAATGGTATATGACAGAAAACTATCTACTTAGAACCAAATAATATATAATATTTTAGCTTTAGCAGAAAGTCCAAAAGGATGAATCCAGTGAACATGAAACATTTTTTTTTCTTTTTTTAAGATTTTATTTATTTATTTGACAGAGAGAGACACAGCAAGAGAGGGAACACAAGCAGGGGGAGTGGGAGACAGAGAAGCAGGCTTCCCACTGAGCAGGGAGCCCGATGTGGGTCTCGATCCCAGGACCCTGGGATCATGACCTGAGCTGAAGGCAGACGCTTAATGACTAAGCCACTGAGGTGCCCCAGAACACATTTTTTTTTTCAATTAGTTTGTCTATAGACTGATAGGTCAGCTTATGAAGAACTTCTGTTTCTTTCAGTAGTTTTAAAGAAATATAGTTATGAAACTCCTGCTACCGAGTTGCAGTAAATCACACTCACATTTTCACAAATAATGTCCTTCCTTCTTCATGTTGCTGTTTCTTAAGCTTATCGTTTAACTGTGAAGTTAACAATCATAATTGTTGATAGCTATTTTTTATTTAAAAAATACATATACTTGCACTATTTACACATTAGTAATGAGCTACAATTATAATTTTTAATTTTTAACTATAATTGCAATTAATGCAATTTGGGTCAGTATTGCAATTAAATGTTCATCAAATAATCACCAAATACATGTATATTTAATGAGTTTATTGAAATATTATATAAGCTCAGAACCTTTGGTAAAATAAACATGGATGTAAATGGATTAAATGACTGAATTCAACCATACCATCCTCTATGAAATTTGAGGTAACACAGGCAAACTAGGTGATGTGCAAGTTTAATATGGACATAGCACAAATTAGGAGGAAAGTGACGCAGAAGGTTAAAATCACAAGAATTTGAAACATGAGCCAGAGAAGAGACTGTGATATTTGTTAATTTGTGGGAGGCACTGAGTACCCTCGAATAAAAAGAAAATCTTAACAAAATCAACTGTATGCCTCCTTAAAGGGCCTATAAAAGTAGAGAAGAGTTTATGTGATAAATTATCACAGAAAATGAATAAAAAAACTTTGAATGCATTAAAGACTCAACCAGATGTACACCTGAAATTGAAAGCTGAAGGTTGCAAGTACCATCATGAATATAACTGAACAAGATCTGTCTTTGGTCCATCCATTTACTTGGTGACCTGTGAAAAATGTTCATTCAGATTACTTCATCATTGCACACAAAGGCCCACACCATGGATTCCAGGATCAAAATGTTGTTGAAATTAAAAAGTTCTACCCACAGAAACATAAACAAAAGCCATGAAGCATTGGTGATAAAAATGACAAAAAAATAATGTGAGCAACAGGAGAAGTGAAAACCAGGTTATAGACTTAAATTTTATTTTGTTTTAGATTTATGTTTTTTTTTCAATGTCCTCATTCTGTGTGTCTTGAAGGGATCTTAAATTTAATAATCAAAACCACATGCAACTGTTTATTACTATTATCCACTTATACAGATCAGATATTAACATTTTTTTCCATTTTCCAGAATATTACCACAGATTCTTCTAGTAGATAAAATCTTCATTAATTTTCTGGAGGCAGATATTAATGTACCTGTCACTAATTCTCCTTTTCTGACATTGGCTATTGAGGTAGATTGAATTATGGCTTTAGCTTTGGCATGGTCTTAGCACAGGTCTAGTATCCTTCTTGGCCCCTTGATTTAGGATTTTGGGTCATATGTGGCTTGCTTAGACTAATGGCATGTCATGATCACTGACAGTGTGCCATTTCTGAATCTAAGAAGCCCTACTGGTTCTGTGTGGTCTCTGTGCTTTTGCCATTACTATGAGGAGAGCATGCCCTGGCTGATATGCTGATCCAGGGAGGATGGGACACATGTGGAACAGACCAGAACCTGCAGATCTGCAGTTCTTCCTATATGAACCCACCCTGGAGTACATAAACCCTAGCTGACTCTTAGGTTCATAAGGGAACATAATCAAATTTAGGTAAGCTGCCAAGCTGAGTCCTGCCTTGGTTAGCCACCCAAGTAGCATCAACAAATCTCTTGTTCTTAAGATAGTTGATCTGAAGACATGTGTTTTTGTTTTGGCAATAGCTAATTAATACAGCTACTATATTTTAATGGATATTCCCGTGTGTTTTTTTCTGCCCCTTTCCTGGAATGGGTAACTGAAATTAAATAACTGAGTAAGTTACTAAGTTCTCCACATGAAATTGCTATAGTGTAACAAAATCACAGTGTATATCCCACAAACAGTAGACAAACAGGGAACATGAATATTTAGGTTAAGTTTATGCCAGGTATTAACAAGAGTAATACTTTGGGAGGTTTAGTGTGTGTCTTTTAGAGTTACCTAGCTTACTTTTTAGTCCAGTCATTGAGAATTTTTTTTTATTTTTCTTTGATGCAGGTATAATTGGTGATAGCTCAAAATCATGACCTATAAAATCACCTAAATCTAAGCCCTGAAGTTTTATTCTCCCTTAAAGTCCACTTAAAACACTTTAGTAACTTTCCTTTTCTCCTAAATGCTGCTCATTGCTCTCAACACATTTATAACTTGTCAACATTGCACTTATTTTTTCCTACTCATGTTTTATCCTCTTAAAAGTAAGGATTTTACTGAGACACCTTTAGAGTGATACAAAATTGAATTCACACTGACATTCCCATAAAGGTTCTCCTGGTCTTTACTGTGCAATGGCAAATGTTTATGAGACTATTGACTGGAGTTACTAGTTCAATGTGTATTCAAGGTTTAAAGACCTCACAAAGCATCAGATTTGTATTCCCTCACCAGTACAGCAGTTGTGCCTGGGAACCCAGCAGTAACCTGACCAAGATAGAGTCTGTATCATAAAGGCAAAAGAAAACAAACCACTTAAGTCAGCAATATAGCAGAAATCAAGGTAATGTTGCATATGCTTTTTGAACACCTAGTGAGGCAAGATACCAAAAGCAAGTATGGGTGTAAAACCAGTGTAAAACTGGTTTCACCAGCCCAGACAATTTATTTAATCATGCTGCATAAGAAGAAAGATTACTTGCTATTCTGTGTACAACTGTCATTGCTATAGATTAGAATGACTGGATTTAGACAAGTTGCTGAAGGGATAGACATAAAATAATCAAGTTTTAATAGCATTTCTAGTTTAGAAGGTATTCATGAAAGATACAATCACTTTTGAGAATATCACTTTGAGTAGCTAGGCCTCAGGAATCACCCCCAAAATTTTATTTTTTAAAAAATTTCTATTTTAATTCCAGGTAGTGAACATATCATGTTATATTAGTTTCAGGTGTACAATATAGTCATTCAACACTTCCAAACACCACCCAGGGCTCATCAAAAGTGACATCACCTATGTCACCCATCCCCCCATCCACCTTCCCTCTAGTAACCATCAGTTTGTTCGCTTAAGAGTCTGTTTCTTGGTTTGTCTCTCTCTTTTTGTTTTTTTTCCCTTTGTTCATTTGCTTTGTTTTGTAAATTCCACATATGAGTGAAATCATGTCTTTCTCTGACTGACTTATTTCACTTAACCATTATACTCTCTAGCTCCATCCATGTCATTGCAAATGGCAAGATTCCATTCTTTTTTTATGGCTGAATAGTATTACATTGTATATATATATGCCACATCTTCTTTATCCATTCATCAATTGATGGAAAAATTCATTTTTAACAGAAATGAAATAGAAGAGAGTATAAAATAAAGTATGTATGCAATATAATAAAACTTTGTGTGTATGTGTGTAACAATACATTATTCTTGACAAATTTTTGCCATCTACCTAAAGGATGTGAAAGAACTAAAGATATCATGCTTGGTAGGATTTACATTATAAATGCTAAAAACCAAATTCCATTTATTGGGTTGGAATACCCTGTTCAGATGTAATTGAAAAAGTTTATCTGCCTAGTATCTTCCAAGGGACTAGCAGTATGTTGATTATACCAGCTGAGTCATAATTCTTGTGACAATGAGAGATGACTTAGCATGACAGCCATCACAAGCACATTTCTATTTTTATTTCTTTTTGAAACTTGACACCCAGGGGCCTACCAAAGGAGCGTGATGGATTACATGAATTCTGTTTGGAGGCATCTTTGAGCTCACTCAGTAGACACCATGAGCAAAGCTCACACAACCAAGTTGAAAGAACTTATGGACAAGAAATTATCAGTGAAATTAAATGGTGGCAGACATGGCCAAGGAATATTGCAGGGGTTCAATCCCTTTATGAATCTTATGATAGATGAATGTGTGGAGATGGCAACTAGTGGGCAACAGAACAATATTGGAATGGTGGTAATACAAAAAATAGTATCATGTTAGAAGCCTTGAAATGTGTATAAACAATGGGTGTGTTCGCCAGAAGAAATCAACTGCTTCCACATGTCCCTTCTTCATAGCACCTGTTTTACTACAGTATAAAAATCTGGTCATGCACATTTTCATATTGAACTTTTTTGTTAAATAAACTTTTGTAATAGTAAAAAAAAAAAAAAAACAAGAAGACTCGACACCAAGAAGTGGAGCTTATAAAATGAAGTGTAGAGACAGCTTAAATTATACATTAATTATTCTAAAGGAAAAAACTGGACATTTTATAATATAGAGTACAAATGAGAATATAGGTTTTTGAAGGGTATGATAAATTTGCAATTTTTTAAAAGTAAAAACATATCCAGACTGATTTTATCTGGTTCTTGTTAAACCCATTGTTCCACAAGAAGAGTTTTACAGAAAACTGAATTTCAAGGAGGTATGGAGGTTTATAGTTAAGGAAAGACACAGGTTTAGGTTATTCACTTTTAGACCAATTTTATCAAGAGAATTTCAGCACATGCTCATGTAATTAATGGATTTACCAACTACCTCATGACCAAGAATTGGCTGGCCTAGTGCAATGGCTTATTGAAGATTCAAGTATGACATTAGTTGGGAGACAATATATTGAAAGGATGGGGATCTTCCTTAGGATACATTTTATGCTTTAAATTAGAGGCCATTATATGATACTTTCACCCCATAGTCAGAATACAGGAATCAGGAAATCAAGGAGTGGTCATGGGAGTGGCTTCTCTCATTATCATCCTTAGTAAATTACTCAAAGAACTTTTGCTCTTTATCTGGCAAATTTGAGCTCCACTTGTGAAATGGACTTAGTCCTCAAGAAGGGTATGTTTCCTCTATGGTCAGACAACACTGGTACTATTGAATTGGAAAACAATCCTGCCACCTGGCAATTTTGGGGTCCATATCCACCAAAGTAACAGGCAAAAAGTTTACTCTAATGGCTGAAGTGATTGACATTGATTATTGATAGATAACTATTTTGCTTCCACACAGTAGGAACACAGAGGAGTCAATACATTTAAGAGAATAGACTTTTAATACTTCTCTGCACAATAGTAAAGGTAATTAAGAAAAACTAGAGAAGCCAAAGAAAGGAAAACTATTGAGGACTCAAATCCTTCAGAAATGAAGAGCTTGTATCATCAGACCTGATTAAAGAACACTAACTGTGTTCTGGCTGAAAACACATAAAATATGGAATTGGTAGCAGAAGAACAGATTTGCAGATATCAAATGTAGCATCATGATCAATTACAGAAGTGAGGGCTGTGGTAGTTTTGTGTATCTATATATTTTTTGCTTATATGTATATATTTATTTCTACACGTCATCTATTTTCATCTTTCCCTTCCCTCTTATTACTTTATATAAAGTTATTGGAGGTTAGCCTTACATTTTTTTCTTTAGGTAACAAATATTCAGTGAAATGGTGACTGGATTTGAGTAGTATCTAATATAGCTAGTGATGGGATACAATGACAATTGGACTTTGTGTCCCCTCATTTGGGGGGAAGATGAGAACTTCATCCCGTGTGCAAAGACTAATTACATCTTGTTAAGTGAAATCATGAAATTGTTTTTGTTGTTTTATGGAAATTCAAACATTTGTATAAAGGTATGTATGGAATGTGAATAGCTGTCAATGCAGAATGTGAGAGTTTTCAATATACTATTAGCTGCAGATCAACCCTTTCTTCACTTGTGTTGTTATACTAGACTTAGAGATTGTTCTTTGGCCACATGATATTGATATTAACCTTTGTCTAGAAAGAGATTGCAGAACTAGGTCAGCACGAAGGGGTTGAGCTATTTTGTCTGGAAAAGCGACAGATTGGAATGTGGAGTGTGAAATGTTATAGTATTAACCTCAGAGGCCCCAGTGAACCAGATGAAGTCCAAACACTTGAGTGGGTTTCTCTGCCATTCAGTGGGCTGCTGTTGTAGACCAACCACAGCTCAGACACTTGCAGGTTTCTCCATCACCTGAAAGGCTGGCCCACACACTTCAGTTTACTTATCACAGTCTGAGTGTTCCTTTCCCCTACTTTCTCTAAAGAGGTCTTAATCCCAGACTATGAGCCTGTCCCCTATCATAAGTTTCTAAGTTTCTAAGAAAAGTCTTATTTCCTTCTCCTCAGCCCTAGAGGGAGGAAGGGATTTATACATTTGTTATTACTGTACTCCTTTGGCATCTTCTACTTCTGCACATCTTATTTAGTAATCGCCTTTTACTAGTTAATAGTTCTCAATGTTAAATATTATGTTCATAATATTGATATAATTTCTATCTTCTGATGTGATCCAGACTAATGCAATCATAGTTCTTGTTGTGCCTCTATTTTCTATTTTTCCTGACACTCTCTTGCTTTTCTTCATCCTATTTCTATTACCATTCCAATTATTGTCCTTAAGATGAAATTTACAACTTGAGCAGTAATAATATTTACTGAAGACTGTGTTCTTTAACTTTTAAAGCAAGAGAAATCGTAGCATTTTTTTTTCTCTAAGGAAAAATGGTATTTTAAAAAATGTTAGCTATATTCATTTTCTTTTTTTTTAAATTTTATTATGTTATGTTAGTCACCATACAATATATCATTAGTTTTTGATGTGGTGATCCATGATCCCTTGTTTTCATATAACACCCAGTGCTCCATGCGGTACGTGCCCTCCTTAAGACCCATCACCAGGCTAACCCATCTCCCCTCCCCCCTCCCCTCTAAAACCCTGTTTGTTTCTCAGAGTCCATAGTCTCTCATGGTTCATCTCTCCCTCCGATTCCCCCCCTTCATTTTTCCCTTCCTTCTCCTAATGTCCTCCATGATATTCCTTATGTTCCACAAATAAGTGAAACATATGATAATTGACTTTCTCTGCTTGGCACTTATTTCACTTAGCGTAATCTCCTCCATTCCCATCCCTGTTGATGTAAAAGTTGGGTATTCATCCTTCCTGATGGCTGAGTAATATTCCATTGTATATATGGACCACATCTTCTTTATCCATTCATCTATTGAAGGGCATCTCGGCTCTTTCCAGTTTGGCTATTGCGGACATTGCTGCTATGAACATTGGGGTGCATATGGCCCTTCTTTTCACTACATTTGTGTCTTTGGGGTAAATACCCAGGAGTGCAATTGCTGGGTCATAGGGTAACTCTATTTTTAATTTTTTGAGGAACCGCCACACTGTTTTCCAAACTGGCTGTACCAACTTGCATTCCCACCAACAGGGTAAGAGGGTTCCCGTTCTCCACAACCTCACCATCATTTGTTGTTTCTTTCCCTGTCCATTTTTGCCATTCTAACTGGTGTAAGGTGGTATCTCAATGTAGTTTTGATTTTAATTTCCCTGATGGCTAATGATGATGAACATTTTTTCATGTGTCTGTTAGCCATTTGTATGTCTTCTTCAGAGACGTGTCCTTTCATGTCTTCTGCCCATTTTTTTACTTGATTATTTGTTTTTTGGGTGTTGAGTTTGAGAAGTTCTTTATAGATCTTAGATACCAGCCCTTTATCTGTAGTGTCATTTGCAAATATCTTCTCCCATTCTGTGGGTTGCCTCTTTGTTTTGTTGACTGTTTCCTTTGCTGTGCAGAAGCTTTTTATCTTGATGAAGTCCCAAAAGTTCATTTTTGCTTTTGTTTCACTAGCTTTTGGAGATGTATGTTAAAAGAAGTTGCTGTGGCTGATGTCAAAGAGGTTACTGCCTATGTTCTCCTCTAGGATTTTGAAGGATTCCTGTCTCACATTGAGGTCTTTCACCCATTTTTAGTTTATCTTTGTGTATGGAGTTAGAGAATGGTTGAGTTTCATTCTTCTGCATGTGGCTGTCCAATTTTCCCAGCACCATTTATTGAAGAGACTGCCTTTTTTCCATTGTATGTTTCTTCCTGCTTTGTCAAAGATTATTTGACCATAGAGTTGAGGGTCCATATCTGGGTTCTCTATTCTGTTCCATTGGTCTATCTGACTGTTTTTGTGCCAGTACCATGCTGTCTTGGTGATCACAGCTTTGTAATATAGCTTGAAATTGGGCAACGTGATGTCCCCAGCTTTGTTTTTCTTTTTCCACATTTCCTTGGCGATTCGGGGTCTTTTCTGATTCCATACAAATTTTAGGATTGTTTGTTCCAGCACTTTGAAAAATGTCATTGGAATTTTGATCAGGATGGCATTGAAGGTATAGATTGCTCTGGGTAGCATAGACATTTTAACAATGTTTATTCTTCCGATCCATGAGCATGGAATATTTTTCCATCTTTTTGTGCCTTCTTTAATTTCTTTCATGAGTGTTCTGTAGTTCCTAGAGTATAGATCCTTTACCTCTTTGGTTAGGTTTATTCCGAGGTATCTTATGGTTTTTGGTGCTATTGTAAATGGAATCGTTTCTCTAATTTCTCTTCCTACAGTTGTGTTGTTAGTGTATAAGAAAGCAACTGATTTCTGTGCATTGATTTTGTATCCTGCCACATTACTGAATTGCTGTATCAGTTCTAGTAATTTGGGGGTGGAGTCTTTCCACATAAAATATCATGTCATCTGCAAAAAGAGAGAGTTTGACTTCTTTGCCAAGTTGAATACCTTTTATTTCTTTTTGTTGTCTGATTGCTGTTGCTAGGACTTCTAGTACTATGTTGAACAATACTGGCTAGAGTGGGCATCCTTGACATGGTCCTGATCTTAAGGGAAAGGCTCTCAGCTTTTCCCCATTGAGGATGATATTCGCTGTGGATTTTTCATAGATGGATTTTATGAACTTGAGGAATGTTCCCTCTATCCCTATACTCTGAAGAGTTTTAATCAGGAAAGGATGTTGTATTTTGTCAAATGCTCTTTCTGCATCAATTGAGAGGATCATATGATTCTTCTCCCTCCTCTTATTAATGTGTTCTATCACATTGATTGATTTGCAAATGTTGAACCACCCTTGCATCCTGGGGATAAATCCCACTTGGTCGTGGTGGCTGATCCTTTTAATGTATTGTTGGATCCTACTAGCTAGGATTTTGTTGAGAATTTTGGAATCCATATTCATCAGGGATATCGGTCTGAAATTCTCCTTTTTGTTGGTGTCTTTGCCTGATTTGGGGATTAAGGTAATGCTGGCCTCATAGAATGAGTTTGGAAGTTTTCCTTCTCGTTCTATTTTTTGAAACTGCTCCAGGAGAATAGGTATTATTTCTTCTTTGAATGCTTGGTAGAATTCCCCAGGGAATCCATCAGGTCCTGGACTCTTGTTTTTTGGGAGGTTTTTGATCACTGCTTCAATCTCCTTACTGGTTATTGGACTATTCAGGTTGTCAGTTTCTTCCTGTTTCAGTCTTGGCAGCTTATAGGTTTCCAGGGAGGCATCCATTTCATCCAGATTGCTCAGTTTATTGGCATATAGTTGTTGGAAATAATTTCTAATAATTGTTTCTATTTCCTTGGTGTTAGTCATGATCTCTCCCCTTTCATTCATAATTTTATTAATTTGGGTCCTTTCTCTTTTTTTTGTTTAAGTCTGAGCAGTGGTTTATCTATCTTATTAATTCTTTCAAAGAACCAACTTGTAGTTTCATTGATTTGATCTACTGTGTTTCTGGTTTCTAATTCATTGATCTCTGCTCTAAATTTAATTATTTCTTTTTTAATGTGTGGCTTATGCATTGCTTTTTCTCTAGTTCTTTCAGGTGTAGAGTTAGTTGGTGAATTTGGGATTTTTCTATTTTTTGAGTGAGGCTTGGATGGCTATGTATTTCCCCCTTAGGACCACCTTTGCAGTATCCCATTGGTTTTGGACCGATGTGTTTTTGTTCTCATTGATTTCCATGAATTTTTTAAGTACTTCTTTGATTTCCTGGTTGACCCAAACATTCTTGAGCAGAGTGGTCTTTAGCTTCCAAGTGTTTGAATTTGTTCCAAATTTTTTGTTGTGATTGAGTTCCAGTTTTAAAGCATTGTGGTCTGGGAATATGCAGGAAATAATCTCAATCTTGTCATATCAGTTGAGACCTGATTTGTGACCCAGTATGCGGTCTATTCTGGAGAAAGTTCCATGTGAGCTCGAGAAGAATGAGTATTCTGTTGTTTTAGGGTGGAATGTTCTGTATATATATATATATGAGGTCCATCTAGTCCAGTGTATCATTCAAAGCTCTTGTTTCCTTGTTGATTTTCTGCTTAGATGATCTGTCCATTGCTGAGAGTGGAGTATTGAGGTCTTCTATAATTAACGTATTGTTATCAATATGACTTTATTTTGCTTAATAGTTGGCTTATGTAAATGGCTGCTCCCATGTTGGGGGCATAGATATTTACAATTGTTAGATCTTCTTGTTGGATAGACCCTTCCCAAGGATAGTGTCCTTCTGTGTCTCTAATACAGACTTTAGTTTAAAATCTAATTTGTCTGATATAAAAATTGCTACCCCAGCTTTCTTTTGAGGTCCATTGGCATGGAAGATGGATCTCCATCCCTTCACTTTCAGTCTGGATGTATCTTTAGGTTCAAAATGAGTCTCTTGTAGATAGCATATGGATGGGTCCTGTCTTTTTATCCAATCTGCAACCCTGTGCCGTTTTATGGGAGCATTTAGGCCGTTCATGTTGAGAGTGATTATTGAAAGATATGAGTTAATTGTTATCATGTTGCCTGTGAAGACATTGTTTTTATAGATCGTCCCTGTAAATTTCTGTTGTATATCACTCTTGGGGTCTTTCTCCTTTATAGAACCCCCCTTAATATTTCTTGCAGGGCCGGCTTAGTAGTCACATATTCTTTCAGTTTTTGCCAGTCTTGGAAGCTCTGCATCTCTCCATCCATTCTAAATGACAGTCTTGCTGGACAAAGTATTCTTGGCTGCATGTTCTTCTCGTTTAGTACCCTGAATATGTCTTGCCAGCCCTTTCTGGCTTGCCAGGTCTCTGTGGATAGGTCTGACGTTATTCTGATGTTCCTCCCTCTGTACATAAGGAATCTCTTCCCCCTAACTGCCCTTAAGATGGTTTCCTTGGTTCTAAGATGTGCGAGTTTTACTATTACATGCCAGGATGTTGGCCTGTTTTCCTTGATCTTGGGAGGGGTCCTCTCTGCCTCTAGGTTGCGAATGTTTGTTTCATTCCCCAGATTAAGGAAGTTCTCAGCTACAATTTGCTCAAATACATCTTCTAGTTCTCTCTCTCTCTCCACTCCCTCCAGAATTCCAATTATTCTGACATTGGAACGCTTCATGGTGTCACCTATTTCTCTGATTCTATTTTCATGGATTCTGAGTTGTTTTTCCCTGGCATCCTCTTTTCCCTTTTTATCGATTATATTGTCTTCCAGGTCATTTATTTGTTCTTCTGCCTCACTTACCCTAGCTGTTAGATTATCTAGATTGGATTGGATCTCATTGATAGCATTTTTAAGTTCTGCCAATTCAGGTTTCATTTCTGCCCTTAGAGACTCTATGTTGCCATTAATTGATTTCTCCATTCTAGCTATTGTCTTCACAATTGCTAGCCTGAGTTCCATCTCCGACATCTTGGTTATATCTGCACCCATTTGTAAACCTGCGGCATAAGTCATAATCTCTGAGTCTTTTCTATTTTGGGGGATCCTCCTCCTAGTCATTCTGTAGATGGGTGTTTGAGGGAATGTATAGAGTCCAAATTATTGACCAGAACCCAAGCAAGATGGACCTGTTTTCTAGGGACCTTAGGGTTGCTGGCCTCTTGTTTCCCAGCCTGTCTTCTGGGGGAGAGGCCTGCCACGCTGTTACTCAGGCACCCTGTTTGGGCAGAGTTGCCCTGCCCCGCTGTGGCAGGGGATAGGCTTAGTGGGAATCAGTTTTTTGGGGCTTTTGTTCTCTGGTGGCTTTCTGTGGTGGCTTTTTGTGTCTCTTCTAAGAGTCAGAGCAGAAGAGATCATTTCCAACCCTCTGCCTCAGAGCAGAGAGATCGCAGTCTGTTCTTCAGTGAGCTCTCCAGGCCACAGGGTCTCAGTTTTTGTCTGTGCTGCTATATACTGCAGTGTCCTGGGTTGTGCACCCCTCCTCAGCACTCCCAGTCCTGCCTCCAGGTCGGGGCTCGGTCTCTGCCCTTTATATTTCTAAAACAGCCAGCCACTCCCAGTTCTCAGGCATGACCCTGCCGCTCAGGGTTGTTGCCCCGGGGGCTGCCCTAAAGTCCTTTCCCCGCTGCTACCATCTGCAAGTCTGTGTGCATCCCCAGTGAGTGCTGCTGTCACTCACCGGCGGTGTAGGATCCCCACAGCCAGGCACCCTCCCGCTGCTGTTTATCCTCTGGTATCTGTCCCTGGAATCACGGCTTCCCGCTTCATACCTCGAAACCAACCACCTGCGATATTCTGTTTGTAGAGATCCAATCTTCTTACATCTCAGGCTGATTTTGTGGGTGCTCAGAATGGTCTGGTAGATATCCAGCTCAATTCCAGGGACCAGATGAAATAGGGTTCCCTACTCCTCCACCATCTTTTCTTCTTCCCCTATATTCATTTTCTTATGCTAAGGGAACTTTTGGCTATTAAGGTCTTGAGCTAGTATAAAAGTCCTGATTCAAAGTACTAGCATATCCTTCATATCTAACCACCATCTCTCTAACTCCAGATGAATTTCACCAGGTATCTTCCATACAGAAAAGACATATAAATGAATTACCATCAGAGTATAACTCTATTAATATGCTATTACAAAATAAAGTTTAGCTCAGTGGTGATAAATTGTTTATGGGTAAAAGCTGAGGAAAAAATAAATACTAGACTATAAATACAATTTAGAATAGGAGGTAAAGGAGGAGGACATTACCTGGTAATATGAGTCTTACTATTGACATCATGTTCAGCCCATAGAAGAGATCCAAATAACAACCCTAACCTGTAAATGTAGTCAGAATCTAAAGCCAGAAGGATAAAACTGTCATTGAGTAATTACTAGTTACTTCACATTCATTGTGAATGTGAATGTGAATTTTATATCATTGATATAAAATTTAGTTTTGGCCCATACTTCTTTTCTCTATTTATTACCACAATCAGCCAAAATCTTTAGTCTATATAAAAATGTTGGTATTTCACAATGGAATGATCAAAGCAGAAATATATGCTATATTATAGGAAAGAACTTCCTAAATATGTGAAAGAGAATTTTACTTTCATTGTTATTTCCATCGAAGGGGTAAGATAAAGAATTAAGCAAAAATGCATTGATCTGTCAAGTAGAGAGTACATTGCTAATAGTGATTTTAACCAATGAAGCTGTCTTTTAATTTGGAATGGTAGTCAGGCTTTACATTATGATACAATAAGTAGGAAGCATTCTTAAATCAATTTGACAAGTATCAAAGTTTATTAATATTTAACCACAATAAATTTCTTAAGTCCCTTTTTTCCCTTTATCAAACTAATTAATTTTTAGATTACTCTTTAGATCTCAAGATGAAGATATTTAACTCCCTTTAGATGCAACCAAATGAAGACCTGTGGAACAGATGGAGGGCACAACCTGGAATGGAGCCTTATGGAGACATATTTGTCATTAAATCTCTACAAATCACATTTTACCACTTCATGTGGTGCACACCTGTGGCTGCTTGATTATGTACTTTGCTGCCACACAAGAGACTCCATAGCCCTATAAATGCCTATTTTGTTGTCTTTACAGTGTGCCTTAAAACAATAAAAAATAAGGGGACTGTGGTATCATAGGGAGATAATGTCCACAGGAGGTACATAAGATACTTCAACAAGAACTCTTCCTGCCAAAACTCCTATGTTTTATATTCTAGCCCTATGTTCCTCATGGGTGAAAATGGGAGTTTGCCATTTAAGATTGATTGTCTTTGTTTCTTATGATATAAACACATCTGTTCAAAATAACTTTGTATTGATAAAGAAAATTTGTTCTAAGTGTTTCTTCTCATAAGCCCTATATTTTGCCTAGAACAGGAGTTGGTCCTTTGATAACTGATTCTCAAAACAGCAAGTTGTTCAAGGGGTAGAATTTGTAATATTTTATAAACATATAGTCTCGGGGCACCTGGCTGGCTCAGTCAGTTAAGCATCTGCCTTCAGCTCAGGTTATGATCCCAGGGTCCTGAAAACATATAGTCTCAACATACTAATTTAAAATTGAATTTTTGAAAGAGACCACCCATGCTTTTATGGCTTTTATGTTTTAAGGAGAATCTGAACTCTAAAAATTAAACATTATATCTATGCATCTTTTATGTTACTCATTGTATCTTGTAAAAGTAAATAATGGGATTCTTCGTCTACTTTTACTGTATTTTAGGTCAGTGCAACAGTAAATCCTCAATTTATTATCCATGGGAGTAAAAATTGACACTATATAGCAAACTAGGTCCATAGTCTCTGTGAAGTTTTCACAGTATTAAAATAAACTGTCTCTGGCTCTCATTCTCTCTCTCTCTCAAATAAATAAATAAAATCTTTAAAAAATTAAAATAAAAAAATAAACTGAGTAATGACTTTGCAATCCTAAAATGTAAAAACAATAGAAAATTAAAAGAAATACAACACATTTTTTTTCAGTTTGAGACATATAAAAATGTCTAAAAATGCAAGTTATATAAATAACTACAAAAATTTTAAATTTCAAATAAAATTCACAAATAAGAGGTTATGAGTCAGTGGATAGTTCGATATCAAAATGTAATTTGAATAAGTTCTATTTCAGTTTGGAGAAGAGACAGATCAATTGAAATAGAGTCAAAATGTACAACAAGATCTTGAAGAATTGAAAACTCAGTTTCTTTCTCTTTATGGTTTCAAGATCTCTAATGTCTGCTGATTTCTGCTCTTCAATCTCCTGTGCGTCTGTCTCATTTTTGTTTTTCTTCTACAGATAAACTCTCTTGGTCCTTCTTGCCCATGGTTTAGTTTGTGGCCCCTGACCATTCCCCATATCAAATGGTAGCCTTTGTCCTTGATTCTTCATCAACTGCAAGCTCTCTCAGTTAATTAATGTACTTTCTCTCTACCTAAATTAAGAACCCCTAGAAAATAGAATCTCACTGGTCCAGTTTGGAGAAGTAGGATATAACAAATTTCACATTGCTCTTTTAGACCATGGCATTTATTTTTAAGTGGAAATCAACAATGAAGAAATAATAACAATGTAATAAAATATTAAAGTTCGGTAAGATATGGGCAGAGTAATGGGGTAGATTTGTGACAGCTAAACTTTGTTTAGTAGAAGGTGAAAACAACCTTTTTTTTTTTTTACTCTTGTAAATGAGCTCTTATTCATTGCTGCCAGACAGATTTCTTTTCTCACAGTTGACCCAACATTCCACATTTAATTCTGTTTTCATGCAATTTCTTTCTATGTTTCATACCTCTTTCTGGAAGCTTCTCTAATGAATTTACCAAATGTTTTAGTATGTCTGTGATACATAATTAGCATTTTAATATGCTATTCAATTTTCTAATTGTGTCACACATATTTACTACTTACCATATATTCATATGTGTGTACCTGGTCACACCTATACAATTGTAGAATTCTCGAAGTTTTAATGTTTCTCATACTTATTTCTCAAAAACCATAGCTACATTATGAAATTCTGTAATTAGAACCTAATGCTAGTTTCTTGTGGCAAGAGGTCAAACGCTATGCTTCAAAATCCTAGAGGGAGTTTAGAACTGAAACTATAGCTGTGGTTCAATAAAAATTTGTGGGCAAATCATAGGAAGGTACTACATATGTGGTCCCAGAATGGTTTCAGAGTATTTACTTCCATACCTTTGTTGATAAAACATGTGAAAGATTAGAACCAAAAACACCTACGATTTATTGAGGGCTCACTTATAAAAATAAACTGATGATGGATGAAAAGCAAACTTCTAACTGAATATTCAACTTTAAATTTTACTTACCTGGGTAGAATCATCTTAATTTCAGACATGCAAAATGTAAATTAATCTGAGGTTAAGTTCTTCACTATCTGTTTTTTCAAAAGCAAATGCAGTAATCAGAGATCTTCTCGTTTGTAACCATTAGACCTCACAAAATCTGGTTGAGTTGCAAAGAAAATAACTTAAGGAAAAGACACAAAAGGAGAATATTTTTATTATAGCTTATATAATTTGAGAAATTAAGTAGAATGTGAATGATTAGAAAGCAAATAGATTTTTCTGAGTAAAAAAATAGACTAACGGAGGGGCGGAGCAAGATGGCGGAGGAGTAGGAGACCTAGATTTCGTCTGGTCTCAGGAATTCAGCTGAATAGGGATCAAACCACTCTGAACACCTACGAACTCAACAGGAGATCGAAGAGGAGAGTAGTAACAACTCTCTGAACAGAGAAGCGACCACTTACTGGAAGGTAGGACGTGCGGAGAAGTGAATCCGAGGCGATATTCGGGAGGATAGACGGCGGGGAGGGGCCTCCGTCGGCCGCTTCTGGCAAGTGCTAGAGCCACGGAGCACAAAATCGGACCTTTTAGAAGTTGGCTCTGCTGAGGGACGTCGCTCCAGTGGCTAAGCAGGGGGTGGAACCCTTGCGGGACAGTGTGGTCTCAGGACCCTCGGGGTCACAGAAAGACCGGGGGTGCCTGAGTGCGCCAAAGCTCCCAGGTATCAGAGCAGGGAAGCTGGCTGCAGAGACGGAGCTGAGGCGCAGGCTCTCAGCTCGGGGTTGCCATAAACTGTGATCCGCGGCCCAGTCGGGCCATTGCACCTCCAGCAGGGACCCAACAAGCAGCAGAGCCGGGGAGACTCCCCTTCCTTCCTGGGGAGGAGTGGCGTGGGAATGTACCGCAGGGATCTGCTGGGTTTGGAGACTCCACACGGGGTCAGGTGCCAGAGATAGCAACGCTCGGTCACAGGCCGGGTGAGCACGGAGAGCGGCCGGAGACCGGGGACACGGGAGTGACTGCTTTTCTCTGGGGGCGCACTGAGGAGCGGGGTCCCGAGTTCTCAGCTCCTCCGGATGGAGATTGGGAGGCCACCATTTTTGCCCTCGTCCTCCAAGGCTGTACCGAGAGCTTGCAGGGAACAAAAGCTCCTGAGATCAAACCCGAGCAGCTTGCTTAGCCCAGACCGACAAGGGCGGGGCAATTCAGCCTCCGGCAAAGACATTTGGAAACCACAACAATAGGCCCCTCCCCCAGAAGATCAGCATGAACAGCCAGCAAGCCAAGACCAAGTTTACCGATCAAGGAGAACAGGAGAACTCCAGTGCTAGGGGAATACTGCACATAGAATTCATGGCTTTTTTTTTAACCATGATTCATTAGTTCATCAAAGTTAATTTTTGTTAACTGTTTTTTTTTTCTTTTTCCCTTTTTCAACCAACATCTTATCAATCCTTTTAAAAAAAAAAAACATTTTTTATTTTTCATTTTTAGAGTCATATTTTATCCCTTCATAGTAGTTACCCTTATTTTTGGCATATATATATAAGTTGTTCTCTCTTTAAAATTTTGAGATACAGTTTCTTCTAACAGATCAAAATATACCCTAAATCACTAGTGTATGGCTTTGTTCTAGTCTCCTGCCTGATCACATTCTCTCCCTTTTTCCATTTTTTTTTCTTAAATTTTCTTTCCTTTTTCAAACAACTTCTTATCTTATCAAGTCCTTCTATAAAATCTTTTATAATTTTCATCTTTACAGTCATCTTCCATCCCTTCATTGTATCAACCCTTATTTTGTACATATATGTTTTTCTTCCTTTAAAATTTTAGGAGGCACTTTTTTCTAACAGACCAAAATACACCCAAAATCTAGTGTGTGGCACTGATCTATGCACTAGCCTGATCATATTTGATCATATTCTGCTTTTTTTGTATTGTTCTCTTTTTGTTTTTATCTTTTCTTCTTTTTTTTTTCTCTTTCTTTTTTCTATCTTTCCCTTTCTTTTCCCCTGGTTTCAGGTCTTTTCTGATTTGTATACAGTATATTTGCTGGGGACATTGTAAACCTGTTAGCATTTTATTCTCTCATTCATCTATTCTCCTCTGGACAAAATGACAAGACGAAAAAAATCACCTCAGCAAAAAGAACAAGAGGTAATACCGTCAGCCAGGGACCTACTCAATACGGACATTAGTACGATGTCAGACCTAGAGTTCACAATCATGACTTTAAAGATACTAGCTGGGCTTGAAAAAAGCGTGGAAGTTATTAGAGAAACCCTTTCTGGAGAAATAAAAGAACTAAAATCTAACCAAGTCGAAATCAAAAAGGCTATTTTGATGAAGTGCAATCAAAAATGGGGGCACTAAATGCTAGGATAAATGAGGCAGAAGAGAGAATCAGTGATATAGAAGACCAAATGATGGAAAATAAAGAGGCTGAGAAAAAGAGAGAGAAACAACTACAGGATCACGAGGGCAGAATTCGAGAGATAAGTGATACGTTAAGACAAAACAACATTAGAATAATTGGGATCCCAGAAGAAGAAGAAAGAGAGAGGGGGGCAGAAGGTATATTGGAGCAAATAATAGCAGAGAACTTCCCTAATGTGAGGAAGGAAACTGGCATCAAAATCCAGGAGGCACAGAGAACCCCTCTCAAAATCAATAATAATAGGTCAACACCCCGACATCTAATAGTAAAACTTATGAGTCTCAGAGACAAAGAGAAAATCCTGAAAGCAGCTCGGGAGAAGAGATATGTAACCTACAATGGTAGAAACATTAGATTCGCAACAGACCTATTCACAGAGACCTGGCAGGCCAGAAAGGACTGGCAAGATATCTTCAGAGCACTAAACGAGAAAAATATGCAGCCAAGAATACTATATCCAGCTAGGCTGTCATTGAAAATAGAAGGAGAGATAAAAAGCTTCCAGAACAAACAAAAACTAAAGGAATTTGCAAACACGAAACCAGCCCTCCAAGAAATATTGAAAGGGGTCCTCTAAGCAAAGAGAGAGCCTCAAAGCAGCAAAGATCAGAAAGGAACACAGACAACATACAGTTAACAGTCACCTTACAGGCAATACAATGGCACTAAATTCATACCTTTCAATAGTTACCCTGAATGTAAATGGGCTAAATGCCCCAATCAAAAGACACAGACTATCAGATTGGATTAAAAAACAAAACCCATCCATATGCTGTCTGCAAGAGACTCATTTTAGACCCAAAGACACCCCCAGATTGAAAGTGAGGGGGTGGAAAACCATTTACCATGCTAATGGACACAAAAAGAAAGCTGGGGTGGCAATCCTTATATCAGGCAAATTAGATTTTAAACCAAAGACTATAATAAGAGATGAGGAAGGACACTATACCCTACTTAAAGGGTCTATCCAACAAGAAGATCTAACAATTGTAAATATCTATGCCCCTAAGATGGGAGCAGCCAATTATATAAGGCAATTAATAACAAAAGCAAAGAAACACATTGACAACAATACAGTAATAGTGGGGAACTTTAACACCCCCCTGACTGAAATGGACAGATCATCTAAGCAAAAGATCAACAAGGAAATAAAGACTTTAAATGACACACTGGACCAAATGGACTTCACAGACATATTCAGAACATTCCATCCCAAAGCAACGGAATACACATTCTTCTCTAGTGCCCATGGAACGTTCTCCAGAATTGCTCACATCCTAGGTCACAAATCAGGTCTCAACCGGTACCAAAAGATTGGGATCATTCCCTACATATTTTCAGACCACAATGCTTTGAAACTAGAACTCAATCACAAGAGGAAAGTCGGAAAGAACTCAAATACATGGAGGCTAAAGAGCATCCTACTAAAGAAAGAATGGGTCAACGAGGAAATTAAAGAAGAATTAAAAAAATTCATGGAAACCAATGAAAATGAAAACACAACTGTTCAAAATCTTTGGGATACAGCAAAGGCAGTCCTGAGAGGAAAGTATATAGCAATACAAGCCTTTCTCAAGAAACAAGAAAGGTCTCAAATACAAAACCTAACCCTACACCTAAAGGAGCTGGAGAAAGAACAGCAAATAAAGCCTAAACCCAGCAGGAGAAGAGAAATAATAAAGATCAGAGCAGAAATCAATGAACTAGAAACCAAAAGAACAGTAGAACAGATCAACGAAACTAGGAGCTGGTTCTTTGAAAGAATTAACAAGATGGATAAACCCCTGGCCAGACTGATCAAAAAGAAAAGAGAAATGACCCAAATCAACAAAATCATGAATGAGAGGAGAGGTCACAACCAACAGCAAAGAAATACAAACAATTATAAGAACATATTATGAGTAACTCTATGCCAGCAAATTAGATAACCTGGAAGAAATGGGTGCATTCCTAGAGATGTATCAACTACCAAAATTGAACCAGGAAGAAATAGAAAACCTGAATAGACCTATAACCACTAAGGAAATTGAAGCAGTCATCAAAAATCTCCCAAGAAACAAAAGCCCAGGGCCAGATGGCTTCCCAGGGGAATTCTATCAGACATTTAAAGAAGAATTAATACCTATTCTCCTGAAACTGTTCCAAAAAATAGAAATGGAAGGAAAACTTCCAAACTCATTTTATGAGGCCAGCATTACCTTGATCCCAAAACCAGACAAAGACCCCATCAAAAAGGAGAATTACAGACCAATATCCTTGATGAACATGGATGCAAAAATTCTCACCAAAATACTAGCCAATAGGATCCAACAGTACATTAAAAGGATTATTCACCACGACCAAGTGGGATTTATCCCTGGACTGCAAGGCTGGTTCAACATCTGCAAATCAATCAACGTGATACAATACATTAACAAAAGAAAGAACAAGAATCATATGATCCTCTCAATAGATGCAGAAAAAGCATTTGACAAAGTACAGCATCCTTTCTTGATCAAAACTCTTCAGAGTATAGGGATAGAGGGTACACACCTCAATATCATAAAAGCCATCTATGAAAAACCTACAGCGAATATCATTCTCAATGGGGAAAGGCTGAGAGCTTTTGCCCTAAGGTCAGGAATGCGGCAGGGATGTCCACTCTCACCACTGCTATTCAACATAGTATTAGAAGTCCTAGCCACAGCAATCAGACAACAAAAAGAAATCACAGGCATCCAAGTCGGCAAAGAGGAAGTCAAACTCTCACTCTTTGCAGATGATATGATACTGTATGTGGAAAATCCAAAAGACTCCACCCCAAAACTGCTAGAACTCATACAGGAATTCAGTAAAGTAGCAGGATATAAAATCAATGCACAGAAATCCGTGGCATTCCTATACACCAACAACAAGACAGAAGAGAGACAAATCAAGGAGTCGATTCCATTTACAATTGCACCCAAAACCATAAGATACCTAGGAATAAATTTAACCAAAGAGGCAAAGGATCTGTACTCAGAAAACTATAAAATACTCAGGAAAGAAATTGAAGAAGACACAAAGAAATGGAAAAACGTTCCATGCTCATGGATTGGGAGAACCAACATTGTGAAGATGTCAATGCTACCTAGAGCAATCTACACATTCAATGCAATCCCCATCAAAATACCATCCACTTTTTTCAAAGAAATGGAACAAATAATCCTAAAATTTGTATGGAACCAGAAGAGACCCCAAATAGCCAGATGAATATTGAAAAAGAAAAGCAAAGCTGGCGGCATCACAATTCCGGACTTCCAGCTCTATTACGAAGCTATCATCATCAAGACAGTATGGTACTGGCACAAAAACAGACACATAGATCAATGGAACAGAGTCGAGAGCCCAGAAATGGACCCTCAACTCTACAGCCAACTTATCTTTGACAAAGCAGAAAAGAATGTCCAATGGAAAAAAGACAGTCTCTTCAACAAATGGTGTTGGGAAAATTGGACAGCCACATGCAGAAGAATGAAACTGGACCATTTCCTTACACCACACACAAAAATAGACTCTAAATGGTTGAAAGACCTAAACGTGAGACAGGAGTCCATCAAAATCCTAAAGGAGAACACAGGTAGCAACCTCTTCGACCTCAGCCGCAGCAACTTCTTCCTAGACACATCGCCAAAGGCACGGGAAGCCAGGGCAAAAATGAACTATTGGGATTTCATCAAGATAAAAAGCTTTTGCACAGCAAAAGAAACAGTCCACAAAACCAAAAGACAACCGACAGAATGGGAGAAAACATTTGCAAATGACTTATCAGATAAAGGGCTAGTATCCAAAGTCTATAAAGAACTTATCAAACTCAACACCCAAAGAACAAATAATCCAATCAAGAAATGGGCATAAGACATGAACAGACATTTTTCCAAAGAAGACATCCAAATGGCCAACAGGCACATGAAAAAGTGCTCCACATCGCTCGGCATCAGGGAAATCCAAATCAAAACCTCAATGAGATACCACCTCACACCCATCAGAATGGCTAAAATTAACAAGTCAGGGAACGACAGATGTTGGCGGGGATGTGCAGAAAGGGGAACCCTCCTACACTGTTGGTGGGAATGCAAGCTGGTGCAACCACTCTGGAAAACAGTTTGGAGGTTCCTCAAACAGTTGAAATTAGAGCTACCATTCGATCCAGCAATTGCACTACTGGGTATTTACCCCAAAGATACAAATGTAGGGACCCGAAGGGGTACGTGCACCCCAATGTTTATAGCAGCAATGTCCACAATAGACAAACTGTGGAAAGAGCCAAGATGTCCATCGACAGATGAATGGATTAAGAAGAAGTGGTATATATACACAATGGAATATTATGCAGCCATCAAAAGGAATGAGATCTTGCCATTTGCAACGACGTGGATGGAACTGGAGGGTGTTATGCTTAGTGAAATAAGTCAATCAGAGTAAGACATGTATCATATGACCTCACTGATATGAGGAATTCTTAATCTCAGGAAACAAACTGAGTGTTACTGGAGTGGTTGGGGGTGGGAGGGATGGGGTGGCTGGGTGATAGACATTGGGGAGGGTATGTGCTACGGTGAGCACTGTGAATTGTGCAAGACTGTTGAATCACAGATCTGTACTTCTGAAACAAATAACGCAACATATTTTAAAAAAAAAGAAAAAGAAGAAGATAACAGGAGAGGAAGAATGAAGGAGAGTAAGTCAGAGGGGGAGAGGAACCATGAGAGATGATGGACTCTGAAAAATAAACTGAGGATTCTAGAGGGGAGGAGGGTAGGGGGATGGGTTAGCCTGGTGATGGGTATTAAAGAGGGCACATTCTGCATGGAGCACTGGGTGTTATGAACAAACAATGAATCATGGAACACTACATCAAAAACTAATGATGTAATATATGGTGATTAACATAACAATAAGAAAATTAGAAAAAATAGACTAACAAGTATTTAACTATTACCTTGTGATGCAATTCAGGAACTAGTATAACAAAAATTTGAAAAATTTTAAAGAAGTGAAATTCAGATTTTATCCATTTTATTGGATTATAATTGCTCAAGTGATAGGTAAATAAAAGCAAAAGCAATAAATATTGTTATATTACTGCTTTTCTCATAAGGAATTCTAATATTTAAAAAACTACAACTTTTGTTTCATAAATGGAATTGTATACAATGCTACTCAATGTGGGGTCAATAGATCAGCTGCCAGACCATAGGCTAATTGTTACTATACCAGGATGGGGAAAAAAAAAATGCACTGCCTTCATTGACAAAGCCTTGCTATAAAAAAATAAATAAATAAAATATCATTGTGAGCTTAATAATAGAGATGATTTCCTTTTTGTCACAAACCCCTTCATCAAATTGTAGATGATCTCTTTGTACTTGATTTTGTTAATGATGAATAATAACTATATATAAATGAACACCTTAACTGTACGCTTTTTTGTACAATTTGTAGTAAGGCAGACATAAAAAGTAGCACAGCTTTGCTTGTATATTCAAAATCTCTATAGTTTTGTCTTATGGATCAGAATTACTAACAAATGTTCTCCTTTTTTGTTTATCAGAGCATATATGTTGCCTTCATTTTGTAAGACAGTTTTACTGGATATAGAATTTCTGATGGACGTTTTTTCCTTTCAGCGTTTTGTCATTCCATTGCTACCTGTCCTTTCTTTTTTCTGATGAGAAGTCAATGGTAAGTCATATTATTGCTATTTTTCCATAGGTGGCTGAATCATCTTTCCCTTACAGCTTTAATAATCTCTTTGTCTTCCAGCAGTTTGTTATTGTTGGTCTGGATATTGATATATTTTTATATCTCCTACATGGAGTTAAATAGAATCAAATTTGGAAAATGTTTAACCATGAATTCTTCAAAGTTTTTTTTTGTATTTTTTCTCCTCTCTCTCTTTAGGAAATTCATTACACATTCATTGGTATGTTTGATGTTGTCCCACATATCTCTGTTCATTTTTATTTAATGTGGGGTTTTTTTTGCAATCTGTCCTTTATATTGGATAATTTCTATTGATCTGTTTTTTGTTTTTGTTTTTGTTTTGTTTTTAAAGTCAAAATGAGTATTTTAATTTAGTTTCAGGAAAAGATGTCACATGAATTTGGATAGAAAAAAGGTCTGTTTATCCAGAAATGCAGGGAAAAGAAATAACCCTTACTAGGTTCAGTGATAATTTTCTGGATCTTCCTTTTGCCTTGAAAACTGTATCTTTTCCCCAAAGCACCTACTTCAAAAATCACCTGACCCTGTTTATCTCCCTCTAGCTGGAACAGGCTAATTCCCCTCCACCCCTATCCCTCTTCTTTCAGTCATACTGTGTGGGTGCTGAAGACCCTGGGCTCTAACCAATGAACAGAACTGTCCTTTAAGCTAGTGACCCACAGGCAGTGACACCCTAAGCCCCACTCCCAGTCCCCATGGCAGAGGCCACAGAGCTGGCATTTGCTTTCACTGTCTCAGGATAAGGAGCCAAAAGCTGACCATCAGCACAAATCAATGCTGAATATGGAGAGAGAATGAGGGCTTCTAGGTCCAGAGTAGGCTGTAAGCTGGGGCAGGAAAAGAGAATTTTTGAGTTGTCCCATCTTTAGAAACAAGGGGGAAATGGGATTCTTTTCCACTGCTATGGTCCTATTAGCTACTCTACTGCTACTGAGCTCCAAGGTGATGTGTAAGCCCAAAAGGCTCTGAATAAATCAGGAGAACTTTGCCCTGGCTGGAGAAGGGATTAATATAGGAAGAGAGGTCAATGAATCATTTATAGGAAGACCAGTGATGGGAACTTCAGCTCTTAACGTTGCTGTCAGCCCTGCAAAGGATAATCCAGTAAGAACCAAGACAACCACTCCAGACTGGTGTAACTGGGGAATCTTCAGGCCTTTCCCGAGGTCCCACATCAAGTGTTTGATCCCATTCCAGGTGTGATACATGAGAGGGAAGACAAGTGCAGATTTGGCTGTGTAGATCAGTGATCTCCCCAGACACAGGAACTTTACAAGTTCCAAATTAGATTGAAAGTTCCCAGGAACCAAGAGGGTCAACAAGCCAGAAAGAGAGACCCCTGTACTCAAGGCCATACCAGTACCACAGTGGCAAATGGATATTGCAATGGGAAGAGATCAACTGTAGATAGTGATATGCAGAGACAGAAGACAGTTTAAACTAGTATTCTTTTTCCAGAACCTCTCCATCTCTTCTGTGGCTGTAGTTCCCAAAGGAACAGCATTTCTGATACAGAGCCTAGGACTAAAATGGGCACAGAGACAATGACAGCCAACATGTCTCAACAAGAGTGCAGCCATCTTCTCTACTGATCTACTTTTAAATAACTGATTCGTGCTTTTGCATATCTGTTCTGCTTTTAAATCCATCTAGTCAATGTCTTTCCATTATTTTGGTTATTACATACTTAAATTCTAGAATTTTCTTTTTTTACATAGTCTGTGTTTCTCTACTGGAAGTCCTTTTGACAAACCACTACAATCATATTCTTTCTTTAACTCCTTAATATAGTTTTCTTTAATTCCTTTAACATATTTATAAGAGCATCTATGAAGTCTGCTAAATCCAACATATTGATCCACTTAGAGACATTTTCTACTGACTGCTTTTTTCTTGACTATGGGTCAACACTTTTCTCTGTCTTTGTATGCCTTGTAATTTTTGTTGTTGAAAATGAGACATGTTAGATAATATAACGTAACAACTTCAGACTCTTTATTTTTCTTACCTGAAGTTTTATTTTTTTTTGTGACTTAAATTTATTGAATCTTTCCCCACATGGTATGCAGGTATTAATGTCATTGATCATTTTTTATTGTTATTATTTTTACACTGGTTAGTTAGAAGTTACCCCAGTGTCTGCATTGATTAGTTGTCAGATAGCTGAGTATTTTCCCCCTTCAAATATCTTGAGATTGTAAGGCTTCCTTTTCTGACAGAAGATTTTTATGTGGATTGGTGACAGTGTTCCTGTGATCAGTTAATTTTCAAGTCTGTCTGAGGCTTTTACTTTTTTCTGTGTCCTCTTGGGTTTTCCCTGTTTGTATGCAAAGTTCCCAAATTAGTGAGAGATGTATGCAGAACTTCCTCAGTGCTTCCTTAGTTTTCTTAGTTTTACTATGTCTCCATTAATTTTTTTTTTTTTTTTTTTTTTTTTTGCCACTCAGGACATAGAGATTTATGCTTTACCATGTGCCACTTACTGAGATTGAAATTTTGGAAAACAGAGTTATGTAACCTTTAACAGATGTTTTGATATTATTAAAAAACCAAACTCATATCTGAGTTCTTTAGGTCAGTAACAGTCTCATTTTACTTTCAAACTTTAAGGACATTTGGTGGGGGTGGGGGTAGGGAGGGAGACATGATTAGATTGGAATAGTCTGAGCCTTGATTCTGAAAGAGCTAAGTTTGAATCTTGGCTGCCAAGCTTACTTAATGTAGGAAAACAGTCTCCTGGCTCCAGTTTCTTTTTGCTTATGTCAGTGATTTACAAAGCCTGAATGTTAGGTTATAAATGAGGTTTAAATTATATGATTTAAGTAAAGCAATTATCAGATTTCTAAGAAAAAATGCTATCCCCCATTTGACACATTATTATGAACAAGCATATTGATTTGCTGATTCCATTTAGAGTACAGGTTTACTAAATTATGTGCATGGATTACATAAAATTTTTATCAGCATGGTACAGCCATTGGTAACTTTCCGACTTACCTCTCCCCAGTCTTTTTTTTCTAGGTATCTCTTGACATCAAGAACTAAGGGTTCTTCATTCTCCCATGGCTGTTCACATTCAAGAAGTTCCTATATTAATGAAACTAGGGAAACACTCCCCATGTTTCTTTCACTTAGGAATCACCTAGAGAATTGTTAAAATGTTACTACATTATCTCCAATTCCTTGGGGGTCATTTTAGTCTAATTAGTCTCTTGCAAAGCCCCTGCATGACCCATCTCCTAAAAGATGATTGGCTTCTTACTGGACCTCTTCCTGAGATAAACTGAGCTCCAATTATTTCTTCTCTAAGATGCAGCCATAAAGACATTTGCATAGCATCTGATTTTAACTGTATGTGTTAAAGAGAGTTTTGTCTGAGAGATTAGAGATAAAATTCTCTCCATTGGTTGAGTTGTATTGTTTTTGACTTAATAAGTAAGTGAAGTAAAATTGCTACTGAAGCGATTATTGAAGGATCTCATCATTATTATATCTTAATATCTTTCCCTAATTACATGAGAAGTCTATACTTTCTTCCTCCTTCATATTTAACAAATCATTCTTTCTGGGAGTTTTTCCTTTTGAGTGTCCTACCTATGAAGCCTCAGGACCTTTTTCTATTGCTGTGTTGAGTTTTGATTTTAAGTACTTACTGGAGAAATATACCGAGTATCTAAATAAAAGTTAGGATCAGGAGAACACTGGCCTTCCATTGACATACATCAATGTCTCAGTAAAGACCACAGGCAGCTTTTGAATGTGTTTTCTAAATTGTGTGACATTGTTAATTCCTTGTCTTAAAGGTTTATCCTCTTCACTGAAAGAAATATACAATAAAGAAACACGAGCCCTGGTGTAAGATTTCATTTATTGAAAAGCAAATTTCATTTTTATTTTCATTTTTTAAAGATTTATTTATTTATTTATTTGTTTGTTTGTTTGTTTGTTTGTTTGTTTATTTTGGAGAGAGAGAGTGAGTGAGAGAGCACAAGGGGCAGGACAGAAGGAGAGAGAATCTCAAGCAAACTCTGAACTGAGCATGGAGCTCATTGTGGCGCTGAAATCACAACCTGAGCTGAAACCAAGAGTTGGTGCTCAACAGACTGGGCCACCCAGGTGCCCTGCAAATTTCATCTTTAAAATTTGATCGCAAAGACTAATAAAAGTCTTAAAACAATACTTTAGTTTTGTTTTGGAAGGCGCATGTTCAATAATAAATAGGTTAATATTTAATTGTAATAGTTAATATATATTAAAAACTTGTTCAGTGTAAGGGTCTTTATATTCGCTGCTTAATTAAATCCTCAAAACAGCTCTATAAGGTAGATAGTCCTGTGTTTTGAACATGGCCACTAAGATTTAGACAGATTAAGTAATTTTCCTAAAGCAACAGAGTTCAGTATTTAAATATAAGCAGTCTGATTCCTGAGTCTGTACTGTTAAATTTGAAGCAATGCTACTCCCAACTTTGGGCTGATATTTCTGAAGTAGTACATTTTAAAATAATACTAATACAATAATTATTACATACAGTCCCAAATTATCTTTTGGGGAGAAAGTTATGGATCTATTTTTTCTGAAATTATTCCAACTGTTTAAAAATTCCAGAGTTTATCTGGATCTTCCACTGGTCTTGTCCATACGAGACATGACAAAACTCAGAAGGCTTCAGACAGGTAGAAAGATACTGGACTAAAATTCTGAAGATTTGAATTCTGATTCTTTCCTTTCATTAACTTTTCTAGAACCTTGGATATAAATCTTTCAACATGGTAAATTGTAAAATAAAAGTAATATCTTCTGTTTCATATCTACTACACAGAGAGGTAGCAAAGTAAAATTATTTATGCTAAGGTGTTAGAGAAAGACACTGTCAGACAAATTCATTGGTCTTTCAACAGCATGATTAAAGTAGGGACACTACTCCCTGGAGAAAACTAGTATTTTGACCAGTATGTTTAACTCTTGAGGCTGAAATCTTAGTTTTAGAATTGATTTTTGTCAATATCTTTCCCTTAATATCAAATTTATCCATGGATCAGTTATCATTTATTAATTTCAAAGAGTTTAAGAAAAATGAAAATCAAAAGAAAATAATAATTATTGTTATTATGTTCACTGTGTGTTGAGTACTTCATATAAATAATTTACATGAACTTCCTCATCTAGGAGATAAGAGCTTAACATAAGAACTTGGTCACGAGAGTTTCCTCAACCTCTCCAAAGTCACATATTTAGCAAGTCTTAGAACTAGAACTTAAATCTACAGTCTAATTTTGCAGTCTCTTTTAATGTAGAACCCAAGGATTATCCAAGGGCATTTCTACTTCTTGAAAGAGAAACTAGTTGAAAATCAATTCTGACAAAAGTAAAAGTAGCAAAGCGTCAGTGGACAAGGGCAGTTTAGTATTCAGGAAGTCAGCATTCTCATTTTGCTTTTACTTTTGGTTCATACTGGTTTCTTATTGTTCTTACACCTGAGGAGTTGGCAGTACTTGTACCTTCTTTCATTTAAAGCTCACTAGTATGCAGTCTTGCTTTATTTAAGATACAGTTTTCCCAGTTGGTCTTTGTTAACTCCCAGTTGAATAACTAGTACACGACACTTTTCTTGAAAAATCTCCATATGTTTCACACTGTGCGAAATACACCAGCTTAACTCCTAAGCATAATAAACAACTTTGACATTTGCAGTGCTAGGACGTTTTGCGCTACATTGGTAATCTGGCTCCAGTATAATTTACTATTATTTTTTTCTCAATTCTTTCCAATAGGAGGAGTCTGCTTTTGTTGTACTGATCTCTTCATTACCTTTCTTTTCATCACCTTTGGTTTTGTCTCCTTTCCATCATATCTTTTCACGTATATCCTAGTATAGAGAAGAGAGGTTAAGGATTTAGCCTCAGGTGTTGGACCACCAGTGTCCAAATCTCAGTTTCATCTTTCTAAGTATGTACCTTTGGGAAAGCTGCTAAATCTCTCTCTTTCTGTTTCTCTCGTCTTTCTCTCTCCTCTCTCTTTTTATTTCTATCTCTCTTTCACCTTTACTTTCTTTTATTTCTAAAGATTATTGTGAGTTTCAACAAAGGTGGCATATGATAAGGTTTCTATAAACACAAAGTCTTGTAAATTGTTTGCTTAATTCTGACCTCCTCAGTGAAAGCAACCACTTATTATCTGCACCAATCATTGAGCACACAACTATAGATTGTCTTAGATCTTAATTTGTAATAAGTAGAAGTGCCATTGCTTAAATGTTTTCAGTCAGTAAAATCATATCAGATAACAGACTATTCTATTTTTAGATACTTCTGATGGTTAGAAATTTATTTTTTGTAGTTAAAAAAATTGAGTTTTTATTTTAATTTCAACTTTGTATATTTTGGAACTAAATTTAACAACTCTAATTCATTTTTTATAAAACATTCCTGCAAGTGATTACCGTCTTTGTTTTTTCCTTTTCATGTTGAACACTCTTATCCTTTTAACCAATGTGGTTGGGGTCACACAGCAAATAATGACCAGTAGGTATAGAAAAGTTTGTAATTTCAAAATATGCCAGGTTTCCTTCCAGTAAATATACTAAAATAAGCTTAATCTTTAACTATTACAACAAATGCAATAGGTATAAATTTAATATAAAAAATTAGAATTTTCTTTATTTAATATTCCTACTAATAATTAATTGACCAAGTATTGTGTGTTTTATGTAACTTTTATTTCAAAGGGAGTGGAGCTATATTTTCCACTGGAAACTAGGATGATTATTTTTATTAGTATTATTTTATTAATACTAATATTATTATAATTTACCCAGTGATTATACAAAAAAAAGAGAAAACATGAACGAACTGTTCTTTTAATTTTTTTCATTATGCATATTTATCTTATTATCTGCAACTAATCTTGTTTAAGAATTTGGTCTAAGAATTGTCATAAGTACATTCATACATCTTATTATATACATATTTTTTCTTCCACCTAAGTTATCCACCCAGTGAAGAAATTTCATTAGTTATTTGTCTTCCTATCCTACTCAGCTCCTAAATCAAGACAGATATTTTCTACGAAGCAAAAGTTTGCCAAGTTTTGTGCATGAAGACCTCTGTAGGATGAAAGGATTATTTGTTAAAGATCTACAACTGCTCTCAAATAGCTTCTAAATTACTTAAAAGAGAAAAAATATTTTTTTAAATTAGAAAATAAGTTCTAAATAATATGACATAGGTAATAAGCAAAATAGAAGCTTATAAAAGGAAAATCCTAAAGCATACTTAAAGATGAAGGTCAGATTTTGAAAGAAAATGAAAATGATTTTAAGAATTAAAAATGGAAGTTATTCTCTATTGACAAAATAGCACAGAGTAAGTGATGAGTAGAATATGTATAATGTTTAGAGGCGTAATTGGCATAAAAAGAGGAGGTAGAGTTTGGATAGATAAAGAAAGGGCAGTTTTCAGAATATTTTGAAATTCAAGAAACATTTATACCTGCCTCAGGAAATAATAGGGTGTTACTGTAAGTTATTGAGGTTAGTGCCATGATGCTGGTTGCATTTCGGCCAACTGGTGTGGCAGATGCATAAAGGAGGGGACAATAAGTAAAAGAAGTAGATTTGGTCCAAGAGACTGAGTAAAGAGCTGCTGCAGATATGAGAGATGAAGAGAGTCTAGACTAAGATCGAGGTGTTTCCAAAAATCTCAAATGAGTAAATAAGCACATTTGTACAGTGGAAGAGGGTGTTAGATTTCTCATACTTTTTTAGAGGTTTTGGTTTCAAAGCACTAAATTTTTAAAGCATGAATTACCATGTATGTCTAATAAATCAAATTTGATGCCTTTTTTTTTTCCATTCTTAACCTGGCACCCCCTAAAGCAAATAAAAAGGTAATACCAATTAAGGACACTCAGATTAACTTTTCTCTTGTAATGTTTAACCCTTTGCTCTGGTTTCCTTCAAGTCATCATGTTTTCAACTCATTAAATTGCATTTGCATATTATCAACACTCAAGGATCTCTCCTGTAATTAGTTCTATGATTTATTTAATATACAAAAATGATGTTTTATTTTCCCAACTCATATCTTAAGATTAAATTAAATAAAAAGTATAGCGTTCCTAACCATTCTACAAATGAACCCTCTGATTGGTTCAAATAATAATCTATTTGATCTGAAAAGAAAAAGCTTATACTTAGAATTTTGCCATAGTCACATAGTAGTATACCAATGACTGTTATAGTTGGCTTTGTGGCTTAAACAGCAGAAATTTATTTTCTCCAGTTCTGGAGACTGATAGAGATCAGGACACCAGCATAGTAGGATTCTGGTGAGAGCTCTTTTCCTAGCTTGCAGACAGCTAACTTCTACCTGTGTCCTCACCTGACAGAGAGAAAGCTCTAGTTTCTCTTCTTTTTGTAAGGGTTTTAATCCCCATAAGGGCCCTACCATCATTACTTCATCTAAACCTAATTATTTCCCAAAGAACCCATCTCCACATACTATCAAATTGGGGATTTGAGCTTGAACATATAAATTTTGGAGGGGACACGATTCAGTCCATAACATTCTGTCCATGCCAGAATTAATCTTTTTCTTACATGTAAAATACATTTATTCTACCCCAACATCTCAAAATTTCCTGTCTGAAGTCCAAAATCTCATCTAAACATCATCTAAAGAAAATTTGAGTAAGATTGAGGTATGGTTCATCTTGAGGCAACATTCCATTCCAGCAGAGATAGCATGACCAGTTCTGTGGATGTAGGTCAACATTTTTTCCCAATCACCTCTGTTATTGTTCAAAGTGACTATGGTGGGGATAGAGCTTATGCATGGATTTAGCAACATTGACTTCTACTCACCACGGCTGGCCTGGCTGACCTTGTTATTATCTTTATTTGAAGATTCCGTGTGGCTTAAGGAAATGTATATGGGTGCCAAATTGACAGCGGGTGGATTTATGATGGTTAATTTTATGTGTCAACTTGACTGGATCACAGGGGGCCTAGATATTTGGTTAAACACTATTCTGGATATGTCTGTGAGGGTGTTTTTGGATAAGATTAACATTTGAATCAGTGGCCTGAGTAAAGCAGATTGTTTTCCCAAGTGTGGCCTGACCCAATCTGACGAAGGCCTGAATAGCATAAAAGCTGAGTGAGATAGAAGTCTCCTTCTCTGCCTGACTCTTTTCATTTTCTTGTTCAAGAAATATTTAATTTTTGTTTTCTATGTCTCAGGGGCAGTTCTAAACATGTGAAACATAACAATCAATGTGACGGTTCTGATCTGAGCTCTACAGAGTATGCATTCTAACAGGGCTGCCTGATTAAACAAGCACAATGGTAGTACCTGTTAATAGAGGGCTAGCATCATGGCCCTGCAACCTGTGCCATCATACAGGAACCTACACTGAGAAGGGCAATGCACTTGGTTTAATGTTCTGCTGTCACTGTCTTAAAATTCTTAATAGTTTTTGAATAAGGGGTTTCATGTTTTATTTTTCACTGGACTATGCAAATTATGGAACCAGACTTGGTGTTATGAAGAAAGTCAGAGTAGCGAAGAGTGATATTCTGGGGAGAAATGGGCCAATAAGAGAGTGAAACTGGGGGAAAACTCTCTGAAAGGGTGATACTTGAATTCAGACCTCAACAAGGAGAAGGTACCCATGTGAGCAGAGCATTTCAGACAGAGCAATGAGAGAAGTAAAGGCACTGAGTGTGCTGTGAGTTTGCTATTATTATGAGAAAGCAAGCTGGTATGATTGGATACGGAGGCAGGTGACAAATGGTAGGACATGAAGTGAGACAGATGACAGGGTCTAATGTACGTGTGATAATTTGGTATAAAAAGGAGTTAGTTTATTTTTTTATGTGTGATCCTTCCTTAGAATGACAAGGAAGAAGAGAAACACAGTAATAATTTGGGCTTTATGTTTAATGGTCTTATCATGAGAAAAAGGTCTTATTTTGCTGTCATTATAAATATTATTTCCAGGTAAACATAATCAACATATTTATTGAAAGTTGGACAGTGCTGTTGGGAAAGGAGAAATTTATAGTTAAGTAACAGAAATAAATGACCAAATCCTGTCCTATATTCTTCCTTTTATTACTATTGGTCACCAATTTCTAAAGCTTTTGTGTGGACTACCTACTTCCTTGAATAGCTCATTTTCAAGACTACATCCAGGACAAGGTAGGAGTTCAGTGCTTCGAATCAGTGAACAGGAGGAAAATATGTACCTGTTAATCCTCTAGCAACTAATGTACATTCTAATACAAGGATTCTTGTACCATGCCATTTTTTTCTCCTGAAATGATTCATCAGCATAAGTTAAAACTAAGGATGAATGAAACCAAAGCAGTTCATACTGATTAGGTACAGGTAGACCTTAATCTAATTAGATTCTCTGAATATATTCTAAAATGTCATCACCTTTTAAAACTCTAGCCATCATATTACTTAATGTGGACACATAATTCATTTTAGCCATTATTGGTGTCACATTCCCCCTGAATTTGAAAATGTTGCTTCTAGTCCCACTATAATAAAGAAGATGTACAAAATGATGTATAAAAGCTATAATTCACTCTTTAAAACACCATTTTCATGCTTTATAATTTTCTTTTTTTTTTTAAAGATTTTATTTATTTATTCATGAGAGACAGAGGGAGAGAGAGAGAGACAAGCAGAGGGGGAAGCAGGCTCCCAAGGAGCAGGGAGCCCGATGCGGGACTTGATCCCAGGACTCCGGGATCATGACCTGAGCCGAAGGCAGATGCTTAACCATCTGAGCCACCCAGGCGCCCCATGCTTTATAATTTTCAAAAAATACACATATTTCAGTTAAAGCAAAATATTTTTCTAAATACTTTTTATTTCTTCAGATTCATTCATCCCTGGTAATAGCTTGAGCAAAAGACACATATAAAGAATGTACTTCCCTGAAAAATAAAGTGCCCTTACATTTTGCAATTGTACTTTATTTTAACATTATCAATAAATGGGAGGTCAAGTTTAGGATTCATTGTGATATTTTTGAAAATTTACTAAGTATCATGGAAACCCATAATTTAGGAGAAATACATATTTTCTTTTCTTGATTGTATTTTACTCTTGGTAATTCTTGTAATTCAAGATAAGTATTATGTGGCACCATAATTGTATTTTATATTCTTGACATAAACAGAGGAATTTTATGATTCCATAATTTGGCCGAATCAAATAGCTTCTTCATTATAAATTCAGTATTAATATTATCCTCATCTGGGAAACCAAGAAATGAAAGATACAATTATTATTTTGTGTTTATGTAATCTAATACCTTTCACACTTGATTTTTATTATTTATCTATAGAGATAAAATCAATCATTACCTTTCCAACAGATTAAAGCCAGATCTCAACTTAACACATATGATTTTCGGATTCATAACATCTTTCTCTTGCCCATGATAAATGTATTCCACAGGAAAAGGGTCAGTGTACTTGAGAGTTAACATAATCCTATCAGATATTCTGAACACTCTTTAATATAATTGTGATCAGCAAAATTAACAGGAAATATGGCTGGTCATAGGTAGCCTTCCTTATGCCTGGACTCCACATTTCCTGGCTGTTCCTTATTCTGCAAACTTTCAGGCACACTAGAGCTTCTAATGTTTGCCCAAGGATGATGTAGAAAATCTAGAGACACAGAATTTACAGAGGATTGGAACAGAGCACTTTGTGTACCAAGTGTTAAATAACAGAAAGGACATGGGTAAGGTAATCACACAGACTTCTGGCTTCAAGAATGAAAGACTGAGTGACAAGTTACTTCAACTCTCTGAGGTTCAGTTGCTTTCTTTTTTTTTTAATTAGTTAATTAATTTTTTAATGTAGTGTTCCATGATTCATTGTTTGTGTATAACACCCAGTGCTTCATGCAATACGTGCCCTCCTTAATACCCATCACCGGGCTAACCCATCCCCCCACCTGCTCCCCTCTAAAACCCTCAGTTTGTTTCTCAGAGTCCATAGTCTCTCATGGTTCGTCTCCCCCTCTAATTTCTCCCCCTTCATTAGTGCTCACAATAGCACATACCCTCCCCAATGTCTATCACCCAGCCACCCCATCCCTCCTACCCCCCACCACTCCAGCAACCCTCAGTTTGTTTCCTGAGATTAAGAATTCTTCATATCAGTGAGGTCATATGATACTTGTCTTTCTCTGATTGATTTATTTCGCTTAGCAAAGTACCTTCTTGTTCCATCCACGTCATTGCAAATGGCAAGATTTCGGGGGTTTTTTGATGGCTGCATAATATTCCATTGTATATATACAGCACATCTTCTTTATCCATTCATCTGTTGATGGACATCTTGGCTCTTCCCATAGTTTGGCTTTTGTGGACATTGCTGCCATAAACATTGGGGTGCATGTACCCCGAGGCTCAGTTTCTTATATATAGAATAAAGACCACCTTGTGAAAGCAAAATAATGGACCCCCTGCCAAAAATGTTCATGTCCTAATCCTGAGAATGTAGGATTATGTTACCTTACAATGCAAAAGGAACATGATTGCTAAAAATCTTGAAATGGAGAGATTATCCTGGATTATCTGGTGGGCATGATGTAATCACAAGAGTCCTTATAAGAGAAAGAGGAAGGCAGGAGAGGCAGAGGCAAAGAAGGAGAAGTCACAACAGAAGCAAAAGTCGGAGTGATTTGGTCCTTTGCAGGCTTTAAAAATGGGAAAAGACTATGTGCCAAAGAATGTGGGTGACCTCTAAAAGCTGAGAAAGGGAAGAAACTGATTCTTCCCTAGAGTCTCCAGAAGGAATGAAGTCCTGCCAACATCTTGATTTTAACCAATAAAACACATTTCATACTAGTGACCTCCAGAACTCTAAGATGGTAAGTTTATAAACCACAAGATTTATGGTAATTTGTTACAGCAGCAATAGAAAATGAATGCACTCCCCATTATAAGGTTTTGTAAGAATTACATTTTCTCAGCCCAGATTAGGTCTTTGAGAAACATTGTATTACACAAGGTGTAAAGGGGACTTGAGAAGAGATTGAGGACTAAACGTGTGCTATGCTTCCTTCCAATTTCTTTTATCTAAGCAAAAAAAATGGTTATAATTATGTTGGGAGATGAAAGGACTAGGGCCCAGTAAGAAATATGTTTGTTTTCTTCTTAGCATAAACAGTTGGAGTGTGCTGAACAGTAATGCCACTTGGCCTTTAAAGTGTGGTTAAAATTTTCCTGTGTGCTGTGCATTACAGCTGAATTCTTAATCTCTAGTTCATTTGCCCTGTGTTCTCCTTCTGCCACCACATTATCTGCTGTATCTTTTTTTTCTTTGCCCTCTTGAATTCAGTTATAGGTGAGAAGTTTCAATTGTTTTATTGTTTCAAGGCATATTTAGACTTTCAGATTGACCAAAAAATCTAACCTGACATGATGAGAAACAAACAATTCTACCTCTTGGAATGTGTATGATTATGTGTTACTGGTTAGAAATTTACTCCTGATTTCAGAGCAACAAACTGTCATGAGGGTCGCAGGTTCTTGCACAGCTGCAAAACATTCCAGATGACTTAGCTCTTTTCAGTTTCCATAAATAAACATGTACATGTCTCAACTTATGCACATTTCCTTACCCAGAGTCTGGCTCTTAAAACCATCCCCTTCTTACACAGAATTAACAGCTTCAACCAGAAAATGAAACAGATTTTATTTAACTGATTGAAAGGCGCTATATAGAACTTTACATCATGTTTTATCTGCTATCCTGTGACATGCACTTTAAATTATTTTAGACGTATTTAAATGTAACAAATGTCTCAGAGACCTAAGATATAAGATTAGAGTTACAGTAATGATTTGTATTTATTTCTGCATGACCTGACAGCCTGGAGGTAGAAGTGACTCTTGAGGCCCTGGAATTTAAAACAAAAGTAGATGTTTAATTAGAAAATAAATTAACTTCATACATTTATATTTTTAATGTATTACATAAATCATTCAATACAATTTCACCTGGAGATGTACATATTTTAATTGCCTTTTCTTACAGTAATCACCTTTCTTTTGCTTTGTGGCACTAAAATATAATTTGAATGGCTTTCTTATCCAAGAGCCATGTAGATCCAGCATATTTTCCTAGATTCTTTTAAATTCACTGATGCGTATTAAAATGATTAAAGTCAGCTACACCAGATTTGACCTGTCCCATTATCGGGATATTTAATTTAACAGGGCATTTTTGGAGACGAGCTTTCTTAATAGTTATGTTATTCAGAGTTGTGGAGATGTGAGCCTTTCACGGGGAGAAATAGCCACTAGCAGATGGAGGACAATCTGTGAGGGGGTTATTGTTCAAACTCCTGCATTGGTTGGGAGAGTGACTTAAATGACAAATTCTATCCAATATTGTATAATCATTTTCCTGTAAGAGTAAAAATAAAGCTAGGAAAAATTAAACAAATTAATAACACCTAAAGGAAAAGAAAAATGGAAAGAAAAGGATAATACGTTATATTATCTCCCAACCCTTGTGTTTCATATAGCATTTGGACAAAGGATTATGTAAATTTATTTAGTGGGAAATTAACATATTAGATACTAGATTCCAGGTATCCTTTTGACATACCTAGTATACTTGCCACCATGCCATTCTGCTTCTCCTATGTACCACATCCTCAGCTCCTGCAGTAAGGCTACAAGACTTAATGTATAAATAAATAAATAAATCTAAAAAACCCCGATAATTATAGGGGTTCCTGGGTGGCTCAGTCATTAAATGTTTGCCTTCTGCTCAGGTCATGATCCCAGGGTCCTAGGATTGAGCCCCACATCGGGCTCCCTGCTGTGCAGGAAGCCTGCTTCTCCCTCTCCCACTCCCCCTGCTTGTGTTCCCTCTCTTGCTGTGTCTCTCTCTGTCAAATAAATAAATAAAATCTTAAAAAATGATAATTATATGCACTTTATAGTATTTAGGGGAGAAGTACTGATGCATGCAACTACTTTGAAGTGCATCACCAAAAGAAAAAAAAAGGATGGATTGATGGATGGATAGAAGAATGGATAGATGTGTGATAGAATACATCTATGGTAAACTGGGTAAGATCTAGATTGTGAATATACAGGCATCCACTGTAAAATTCTTTCAACCTCATTGCATGTTGGGGGAAAATAGTACCTGAAGTCTTAGCCCAGTGCAATAATGTTTAAAAAAATGGGTGGGAAGAAAATAAACTGTCATTATTTGCAGATGACGTGATTATGTAGATAATCTTGAAGAATCTACCAATATACCAGTAGACTTAGCAAGGTTTCTGGATGCCAGATCATATACAAAAATCACTTTCATTTCTATATGCCAACAACAAATGACTAGAAAATGATATGTTAAAAATGTACCATCTACAATAGAATTTTAAAAATCCACTAGGAAATAATGAATAATAATTAAAAAGCAAACAAACAAAAAGACTTAATGTAAGAACTGCAGATATAGGGGGAAATTCAGCATTCTCAGTGACTTATGAAACCCTCAGAATTTATTTCGTCCTGGGGTTAGGTGGGAGTAAGGAAGAGAACAGCCCTGTTCACAACAATGCACAGTAACAAGAAGACAGAAGCATGTCTTGAAAACTAAAAAATATAAGTAATCAGAGAACAAAATTATATTTCCAAAAGTTGATCTAGATTGGAAATGTAAAGGCTTATTTACTATATATAAACATGTTACTAGAAATAAATGTTACTATATATAAATTATTTGCTACCATGTTCAAAAGAAAAGTTACAAGACTCAACAAATAGGTGGTTTTGCTATATACAAGCATGTAACCTCTGAAAAAGATGGCATTGAAGCATAATAACTACCCAGCAAATTAAGCTAGGGCAATTTAAAGACATTCATGAAAACAAAATTGAAGTTTAAAGAGTTAAAAGATTGAAGTCTAAATGTCTAAATAATGTTTTTGAAATTTCTGTACTGTAGGGAAATATTCTAACAAAACAATAGAAAAATTCAACATGAAAATTTTGATGATTTCTATAACATATCTTTAAAATTTACATCATTGGAATGTACTCATTTGGGAAATCATTGCAAGGAAAAGAGTAGACAAGGGGTTGACAACTTCAATGTTCATAAAAAGCTCATACACTTTGATAAGAAAAATGCTATAGTACAAAACAATAACCAAAGTGAGCAGTTAATTAACAAAAGAAGAATTATATTAATCTAGTAAGAAATATGGTTTAATAATCATTTCCATTTATAGGCAAATAAATGGGAATTAAAACAAAACTAATAAACCATTTGGTCCATCAAATTGCCATTTGTTTAATGAGAATAATTGCTGGTGACACAAGCACAATGAAAAGAGGTTTAAAATGATTCAAAACACCTCCATTTATCACTAGCTCTAATGTTTCTGTTAAAAATGGGCTGAGACAAAACCAACACAACACTACCTTGAGTTCCAAACTTATTTAGCATCCTCTTTTCCTCCGATTTTCTTTACCAACTAGATACTAGAGCCATGTTATTTTATGAAATCACATATTCTAAATAACTAAAGAGGTGTGAATTCAAAGGCTCCTAGAATGTTGCAGTCTGACCACTTTGGCAGTCAAATCTGAGCAACATCGACAGAACCGAAACAAGCCAAAACATTAGATAATGAATGCCTTCTTCAAGACTGCTAATTTAAAAGATACCAATGCAATAAAGGCTATATTCACCTGCCTTTTATCTTCCCCCCCTAATCAAGCAGAATTACTCCATGATTCAAGGTTCAAGACTCAGAAGATAGGGTATAAAATGGAACTAAATATTCCACCACCTGTTTCCTTTATTTATACACCTGGTCCAGGAAATGTTGTAAAGTGAACGTTACAAAGCTAAGTAGCTGAAAATATGCTTTTACATCTAAGTGGTTTAATGACAATAACTGAAGAGACTTTTTTTTTTAATTCTTATTGCAAGGCCATGACTAAGGAACAAAAAGTCCAGAAGACTTGAAAAGATATAAAACAATAAAAAAAAGTACTGTAAAGACTAGCATAATTCATATCAAAAATTCTGTTGGTCTTTATATCCATTAATCAGTGGCACTTTTCCAGTTAGGAACAGCTCTCTTCAAAAATAACAAAATTTGAATAGTATGGATACATTTATTTGAAAAGGTTAAAGATAAATGACAAGCAGAGAAAGGGATAAGGGCCCATTTTTAAGGCTATTTGACCTGTTCTTTCATTACATGCATATGACACTGAGCTCAAAAGCCTCCCTTGTTCTTTCCATTTGTAGCCACCTAATTATCAGCGATATCTGAGAGACAACCTGTAAGCAAATCATTACATTGTGTTATTTTATGTGATGATATTATGTTATTTAATATGTTAATTACAGAGAAATTGGAATTTCTCTTTCCATATTCATCTTCTCTAGAGATTACCAATTAAAAATGTGTATTATAACTGGAAGTAAGGCAGTAAAAAAAACTCTTGAATTTTATACTTCCTAATACTCTTATTTACACATATTTTATTGACAAATATAACTCAAAAGATAGATTTTTTTTTTACCATCTAAGAAACATTATTTAAGAACAACCTTCAGTTTTCAGATCCTCCTTCAAATTGTTATATATTTAACTTTTAGCAAAAACAGTTAAATTTTAGAAAAAAAAATTTCAACTAAGAACTTATGCAACAAATCAATGTCCAAAGCGTGTTCTGGAACTAGTAAACATTTTATTACAGCTTCCAACTGTCTATTGCTACAATACTGTACCATGAGATAGATGAGTCTACACTACTAAAAGATATTTAAAACTTAAAATTATTTAAAAAGAGAATTGACTGTCCTACTACATTATAATATTTTCTTTAGAATGATTCTGCCCTCACCATTGCTCCAGTTCATCTCCATCCCCTGAATCATTTACTACCAACATTTTTTTTTGTATTTTTATGCATCTATTTCTAACTCTACCCTTTCATACTTGTAACTGGCATAATTTCTTAAATTTCTGAGATGGAAGCCATTTAACACGAACCTCCTTACGTATACCCTGTGTCTGTACCAATTTGTCCTCCCCTGCATCATAAGGAGACAACTCTGTTCTTTACAGAGCAGTTAGCTTAGCTTTCACTGATTCAAAAATTTCTCACATGCCCACTTTGTTCCATCAATTACCACCTTCCTTTTTCTCTCTTATTTTATTCATTTTCTCTTCACTATATCTATCCTCTCACGGCTCCTCACCCCCCAAAAAAATCTGGCCATAAAATGCACTAGTTTGTCTTATAAAAGAATTCATTCTTGGTCACAAGTCGTATCAGAAATTCCATTTAAGGAGGGAGAGATTAATATTTATTGAAAGCATAACAACTATGGTTTGTAGCAGATATAATTCTTCAAGATTTATTGATGAGTTAATTAAGGTCTGGAGGGTTAAGGGTTAATTGATTTGCCCAATGTCAAAAGTAAATGATAGAATTGGGATTAGATATGATTCTGCCTGACGACACCACACTGTCACATTTATTATTTTCATAATAACAAGATTATTCCCTGTACTACTCTATATAATACACGCCTGATGTTTTTTTGCAGTCTGACTTTTGCTCCCACATTTCTTTTTTAAATTTCTTTCTTGAAGGTAGCAGAGGATATGTTTGTCACTAAATGCTATAATTTCTTTCAGCATCTTATATTCTTTAATAATTCTGGGAATTATTACTTATGACCTCTTCCTCTTTCTTAAAAGTACCTGTATTCTTGGTGTTCATGAACCATACTCCCCTAGTTTATTTCACTCTTTATGGCTGACCTTTTCCTCTTCCTCTGCCTTCCTTTTCTTCCCCCATCCTCAAAGTTCTGTCATTTGCCTCTCCATTCTGTAATCTTACACCTGGACTCATATTATTATATCCCAACTGAGCTATTATAAGGACTGAAGATTGATAATTTTCCCTCTTTTCCTTTTTTGAAAGGCCAAACCTGAGCCTCTCTGTAGAATAAGGTCTGTGTAGTCAGCTAGAAATGAGAGACTGAAGATGAAAGAAATCTCATTTTAAATTTTTTAAAGGGATAATAACTATTATTTATATCTTAAAAAAACAACAAACAAAAGATTCACACAAGGTGACAAAGGATATTCCAAATGCAAACCATTCAGTAAATGGATAATTTAACAAAGAAAAAATAATTTACTGAAACAGTATTAAATAGCTTATAGAATTGTTGAAACAAGGAACCTAACTTGGAATGGGGGTGCAAGGGGATGCTACGTATCCTGAACAACAGACCAGTTAAGCACAGAGTCAGGGCAGTAAGGGACCTCTGGCATAGCCATTGGGCAATAGACCACAGCTTCATCCACATTGCTTCTGGAAGTAGGATATCATCCGTATATCATATAATGATGTAATGGTGATCAAATAACAAGGGAAAGAAAAAGTTTCAAAAATGTACTGCTAGAGAGATGAATGGAACTGAGGGATAGTATAAAAGATATATGAAATTATTCCATTCTCATATAAAAAAGTTTATATTTTCTCTACACTGGATAAATCATAAAAGAACAGCATAAGCGAAGTATATAGGAAGCTGAAGGAACTCTATGGAAAAAGTGAAAAAAATGTAAAGGTTATAACTGGAGATTGAAAGGGGGCATGGGAAGGTTACAGTAAGGAAATGCTGATTTTTGTTATACAACTTTTTAGGTATGTACAAGAATTTCCTAAATTAAAATAAACAAACTGTAACCCATGTTAAAGAACAAAAATTCAACCAAGTAAATTTAAAGATCTCTTTGGTTTTATTCATTTACTCATCAATTAGACAGCATCCCATCTAACAAACAAAAGGGTGCTCAGAAGAGTTGTACAAAATGGAAGGCTTTCACCATCAGAAATGAGATAGGACAAGGAAGTTATTAGCAAAAAGAAAGAAAGAATTGTTTTGGGCAACCTTACCTTCCCTTAGAGGGAAGGGTGAGGGGTCCTATCATGCAGATTGCATCACTGATACTGATCAGGAAATCCCAGACTGATTGGTTTAAAATTCCAGTGCTCTAAGCGGCACAAACTGTAGTTAGGTTAGCTATTAAGTCTTGGTGGGGCTTAGTAAAAGTGACTCTATATAGGGCCTGTTGTTTCTTTTAACACCTACAAATGTCTCCATAGCTAACTTTTTTTTTCTTTTTCTGCTAAACACATCTACTTTTTCTAGTTGCCACATCTACTTTTTCTTAGAACTGAAAAGGATACCTATTGAACTGATCTCCTTATTCCCTATTAATAGGAAAGAAGGCACTTCTCAACAGTATTTCAGTTTTCTTGTCAATAAATTTGTGTGTATATATATATATATATATACACAGAATTGAATATATATATATATATATACTGTTATATTATTATAGCTAAAATTTCTCATATTTTATCTCCCTAATTTAATTTGTTTTGTCTTTTTCTTTCTTTTCTTTTTAGTTATTTAAATTCCAGTTAACATACAGTGTAATATTAGTTTCAGGTGAAGAACTTAGTGATCCATCACTTCATACTGTCTTGTCTTTCTTTTTTTTTTAAATTAACCATTTTATTTATTTATTTTTAAGATTATTTATTTATTTATTTGACAGAGAGAGAGGGAACACAAGCAGGGGGAGCGAGAGAGGGAGAAGCAGACTCCCCGCCAAGCAGGGAGCCCGATGCGGGGCTCGATCCCAGGACCCTGGGATCATGACCTGAGCCGAAGGCAGACGCTTAACGGCTGAGCCACCCAGGCACCCCGTCTTGTCTCTTTCTAAAGATTGGTTTTACATATAGAATCTGAAAGGTATGGAACTATAGTCTCACAGGAATCCAAGGGGCAACTTGTTGTAGCAAATGCTTCTATCTCTTTCTCAAACAGAAATTCCATTCAAGGGAAAAACACCTTTTGCCACTGGATTGGAGTGATTATATGTATTTGTGTATGCCTCTTGACCAAATTCTGAAAAACTCTTTAACTCAGTAAATCATATACTTACATCTGTAGAAAAATTGTAGTTATATCTTTACAAAATCAATAAACTCACACACTTCCCTCTATGTTTATGTCCATAAATTATCATTTGAGAAGGCATTACATACAGATTCTGTCATTCAGACTCCCATCATTCCATCTAAGTCCTGAAAACATATTTCCCGGATAGGCAGAGTTGAGCTCAAGGTCAACTTAGATAGTTGTTACCAAAACAGTTGACCTACAAAGTATACTGGGATATTTAAAATCTTGATCTATTTCAAAGCATGTGGATATCATTATCTTACTTGATTGATTTGATTTGATATCCACAAGATTGTGTGACAGTTTGAGCAAACATTATTTTCCCAGTATATAAGTCTAAAATCAAATAATTTTCCCAAAGTTGCAGAACAAACTAGTGGGCAAAATCAGATCCTCTCAATCTATGCCCTCTGTACTTTATCATTCTGTTTTTCTCTGATTTGTAATTTGGCAAAATAACACTTGATCTTAATATAGTTTCTCAAAAAGTTTTCCCCATTTTTCAAATACTTCCATGTGAATAGTCCTTGGGCAAGAAGCAAAGTTCAACCTACAATAATATTCAATTCATTAGGCCATTACAAATCACTTTGGAATCATAAACCCCTTTCAGTATACTTACGTTTCTTTATAACAAGAAGCAATCTTGTATTTGTTTTCCTAGTGCTAAGTGTGGTACATGAAGCATATTGCTAATTTTTATGTCTTTTTAATAAGTTAATAATTTTGAATACTTCAAAAACTGAGGTCTTAATTTGATCAAAATGTGATTTGTTTTTAAAACTTCCCAAATGATTTTAACATGTAGTGAGGGTTGTATATCATTCATTTGGTAGAGAGGACCGAATATAATAGAGTAGTAGTTCTCAACCTTGGTTACACACTAAAATTACTTCGGGCACTTAAAAAAAAAAAAAGTGTTAAAAATCCCTATGGACAGACTCCAACCCGGAACAATTAGATCAAAATCCTTGGAGTTTAACATAGGCATCAGTCATTTTAATGTTTCCAGTGAATCCAATGTACCTCTAAGTTTGAGAACCAATGCAGTAGAAATCATCCTCCTTGCTTTAATTGATTTACCACTATTTGAGGATTTCATAATAAATTATACCATTTGCTGTATAATAAAAATACATTTTAGCAAAATAGCTATAAGTATGACAGAGACAGATTCCTTTATATGTGCTCTTTTCTTAAGAAAACTCCAATTATAGGGAGCCTGGGTGGCTTAGTTTGTTAAGCGACTGCCTTCAGCCCAGGTCATGATCCTGGAGTCCTGGGATCGAGTCCCGCATCGGGCTCCCTGCTCAGCAGGGAGTCTGCTCCTCCCTCTGACTCCCCGCTCTCGTGCTCTCTCTCTCTCTATCTCATTCTCTCTCTCAAATAAATAAAATCCTTAAAAAAAAAGAAAACTCCAATTATTTTTTAGTCCATTGAGCTGCACTCAGTAAGCTCATTGTCTGGATGTATGCTTCCTTCAAGAGCTAGCTCTTTCTGTCTTCCCATCTCGATAGCACTCTGTGAGACATTGCTAATGCAGAAGTGCAGACTAATTAATTAGCTCATTTGTATCCACAAACCTATAAGCTGCCACCCCATTTACCTTTTACACTGCTTATCCAGACTGAGCAGTCATTCTATGTATAATGTGTCATAAGAAATCCCGCAGATAATGGTGTCCACATCTAGTGCTCACTATGCTAAATTATGCTGCCATTCCACACTATCATTCTTCTGCATCTTGAGGAGATCCATTTATTAAAACAGATTTTTATGTGGCACATACCAATTATTTTTACAAAGGACAAACTAGAAATAGGTCCCATAATTGCATGCTAGTCAGCCATTCAAGTCTATACACAAAATCACTCACTCTCTTATTACCTCTTTTACCTTTGTCTATAATTCTGTCTGTTGACTAGAGGTCTTTTCTTATGCTTGATTTTCTTTTTAATTCATCAACAACTGTACACTTTCAGTTCAAATATCCTAAAACCTTAGGATTTGCTTAAGACATTTCCATACCTCATGCTTGCTTGCCTATATTGAGAGTTAATGAAGGAAAGCCATTACTGGGACAATGAACATCAGGCCCAAATTATGTTGCTAATTAGCAGATTCAGATGTTGGTAAGAAAGTCGGTTTTTTTCTTTTTTATCCCCCCTTTACTACTGCAGTGACTGGGAGGGAATTAGAGCCGTTATTCCCAACAGAATCACTTCTTTTTTTTTTTATTACTCTATCAGTCTGTCTTCATTGGTTCTCTATGTTCCTATTTTATGTAGAGCCAATTAATTTTATCTGATACAATAGACTCTGCAAGTTAAAGTTCTGACTTTTAAATAAACTATGTTGACTTATGTTATTTCATTTCCAGTTTCCCTCCTGATGCTCCCCGTGGTCCTCATATATATACTTTATATTTTCAAATGTCCACTTTGTTATTTGAACTCTGTTCATTCCTCCTACTCACCCCCTCCCCACCTCCCATCCAAGTTCTATCTGTTACACTTTCTGAGACTTTTGAAAGGAAGCTATTGCCTCTCTGTAAGTCAAGCCAAAACAGACATGGCTTTCCTGCTCAAAGTAAAAGCCTCCCAAGTACTTGAAATTGCAGGGACAAAGGCTAATTATTGGATCTCTTTGAAGAGCTCCCTCTCTCTTTTTTTTTTAACTGAAAAACAAAACAAAACACAAAACCACTCATTTAAGGCCTTCCCTTCTGCTCCCTACTCTGCACATCCCATTTGAAAATCTAATCAAGGGACCATGCTGAGGACTGTTCTAAGATAGTCTTAGAACACAGGAGTCAGTCCCCTGCTTTACCGGGTTCTTAGAATGGTAATTCTTTTATGGGTCCTAAAAGTGGCTGTAGATGGAATGGCACAACCTCTAATTACGATTTATGACTTCTTTATGCCATCTTGGAATGAAGAGAAGATAAATTATGGCATAGTGTATGAATACTAAGAGTCAATTCTGGGAGGGATAATACATGTTTGAAAACCAGCCCTTCCTCTGAAGTCAAATTTTATTATTCCTTGTTATCATCTTTCAGACACTTTAAAATTCACATAAAATATTTATTTCTAAACCTTCTTTTGCAGTGTGAATTTCCATTATTCTGACTTTTAAATGTTTTAATATTTTACAATAAAATTTATTTTTATTATAATTGGTTATCAGCCAAGCCAAAGTACTCTTAGTAATATCTATATCTTTTCATGATTATTGTCTGCAATGTATTAAAAATACCCTATAATCTTTCAAGAACCAGATTAACTAGAACAGGCCTATTCATTATGTCTCCTGTAGGGGGCTGAATGATGGCCATGTCCTAACCCTCAGAATCTGTGAATGTCGCCTTATTTGGAAAGAGGGTCTCTGCAGATATAGTTAAGAATATCAAGATGAGATTACTCTGGGTTATACAAAGTGAGCTCTAAGTCCAATGATAAGCATTCTTATAAAGGCACACAGAGAGGAGATACATGGGAGGGAGAAAGAGATACAAAGATGGAGGCAGAGATTAGAGTTATCTAGTGTAGCCGAGGAACGCTGGAAGCCACTAGAGGCTGGAAGAGGTGAGGAAGGATTCTCCCCTACAGTCTCCGGCTGTAGCGTGGTTCTGCTGAAACCTAGATTTCAGACTTCCGGCCTCTAGTACTGTGAGAGAATACATTTCTATTGTTTTAAGTATCAAGTTTATGGTAATTTGTTATGGCAGCCCTAGGAAACCATTAGACCTTTTCATATCTTGATAATTCTATATAGCCAATTTAGTAGTTATATATTAACGGAGTCATATGGGAATGGGGAGAGGGCTTCCTGAATTAAGAACAGTTACCTCATGTTAGAGAATAGGATCAAATTCAGACAGAAGCTTTCCTCAGGACCAGGAGGAGCAAAGGCATGGAGGCAAGAAAAAGAAGAGCTGGGGATATGTCAGTAATTTGACACTACTGAAAAATAAAATGGGAGATGAGAAGTGCTGAACTTTTGTGATTTTTATGTCTATGTAACAGAATCAGACTATAGCTGTGTGGTGAAGGAAATAGATATTTCCCTTGTTTTATTCTGGGAATCAAATGTTCTTTTGTTTTGGTTTTGATTGGTTTTTCTTTAGGGGTAGATTTAGAGAAGAGCTCCTCAAACTCAGATGAGGGATAAACTTTTTTCCATCTTTAAGCCTGTGTTGTTTGTCTCAGTGGGACTCCAGGAGGTGGGAAGGCCTGGAACATTTTCAGTAGGAGTGTGTAGCATGAGGTGAGCTGAGTTTTAGGGTTTCTGGGAGCTAGACTAAAGGCCTAGCAAAGACTAGGCCTTTGGGTTAAATATAAATATAAATATAAGTCACCTGTAGCAGGCGAATATAAGGAGCACATGTAGCAGTTAGAACTCTACTGTTTTGTACTTCTTTGTAACCTGCACGTCTTTAGTAAAGCCCCATTAACTGTTAACAACTGCTACCCATGTGTGGCATGGGAATTCTAGAATGCCTGTACTTACCCTTGGAAGGAAATTATTTAGTGGGAGCATATTCAAAAAGTAGTTACTTTCTCATCTATTGTTAAAGTGCTCCCTTTACCCTGGGTCAGATTGTGTTTATTTTTCTAAAGTGCTGCTGTAGAGCAAATCACTGACAGTTATTGTCACCAGAGAAAAGATCAGCATATCTGGAAATGTATAAATTCATCATATATTCAATAACTCTTTTAAAAACTTTGCCACAATATCATCAACTTAACAACATGAAATACACTGTTCATCAGTACAGCCCTTCTTTTCTTCCAAAATGTTGTGATGAGCATATTGTTTTAAGATCTTATTTTAGAAAATTAACCATGCTGTGAACTCATATACCACTTTATGCATGTCTGACTCTTGAGTCTACTCTTCCTTCCAAGTAACCTCCCTATTTATTTTCCCCTTCTTTTATAGAAAAGCTTCTTGAAAGAACTATAGACATTCACTGTTTCCAAGCTTTCTTCCTTTGAATTTTCTTAAGCCCACTCAGGTTTTTGATACCACCAAACCACTGACACTGCTTTTCTCAAGATCACCAATAACCTTGAAGTGTTTAAACCCTATAGTCATTTCTTAGTACCCATTTTACTTGACCTATTTACAGCATTATACATAGTTGATTATATACCAGAAGACAGCAATCTAAGGGTCAGTTTTAGACTTCTGCCTACCAAGATGTCAAAAAATAACCAAAAAAATGGGTGGTACAGTTGCTTCTCTGTGTTACAGAACTACACTCTTCCTTGAAGGAATCTCGGGAACTATATGTGACCTGTGACTGGGTAAACATGCTAGCTACCATCAATCCTTGTGAGTTACAGATAAAACTTAACTTTTCTTATTATTTAGATAAAAACAATACAGGGGCACATGGGTGGCTCAGTTGTTTGGGCATCGAACTCTTGATTTTGGCTCAGGTCATGATCTCAGGGTCCTGAGACTGGGCCTGGCCTGGGGCTCTGTGCTCAGCGGGAGGCTGAGATCTATCTTTCTCTCCCTCTGCCCCTCCCCTCTCTACCTGCAGCCTTGCTTTTTCTCTCTAAAATAAGTAAATAAATCTTTAAAACAAAACAAAAACCAATATAAACAGAAGCTCTAATATTTTGTTCCCATATACAGGGGACTATCTCATCTATATCTTGGCATTCATTTCATTTTTGAGTCCACCCATATAAGGTATGTATATAAAAATTCTGAATTGTGTTGGTGGAGGTACACCCCAAGTTTTCACTCCCTATAAACATAAGCATGGTAGATGGGCCCTGTGTGTGTAATACCTGAACAGTCCCTGGGATATAGTAAGTACTTAATAGAAAGTTACTGCATCAATAAATAAGGAACTGAGGAAGTTGTGAAAGAAGCTTACCCTAAGAGAAGAAAGTAGTGGTTATAAACTTAGGACCAAAGCAAGCCTTGTTTGTTAAAAGAAGTTCAACATTGGAGGACTTGCACAGGAGAACATCATGCACAGTTTCATAAGATATGTCTCTGTCCCACTTCCTCTCATCCACTATTGTTTGGGAGAAAACAGGTATCATTTGAATGAACAAGCAGAAGCAGGGTTATTAAAATCTCTGTATGACACAAAGAACAGAGGACAACATTATTTTGTAGTCTATGCCATTTTCTGTATTGCCTACTAAGTGATGACATGACTCTCAAGAGGAGAATTACATAATGGAAATAGCTGAGTCACAAGGATCACCAAGAATGAGGATAGCATGTAGAGAGAAGTCAGGGACCAGAGCCACGAAAATCAGAGAAAATGGAGTTATCGGACCCGATTCTGAAGCTGGTGAAAAGGCTCATTGAGGGAACTCCCATGTCTAATGACTTCTAGGAACACTGGGAGAGAACTGAGATGATCAGGTTGCTGGTCCTGAATTTATACAGAAACTTAGCCTAAGAGAAAATACTGCTATTATGAATCTGTTGTACTCCCCTTCCCACCTTCCTTGTTGTTGAAGCCTGGGGTTACAGCTAGAAAGATGAATAACAGCCTCTACAAAAGTGACCTTCTCTAGTCAACCTCCGAGCATGACTTAAAACCTCCTGTACATTTCAGACAATAATCTTTTTGTTTTATTAGAACAAAAGCTGGGAAGGAGGATATTTTTCATTGGGAGTATGTCCTTCACAGGCCAGGGACTACTTATTATATGTTGAGACAATTCGTGATTTTGAGGATTGATCTATCTATCTATCTATCTATCTATCTATCTATCTATCTATCTCTATATATTCATTCACACATAACTTCATCTTACTTTCCCTTAACACAATTCTTCCCATAATGTCATTTGCCTTCTATTTCCTATGAATATGTACAGATACTATTTTTAAATAAGAGACATTTTTTCCTTTCATCTTTGTTTTATTCTCACATTCAGTATATTTTCTACTCACTATGTGCTTCCAGCTGCACATAGTTACATACATAGACTTATTATTGATTTTCTTTAAGTGATTAGACACATTAATGATTTTGGTCTTGCTATTTTTCCAGTTCTGTATGGTTACATTGCTTTTGCATAATCCAAACATTTCTTATCTCAATACTAAAGGCACCTACATGTAGGTTCAAAATCTTTCATGTTAAAACATGGCAATTTTTGTTATAAGTCCATGGTAATATCTCACATAAGATAAATAAATATATAGATAAGAGATGTGCCATTGAAAACAAGGATGTTCAAGGGATATCAACAAAGTGCTAAAAATGGAGCACAAGACTAACTGTAGACATGATCGTAGGGAACATTGAAGGACAGAATCATCCACACAATGAAAATTTGCTTTCTTGAGCATACAACTTTTAAAGAACAATTTCAAACTCTTAACCTACTTGGGGGCAAATTTTTAAGTCTTAAAAGGAATTGTGATTAGTGCTTAGATATGCATTTATGTTTCACTACTCTGGAAAAATGAAGTTCTGTTATTATACCAAAGAAAGAAAAAGTCTGAGTAGTAGTGCAGATTGTTGTTCTGATAATTCTCAGGACCACTTCTGCATCTTTGAAATCTGTGACACTTCCAATTTTCATTTAATTAACTATCCTCCCTTGCTTTCCCCCCTGTAGTTGTAAATATATTTCCATGCTTCTAAAAGGCCATTTGTTTTCTGATAGTAAACTACCTGTTTGTAAGTCCTGCACATGTAAGGAAGCTGGATAAAGTGAAGAGCAGGTTTATCTACCCAGAGGTATAATTACAAGAGGATAGAGCAAATTTGAAAATGTTTATTTCATATGGTGTACTTGACAGAATCACAATTCATCCGGCTTTGTGTTATTTATTACTTCCTTATAGCACAGTAGAAATCTTGGCATTTATTACCACTCAGAATAAGATTTATAGGAGGTGTTGATGAACTATAGTGTATGTAGAATGCCAAATTCTAAATTTCCAATTTGTTGGGTTACACAATAAAGCATTTAATTGAAAAGGGCCCTGGCTGCCTGGGGAAAATGTGAGACCACCAAGAAACATAATGGAACTGTCCACTATTCTCTCATTGCAGTTCAAGGCCCTAGAAGCTTGGGGCAAATTGACTGAAATTTTTTTTAAGGGCAAAGATCAGAGTTTTCTAGAGACACTTTTAATTTAGAGATTACCTTGACTGAAATATGTCTCTGTCAGATTATCTGAGTTTCAGATCTCTGTAACACAGTGTCAGGTAGTACAGTGGTTGATTCTATTGGTTCTGGAGTCAAGCTGCTTGTGTTTGAACGCTGTTCTAGCCCTCACTTCACCTTGCTGTGCTGATTTCCTCAACTGTTAAATTGAGGAAATAATAGAACCCATTTTATAGAATTATTTGGAAGACTAACAAATAATACATGGAAAGTGCTTTGTTCAATGCCTAGTACAGAGTATATGTTCAATACATGTTAACTATTATTAGTTTTAGCAAAACAAAAACAAAGACCTAGTCTAATTTGTTTTGAACCGTTTTCATCTTTGAGCCCAACCAAATTAGAATATTGTATGTCTCAATTTTCCATAATCTTAAAATCAGCACAACAATAAATTTCATTGCATTAAGAACTGATATTGGCCCAACATCCTCCCTTTCTTTCCCTTCACCTTCAAATTTTTAAGACTGCTCACTCTGTTAATGCCCAGTCATACTCTTTCTGTGAAAACTGCTTTTCACTACCTCTAGCATACTGAAATTGTGTTCCAGCATTCATTGCAAGAGTTTAGAAGGTAGTATAGTGTAATGGGAAGAGCAAGGGCTTTGAAATCAGACTGGCTGAAGTTTAAAATTCAGCTCTGGAGGTTAGCAACACTGTCGTCCTATAGAGTTGCTTAACTACTTTTAGCCTCTGTGTACACATCTATAAGATGCATTTCAGTTGGATCAAGTGAGAAAATGTACCTGAGAGAGTGACTGATACATATTAGATGTTCAATAAAGTTTTTTTTTCTAGCTTAACTATTCTCTCTAAAGCCAAAGGCTTCGTTCAGTCTTCTTTGAGATCTTTATCAACCAGGGCATCATTCCAACATTTGAATAGTTCTTTATAATATCCTTGAAGATCTCAGGATCTTTCCTTCCGTAGCATGGACCTTGATTTCCCCAAGATGTATTGAACATTTCTTCCTTGTTTCCCTTCTACCACTTTAACTTTGATGTTAACCTTTTCTTTAAGACTCCATATCAAGCCCACAAATAATTCTCTAATACTCTTTATATAGATTTCATCTACTGATGACATGAGAATCTAAGACTTTACAGATGATTCCATAATCTAGACCGTTAATCTAGAACCTCTCTAGAGATTCCAACACCCAAAGAGGTATCTCTGCAGTTATACTTTATTTAGATCATGTTAATTTCCTGAATACCCTATAATAATTGTATAAAAGATTTTGATTTTTAAAATATTTTGTTTTATGTTGTATTTTCTACAATATCTTCTCTATGATTTATGTTCCTCTTTATCCCATACAATGCTTTCAGACTAATAGACTAATTTCAGATGATTCAGAATTATAAAGGGTCAAATTACTCTTGGTATTATCAAACAAACAAGCAAACAAAAACCATAAATTTATTTTTCCAGCATCTTCAAACACTCTTTCTCTGTAGCCCTAAGTACTTGACTTGCCTTTTTTTTTTTACATTGTTGCTGTGGTCACTTTAGACTTATAACCTCCCCTCAATCTTCAGAATACCTCTCTGTGTAATAAACACAAAGATGTGATTGTTTCCACCTATGAAACAACATTCCCCTCTCCCTTTCTCCCAGCTATTTGAGGACAGTTATCATTAACTTTTTCTGTGCTTGCTTCTTAACTAGAGTCTAAGTTCCTTGAGCATACAATGTTAACTATTTTTTAAATCAGTATAGTAAAATGGAGAAAACACAGGTTTCGAAATCAAATAGACATAAATCCAAATCTCTTCCTTATTACTTTCAAGTTTTAAAACTTAGTTACTTTACCTTTTGAACATTAGTTTCTTCCTCTATAAAACAAAGGTACTATACTCTGCATCAGAATACAAGGGCTTGTAGAAAGTGATGAATAGTAGACATTGACCTGTTTTTACCATCTCTTCTTCCCATTATTAAAACCCCTTCTAGAGGGGAAGGGGGTGGGGGGATGGGTTAGCCTGGTGATGGGTATTAAAGAGGGCAGGTACTGAATGGAGCACTGGGTGTTATATGCAAACGATGAGTCATGGAACACTACATCAAAAACTAATGATGTACTGTATGGTGATTAACATAACATAATAAAATAAAATTAAAAAACAAACAAACAAAAAACCCTGGTTGTTTGTTAATCTGCCTTAAATGTAGTAAAAAATAAATTTTGAGAGCAGGAATAAATTATAAATATACTGTAAATATTACACATGGTCTTTTAAATTTTAAGTACAATATAACATTAATATTTATTTTAATTTAATATTTTAAATATATAGCATTCATTTAGATAACTCAGAAAATCTCATGGTAATTTCATAAGGTTTCTATCATTTACTTTAAAAAATGGCCAAAATTTCTGCTGATATTTTAATTTTTCATAGGCAGGCATAGGTATTCATGCAATGACATTAAAATACAAGAGAGACTGGCTTAGGAATAATTTCAAGTGGCTATTTTTCTACTGAGGTTGTTTATATGCTATATTTTCAAGCATTTTAGTTACTTTCTTAAAACTACCATATTTTAACTGAAATAGTATAATTTCTAGAATATCTCTCTGGCCTGTTCATTTTTTTAAAGATTTTTTATTCATTTCTTTGAGAGAGAGAACATGAGTGGGGAGGAGCAGAGGGAAAGGGAGAAAAGAATCTGAAGCAGACTCTGCACTGAGTGTGGAGCACGATGCAGGGCTCAATGTGGGGCTCCATATGGGGCTGCATCCCATGACTGCCGTGAAATCATGACCTGAGCCAAAACCAAGAGTCAAATGCTTAATTCACTGTACCACCCAGGTGCCCCTCTGGTTTGTTCATTTTTGTACCAACTGGTACAATTTGCAAAAAAATTAACTTTGGATGATAATTTTTCTTAGGTATTAGGATGATTTTCTGAAAATATATCTATAACAAAAGTTGAAATTATAGAAGATAAAATATCATAATAATTTAATTACTCTCCCAGATGAGATGTAAATCTCTCATTCTCTCTCTCGTGTACACAACATAAACACACACACACACACACACACACACACACACACACACTAGCTTCTCAAAAAGGTCCATGTCTAGTTAGTACATTAACAATTTATATTAAATTTTGGGGGCACCTGGGTGGCTTAGTCATTAAGCATCTGCCTTTGGCTCAGGTCATGATTCCAGGGTCCTGGGATCAAGCCCCGCATCAGCTCCCTGCTCTGTGGGGAGACTGCTTCTCCCTCTCCCACTCCCCCTGCTTGTGTTCCCTCTCTTGCTGTGTCTCTGTCTGTCAAAAAAATAAATAAAATCTTTAAAAAAAATTATATTAAATTTTCAAGGAACAGATAAGTTCCAGACCTAATGTACCTTTCATGGTGTAGTGTATAGCAGGAATTTCTACATGAGAACTAAATCCTGTCACTGTGATATGGGGAAAGGCAGATCTGAAGCATTCCCTCCTTCTCCAGGAAAAAAGAAATGAAGGCTCTATCTTCAATATGTTAGGAATCAGGAATAATTTGATTAGCTACATCAATTTTTATGGAATTGAGTGTATTATAGAATTGTTCAACATTGCATTTAGCCCAATAAATTAAGAATGTTTGAATCCTGACCTATTTTATCAAATAGGATTGTTGTTATAATCAACATAAACTGACACCATTTAATTTAGAACAGAAGAATCAATTTCTTGAAAGGATGAAGGTAGCTGAAATAATAAAAAGAAGGGCCTACCAGGCAGATACAGAAAGGATAAGAAACAAGGCAACAATGGTGATCTTAGCAGCAGGAACTGATTACTCTATCTCTAGACCTAGGGCATTGTCACCAGAATGATTTATCTTCTTGCCTTCTTGAGTGACTTCATTTAAAAATCAAATTTCTATGAAAAGAAAGAATGAGAGTCAACTTGTTTGAATCATGTCTGCTTCTTCATATTGGGTTCTGTCTTTTGCTTTTACTCAGTTCTCTTGCCTCCAGTGCACATGATGTTTGCCTTCTGGTAATTATCTAGTGAGAATTTAGGAAAGAGGGAACAGCTTAACTGGGGCCATGTTCCTAGTTATATTCCTCAACCCAGTAGACTTGAGAGCACTGTTCTCAGATTGTGGAAATCTGATTAAAACTAGACTATTTTGATTCCCTATTCATCATCACCACTTAAATGATAAATACTTAGGAAAAACCACAGGAAGCATGAGTGGTTTAAGAATGAATTAGAGAGGCACCTCTGGTTGAGTGACTGCCTTCGGCTCAGGTCATGATCCTGGAGTCCTGGAATCAGGACCGGAATCAAGCCTGGCATCGGGGTCCCTACTTGGTGGGGAGTCTGCTTCTCTCTCTGATCCTCCCCCCTCATGCTCGCTCTCTCGTTCATTCTCTCTTTCTCAAATAAATAAATAAAAATTTAAAAAAAATAATGAATTAGATTTTTCTCAGGATGAAGGGATATTATAATGGATAAAAGAATCGAGGTATAGGAAACCATTAAAAACACTCATGGTGGGGGAGGGTAATACATGTGCAAATATATAAGAACACTGTGCAGAACAATAATTATATGTCATAGGAAGTTTATAAGTAAACTATATGAAAACAATAGCTCAAAAAGGAGAAGTGAGTTAAAAGAGTTAAAAGTACTGTAGGCTACTGTGTTTTCTGAAATGTCACAAAAATACTAGTTTAAAGGAGGTTATAATAAGTCAAGAGTATACACTATAAATCTCTAAGATAACCACTAATAGTATAGCAAAAGTTAATAGAGGAGTAAAGGAGAATAACAAAAGTAATTCCTGCATTGAAGTCAGGGAAAAAACAATGAAGAGATCATATATGGGAGAAAGGAAAGAAAATATATAGCAAGACGAGGCTTTTGTTTATAAGAAACTATTTTATTTTATTTTATTTTTTATAAGAAACTATTTTAAATAAAAACAAATAGACTTGTATTAGAAATAAGCAAAAAAAGTGCCAGGATTGAAAAAAATATGCCATGCAAACTGAGGTAACATAAAGGATTTTATTGTTAAAACAGATACACATGAAACAATTACTTTACTAGTGAAGATCAAACTTTAATAATATATTTTAAGAATGCAAATGATCAAGGGGTAACACCAGGTGAAGCAGAACCAATAACACAATTCTCTTTGTTCTTCTTCACCACATCAGATGCACACTGGCTCAACTTAATACATAGGTCTTTAACAGATGTGTGCAGTTCACAGCACTTATACAAAAGAAAACAATCCTAGTGATAAAACATCTCCATTTTTAAACTGAAATAGTTATGCAAATTTCATTATAGTTTACAGGGAGCAATACATAGAAGTACATAGATTCCAGCAGTGGTTTTACTATTGGCAATGCTAGGCAACTAATTTTTTCCTCCTAAAAGTATTCTACAGATGAGGATACTCTCACTAACAAATATGTTTCTTTGTTTGCCAGGAGGTCTAAACATTAACATGCTTGTAGGATTAGCCTGGGTCATCTGACTTCTTTATTACTCCCCTTTATCAAGAAAGCATGTATTACAGAGCTACAGATTAATTCTTACCTTCCCACAAATACTAATAAAAAGAAAAATGTTATGGATATATTATCGTGAGACAGAATAGAACTTTAAAACAAGGAATATTAATAGAGATGGAGACATTTTGTAAAGGAAAACAAGTACATTCAATTGAAGAATACATATTCATGAATAATATGCATGCAATAAACAATATAACTTCAATATATATAAGCTAAAAATTGACAAACATTCAGAGAAAAAATAGAAAATTCTCAATTCATTTGGAGATTTTGATATAAATCTTTTGGTAGATGAAATAAATATATGAAAGAAAGTATAAAGACATGTAGAAACCTATACTAACTCGACCTAATTGATATTTATTGAACACTCTGCTTACCAACTAATTTTTACACTTTTTTTGAAATGCACATTTAAATTACTTCACAATAAACAATAAAGGAAAATTCTCAATATTCTTAATCATCCAGAAAAATTAAGTTAAAATTCAATAACGTATCTTCACACAGCCACTAGAAATACTAAAATTAAATAAATAAATAAATAAATAAATAAATAGGAGAATGTACAAAGTAATCAGAAATTTCATACACTGCTGATGGGATTATAAGATGGTAAAACACTGATAGTTTTACTAAAATTAAGCACACAATTTATCCAACAATTGTTCTTAGGAGTTTACTAAAAAGAATGAAAACATTTCTACAAAAATTATTGCACGTTTGAGAATAAAAGAATGCTAATCAAAGAATGCTAATTGAAGTTTTATTAAAAAATTTAAAGCATTCTAAATATCCATCAAAAGGAGGAAAGAAAAATTAATTATGGTATTTTCATGCAATGGAATATTGCATCCTATTCAGGAATAAAAAATGGCAAAATACTGAAACAGGTTATAATATGGATATATTTTAGCAAGATTTTTTGTAAGATAAAAAATCAGATTTTCAAGATTACACTGTTATGAGATTCCATTTAGATGAGGTTAAATAACAGGAAAAACGAGCCTGTGAGGATAGAAATCAGAAAAATGATTGTCTCTGGGATTGGGAAAAAGAAAGAAAAGAAAGGCAAAATAGAATAAAAGATGAAAACAGAGATATGCAATATTTAAAAACATCAAATAAAAATTTTATAAGTGAAAAGTAAATTACTTAAAATTTAAAAACTCACCAAATATGAAAATTACTGCAAATAAAAAATTGATTAATCTAAAAGATAAAAACAAAGAAACATAAATGGATGACCCAATGAGAAAATAAGGGAAGATATGATATATGGAAAATCAACTCTGTAAGTAATTATAATATAAATAGACCACATAAATCCAAGGAAAATGTATGACTTGAATAGTTAAAAATATACACTTACTTTATTTTAATTATAGGATCTAAAATATGCATTGTATTTTATGCATTTCATTTTAATTAATTATTTTTGTTGTGATGGGTAAAGATATTTTTAATGAAAGTATAATTAACATACAAAGTCATGTTAGTTTCAGGTGCACATCATATTGATTAAAGAATCCTATACATTATTCAATGATCACCATGATTAAGTGTAGTCACCATCTGTCACCCTACATTATTATAATAAAATTGACTACATTTCCAATGCTGTACTTTTTATCTCCGTGACTTATTTTATAATTGGAAGTTTGTACCTCTTACCCCCCTTTATCTATTTCACCCATTTTCCCCCACCCTTGCTCTGGCAACCACCAGTTTGTTCTCTGTATTTAAGAGTCTGTTTTGGTTTTTTCTTTCTTTGTTTTTTACATTCCACATATAACTAAAATCATATAGTATTTGTCTTTCTTTGTCTGACTTATTTCACTTGGCCTAATACCCTTTAGATCCATCCAAGTCATAAATGGCAAGATTTCATTCCTTTTTATGGCTATGTAGTATTCCATTGCATATATATACCACTCTTCTTTATCCATTCATTTAATGATGGGCACTTAGGTTGCTTCCATATCTTGGTTATTGTAAATAATGCTGCAGTAAACATAGGGGCACATGTATCTTATTGAGTTGGTATTTTTGTTTTCTTTGGGTAAATACCCAGTATGGCAATTATTGGATCATATGGTATTTCTATTTTTAATGTTTTGAGGAATCTCCATACGGCTTTTACCACAGTGGTTGTACCAATTTACTTTGCCACCAGCAGTGCATGAGGGTTCCCTTTTCTCCATATCCTCACAATACTTGTTACTTTTTGTCTTTTTGATATTAGCCATTCTCACTGGTGTGAGGTAATATCTCATTGTGGTTTTGATTTGCATTTCCCTGATGATTAGTGATGTTGCATATTTTCATGTCTGTTGGCCATCTATATGTCTTTGGAAAAATGTCTATTTAGGTTTTCTGACAATTTTATTAATTGGATTGCTTATTTTTTTGGTGCTAAGTTGTGTAAGTTCTTTGTATATTTTGAATAGTAACCCTTTATTGAGTATATGATGCAAATATTTTTTCCCATTCAATAGGTTGCTTTTTTTGTTATTGTTGATGGTTTCCTTCACTGTGCAAAAGCTTTTTACTTTAGTATAATCCCAATAGTTCATTTTTCCTTTTGTTTCCCTTGCCTGAGGGGACATATCCATAAATATGTTGTTAAAGCCAATGTCCAAGGGATTATTACCTATGTTTTCTTTTAGTTTTATAATTGCAGGTCTCACATTTAGGTATCTAATCCATTTTGAGTTTATTTTTGTGTATAGTGTAAGAAATTGGTCCAATTTCATTCTTTTGCTGTCCAGTTTCTCAATACCATTTATTAAAAAGACTTTCTTTTCCCTATTAAATGTTTTGCCTCCTTTATCATAGATTAATTGACCATATAGGTGTGGATTTATTTCTGGGCTCTCTATAGGATATGCATTTTAAATATGCATAATAAAAATTGAAAGTAAAAGATGTAAGAAATATTTCATGCAAAATTAACTAAAAGGAAGCTACTAATATCAGACAAAATAGAAATTAAGCAAGAAGCATTGTTAGATCTCAAATAAGATTCTTAAAAATTGTCCCACAAAAGTTTTACATTGGTCATTTTTTTTGCTAGAAATATATAATGCAATTTTTCTAGAGTTTCCTATTTGAGAGACCAATTGAAAATGGAGATACAGTAATTTTATATGTTATTTTTAATTTTATTTTTAATTGTGGTAAAACAGAATATGTTTAAATGATAAAAGATTAAATATAACAGTAATATGCCAAAATCCTAAATCTATAAACTGTTAAAACAATTAGGACATAAGTCAATAATGATAAAAACAATTTGAAATAATAGATCTAGTTATGATATTACACTAAATGATGTATTTAGAATATAGTACACAAATTTAATGAAATTCATAATCTTTTAAAATGCACACGAAATAGTCACCAAAGTTAAATATATGATGCTTTTCTCCAGCTTCAATGAGATATAATTGACTATAACATTGCATAAGTTTAAGATGTACAATGTGATGATTTGAAATACATATATAATGCAAAATGATTAACATTATAAGCTTAGTTAGCACAGTCATTACCTCACATAGTTATCTTTGTGTGTGTGTGTGTGGTGAGAGCTATTTAAATTTACTCTCTTAGCAAGTTTCAACTGTACAATACAGTATTGTTAATTATATTTGCCTTGTACATTAAATCCTCAGAACTTACCTTCTAATTGGAAGTTTGTACCTTTTGAACACCTTCACCTATTTCCCTCACCTTCCACTTCTAGAAACCATTAATTTACTGCATGTTTTTCTAGTTCAGTTTTTCTATCCCACATATAGCTGAGGTCAAAAAGTATTTGCTTTCTCTCTCTGACTTATTTTGCTTAGCATAATGCTTTCAGGATTCATCCATGTTGGTGAAAATAGCAGGATTTTCTTTCTTTTTATGAACGAACAATATTTCATTCTTTTTTTATAGCACCTAAAACAATAACAGAGGAAAATGTATAGTTCCAAATGTATATATGGGAAAGAAAGAAATGTTAGAATTCAATTATTTAACCTTCTAACTCATGAAACTAGAAAATAAAAACATCAAATCATATTTAAGGAATGTAGAAGAAAACATAATAAAGAAAAATGCAAAAATCAAAGAGATGTTTTTAAGATGTAAAATACAGAAAACAACAATTATGAGTAAATAATATAAACAATTTTATACAAGTAAATTTGAAAATTTGACAAGCTAAATTAAACATGTAAATCCTTCAAAACCACTTAAGAAACAAGCAACAGGAATAAAAACTTTTAATGGTTGACACTCCATAAGAATTTAGATCTATTAGTGAAAATCTACACACACGCACACACACACACAGAGCTTCATTTTTTAATCCTCCCAAATATTTAAGGAAGAAATAACACCAATCTTAAACAAACTCTTCCAGAAAATAGCATAATAAGAAACATTTTGTAACTCTTTTTATGTGGTCAGGATCACTTTGATTTCTGTATTTCATGAGGATATTATAGTAAAGAAAATTACAGAGTAATCTGTGTCATGGACATAGTGGTAAAAATTTTTTACAAGCTATGGGTTATTCTATATAAAGTCAATGAGCAAAAAATAAGAAAGACAGTCATGAGAAAGAATAGTCCTGTAATAGTCTATCATAGTAATGAGACCAATATGAAGCATCATAATGAAAACATTGTAGTACTTGCATCAGATGAGAAAATTGCAAACAGAAAAGTTCAAAAGCATTCTCAGAGCCAGAGTGCAGCAGGGAACAAATGTTTGTTTCTTTTGTTTATTCTAATAATTAGTGTTTGAACAATGAGATATCATATGGATAAAAAGACCTTTCTGGTCTTGTCTGAAATAGACCTATACCATTAATAAAAATCAATCTCTGATATATTAAAACTAAATGTGAAATTTAAGCAATGAAGTATTTTAGAGGAGAACATTTTTATGTCATTGAAGTAGGCAAAAAAAACAGTTCTTAAACATGGATAAAAAGCCACTAACCATAAAAGAGAAAGTGATTAATTGATTTATGTTGAAATTGGGACTTCTATTTCTTCAGCAGAAAGTAAAAGTGCAACCCATAGAACAAAGAAAGGCATTTGAGTTGTATGTACTTACCTATCTATAGATATATATTTGATAAAAAAAACTCATATCTAGAATGAACAAAAAACCACTACTATTGAATAAGGCAAAAAAAAAAAAAAAACGGCCAGAAACCCCAATAGAAAAATAGTCAAAGAATTTAAATACTCAAAAAATAGAGTACACAAATTGCCAAAAATATCACTAGCTTCATAACTCATCAGGAAAATGCAAGTTTTAACCAAAATGAGATATAGAAATACATACACACACACTCCAGATATTTATTAAAAATTTAATGTAAAATAGAAAATGCTAGTGAGAATATGAAACATAAGAACATTGATAGACTGTCACTGTGAATGTAAATTGGTACGGGTAGTTACCAATACATAGAATCTATGTCTCAACAACTATATTCCTAGGTGCATTCCAACAATAAGGCATATATTTTTCAACAAAAGGCATATGTTTGAAATATTGGGAACTCAACAAGAGCAACAGGGAGATTGAGTTCCTATTATTCTAGCAGTAGAATTCATTGTATTTCTAAACTGAAATCTACTCAAATGTCTATTGTCAAAAAGGTAGACAAATTATGCTACATTCATACAATGAAATATTTTACAATCATGAGAATAAATATAGTACAAGTAAACACAACAAGAGGTATGAATTTCACAAATATAATGGGGGCAAAAGAAACCAGAAATGAGAACCTGATAGTCAATTTTATGTTTCGGTTTAGCTAGGCTTTAGTCCCCAGTGTTCAATCAAAAACTAGTCTGGGTGTTGCTGTGAAGGTATTTTTGCAGATATGATTAAAGCCCATTATCTGTTGACTTTAAGTAAAAGAAATTATTTTAGATGATTTGAATGGGCCTGATTCAATCAGTATAAACTTCTAAACAACAAAACTGAGGCTTCCCTGAAGAAGAATTTTGCCTGTGGTGTAAGGCTTTAGCCTTTGGTTAAGGGCTTCAGCTTACCCTTCCTAAAGTGCTAGCTTAAGGATTTTAGACTTCCCTAGCCTGCCTCCCCAAATCATGTGAGGCAATTTCTTGTAATAAATCTTTTTATGTATATCTTATTTATTTTGTTTGTCTGCTTGAATCCTGACGGATACAAATATTTTTATATAAAGTACAAAAAAGGGCAAAACTAATTTATGCTGTTAAAAATTAGGATAGTGTTTACCGTTAGTGTAATGTAGTAACAGGAAAGGAAAAACAGTTACCTTCTAGGTGGCCAATAATGTCTTATCTCTTGAACTCAATGCTGCTTAGATGGTTATTCACCTTGTTAAAATTCAACATGCTCCAAGCTTAGTTACTATATACACTATGCCACTTTTCTGTTTGTTAGACTTCAGTAAAATGCGGGAAAAAATTTTGGGATTGTGAGAATCTGAGAGCTCCCAGGTAGGGTGAGCAGGGTGCATTCTACTCAGTAGGAGACATTGCCTAGATGCTGATAAAACTACTTTTGTGGTGCAAGAGGCTGTTTCTTTGAGTGTTGAAAGATTTTGGAGGGTGCAATCAACTGGCAGTATTGAGGCAACATGAAAAGAAAGAGTAAACCAACAGATTGAAGGAATTCTCTTGTCCTTTCTTACTGCCTTCCAATATTTCTTTAGTAAACTCCTATTTTCAAACCTAATAGGAAGCTGCTAGCAAAGCAATCTGGGCCTGTGGTTTGCAAAGTTCTTGCCTCAAGATCACAGAAGAGAGAAAGGTTGAAGAGTCGAGAGGTAATAATCCGCCCCCCCCCAAAAAAGAAAACAATGTTATAGAGTTTTTGTGAGGATAAAATGGGATAATGCATTCAAGGTTCTTAGCCAGTTTTTGGAACACCTTTACATACCAAAAAAAAAAAAAAAGAAAGAAAGAAAAGAAAAAAGAAATTAGAAGTTATGCATAATATTATAAACAGGACTTAAGGAACATCAGATGTGATTGGGCTAAAACATTTGAGTAGGTAAAATACATTAAGTTCAGTGTATAGACACATTTATTTGTTCTCTCAATATATAACAAATAGTGACAAGGCAAGTCAGAGAAAAAACATAATAAATCCATGGGACAAGTCATTTACCAATATTGTAAGGAGACAAATTGAGGCAAGAAGTTTATTAGTTTCTTTAATAAGGGGCTTTAACCTTCTAAGCTCTCCTCTAGCAAGAGTAACACTTGACCTCAAGAATTATTAGTCCAGTTTTTTAGAAATAGTAGTCTGTTAGCATCATTCTAACTCTGATCATTGATTTTTGCAGTACATTTATCCCTTGAAAATAAAGGATGTTGAAAGATTCTGATAATTTCAAATTCAGAATTAATAAATATCAAAAGAATTTTGCATACAGAGAAAGCTACTATATCAGTCAACTTAATATTTGCTTCAGGAACAAAGAGTTCCCAAATTGTAGCACCTTACAATAAAATATTGTTATATTTCTCACTCCTATTACATGCCACTCTTAGGTCACATACAGTTATGCTATAAATATTCCTTAACTAGTACCCAGGATAAAGGCTGAGCCCATATCTGGGATGTTCTGTTAATGTAGTAGAGAGAAAAAAACTATGAAATTAAAAATGACTCTTAAAATTTTGTCTGGGAAGTGAAACAAGTTACTTTTGTTCTTATTTTATTATTATTTTTTAATTTTAAATTCCAGTATAGTTAACATACAGTGTTATATTAGTGATTCAACAATTGTTCTTATTTTATAGACCAAAACAAGTCATGTGAACAAGTTTGACATCAGTGGAGCAGGAAATTGTAATTGTTGGACAAGGAAAGGCAGTGGATATTTTCAACAATATTGAAATCAACTAGAAACTAGCACTCAGACAAACCATAATTGGGTTACTAAACTATGACCTCAAATTGTTTAAGAGTCAGGTCATTAAGACCTTGGTGCAGACTTCATGTAGATATTAAAGATGCATACATAACTGTTTCACAGAAGATGGGTGAGGAAGTCAACCAACGCTTCACAAAGATGTGAGAATAATGTGATAGGGCAAAAAACTCAAAGAAAAATGAAAATGGAAGTTAAAAAATAAGCATAGATTGAGTGGAATGAAAATTTAAGAAAAAATAAAATGATTAGTAATTTTTTTAATTTGATACTAAAAAGATAAAGATCAGAAAATAAGAAAAGGAAACCTAGGGAAAAAGAAAATGACGATTTAAATTCGGATACAATTAAAAAATAAAGATTACATAAATATGCATTGTCCCTATTATCTTCAGTTTACAATTTTGGAGGAGCTGATGTAGGACTGGAGAAAATTCCAAAGGATGACAGTAAAAACTGGTAGTAGGACTGGAATTCATTTCCCTGTTTCTAAAACTGATGGTTAGGTAGGAGAAGTTTAAAATCCTGGGAACTCAACAACAGCAACAGAAAAATTGAGTTCCTATTATTCAATCATAGTGCTGGATTCAGGATAATGTTGTTGAATACTGAAACTTTTTACTATTATTAATGAACCTCACCCACAGAAGACAGGAAACAGGAAAAGAGCTGTGGCTGGGGGACATCATTTTGTATTTCATTCCTGGATTCCCATTTGTTTTGGAGCTCTGCTTTATGAAAGGGGACTTATAATCACAAAATAGTTTTTAGAACTTAATCTTGAAAGAGACCGTAATGACTAATTTTCTTTGGTGTTTCACATTTTCATGAAATAGCAAACTGGAACATAAAAACATAGCAGTAGCAATGGAGATGATTGTTTTGGGGTACTGAAGTAGGAAACTGCAGGTGAAACTTGAATTTTGACAAATTGAGCCAGGAAATTGAGAATTATTTTGAATGATGACATTATTTTTCATGAGAAGCAATCAGACCAAATGGGATCCAAAAGTGGACAAGTCTGACTAAAGGATAACACAAAAGAGAAAGGAAAGGAAATTAAAATTAAACTCAGATAAATCTGAAAACACATTCCACAGAGACATTCCTCATGAACAATGAATATGATAACTATATTATAACTACCTGTGATTTTTATTTTAAATGATACCCTTTCCTCTATTATCTGTCTCATTCTTCTTGGGGTAAACAAATCTCTAAAGGTTGTGGTGGTCTATCCTTTCAGACCTCTGACACCATCCTCATGCAAATATCTGTAAATTCTTAATATACTAAGAATAACTTTTTTGCTTGCTTGCTTCTGTCCTTCCTCTCTCCCAAGCTCCCTCCCTCCCTTTCTTCCTTCCTGCCTTCCTTCTGTCTTTCTGTGTTCCTGAAAGTGATCATCATTTGCTTTTAAAAATTAATAGCACCTTATATATTTGGCTTTTACAGGTATATTGTATTTTTCCAACATATTTTTTCAACATAAAGTACACATGAACATAAATCCAGGATAATTGATATAGAAGGAACTCATTGCCTTTAACAGCTGAATAATATACTATAAATTGGCTAGAATTTATCTAACAATTCTGTTACACAAGACTATGTTAACTCTTTCTGTTGGTTTAGGTCTTATTTTATACCCTACAATATTTTATACATTTCTTATATAAGTCCTATTTATTTCTTGTTAAGTGACTTCTAGAAGTTTTATAGTTTTGGGCACTATTGTGAATGGAATATTTTTTCATTTTTCCTTCTAACTAATCATGACTCCTATGGAAAAAAAATTCTTATATCTGGTTACCTTATTAAATTAACTAAGTAATAATAAAGTATTTTATTATGTTGATAATCATATTATTTCCAAATGAGGACAATTATCACCTCTACTTTATGATATTTTTGTAAATTACTTTGCTTTCTTTTTAAATTTTATTACCTAGAAACAGCTCACAATGTTGAAATATAATAGTGTTTCCAAAGTTTCATAATGCTTTTAGAGTTATTCACATCTGTACATAGGTTTTCATTAAATATTTAGCCATATTTATATTGTTTCCCTCAAACCTGTTTTACTTAAATGCTTATTTTAAAGTAAAATAGTAGAATATGTAGTATATTTATAATATTGTATGCAGTTATAAAAAAGAATGAGTTACCTCTACCAATTTAATAAAAGCTGAATTTTGTCAGGTGATATTTTCTAGCATATATTATGAAAATAAACACCTTCTGTCATTTTTCTTTACTTATTGCATTATATTCATCTATTACTTGATGTTGAATTATCTTTCATTCCTGAAATAAATGCTATTTTCCATAGGATAGTTTAGTAGCAATTGACCTAGGATATTCATCATATTCCTAATGAATTGTTAAGTTACAAATTAATCTACAAAGAGTATCCATATGTTATCATACCATCATTATTGTTAAAATATAACAAGTGCTCCATTAAAAAAATTATGTATTTGCATATTTGATACCATTTAATGAGTACTTAGATACTTTGATAGTACAGATATTTTATTTCATACATTTATATTTATATTTTGAATTGAGTTGGATCTGGATAATAATTCTGAACATTTTGTAAGTTTGTTGATAGCACTAAATGTGTTCACTTGTGTAAAGCACTTAGAGAAATGTTTAGGCATAGTAAGCATCAAAACATGTTTACTTCCTTGTTGGTTTTCTCCATCCATATTCAGCTGCTTTGGTGGTGGCCAGACAGAGGCAGAAGTTTGGGATTTACAAAGAATAAAGTTTTCCCAAGTCAATAAGACTGAAGGAAGAATGAAAAAAATTGAGAGTATTTGTAGGAGAGTAACGATAATTTCCTTCATGGTGTCTAATTTGGATGAGCACAATAGTGAGAACAGGAATAGATGATGGAGAGGGAAAAAGCATTGAGATCAATGGGTTTGAAGACCTAACAGTGTAGAGGAGTTCCATATTTGGTGTTCTAGAATAAAACCTATAAAGAAAATGGGGCAAGGGGTGGTGTTTGAGAGTGATATGCTCCAAATCCAGATAACGGAGGCAGTGTGAATTTTGGTGACGATGAGGTATAGTGCCCATAGGAGTAAATACTTGAGATGAAATAGAAGTCACTATCTTTGGAAATTAGTTTATCAAAATTCCAGATAGATTTGAAATTATCAATAATAATGATAAGACTAATGGTAGGGAAAAAAGAGTTATCTAGGGGCTAAAATATTTGGTGAATAAAGAAGAGCAATAGGGAAATGAATGGAAAAAACATGAGGAAAGGTTAGCATATGGTATAGTCAGAAGAAATGGACCCCAAAGCACTGCGGTTGACTTTATTATGAATATCCTCACTGTCCTCATTTTTATCTTAACTAGCTTTGTCACATTCTGGAAGTGGTATTTAAAATTATAACCACCCATAAGTATATCTTTGTCAGGTCCTTGATACATTTCTGAGAGTATTTTCTTTTTATGTGTTACTGCTATTGTTGTTCTACATAAAAGGTTTTATGGTGTTTGTATTTTTTTCCTAAATTATACCTTTTATTATTACATAATCTTATATAGTATTTATTATTACATAATTATTACATAGCCCAGTCTTCCTGGGTCCAGCTCTCCCACTTAGTGCTTTGACCTTATATTTCACATTTTTTGCTATCGTATTGCTACTCAGGTTTTTTTCCAGTTCTGATATCTCTATTCTTCTATTTAACCATTTTTTTTTTTTTTTTACTGCTCTGCTTTAGACATTTGTTATTATTGTTGGTGGTGTTTATAAAAAAAAATCTCCCATCTTCCATCTTTTTTGTTGTTGTTGTTTGTTTTTTTTGTTTGTTTTGTTTTCTTTTTAGAGAGGGAGAGGGCTGGGAGGGGCAGAGGAAGAAGGAGAGAGAATCTTAAGTGGGATCCATGTCCAGTGTGGAGCCCAACGTGGGGCTTGATCTCAAGATCCTGAGAGCATGACCTGAGCTGAAATCAAGAGTTGGACACTAAACCTATTGAGCCACCCAGGCACCCCTATCTTGCTTTTCTTTAATGTGGACTTCGCTGTTTGACTGTTCTGTTTTTCATTGTTACTGGCATAGTAAATACTGATTATTTTCTTTCTGTTCTAATTTGAAAAATTTCCAAGGATTAATTATATCAATTAAATTATATTTTATTAAGATTTTTTTAATATAGCAGTTTAAGGTCACAGCAAAATTGAGTGGAAAAATAAAGAATTCTTGCATATTTCCTCTCCTCCTATACACACAGTCTCTATTGCCATCAGTATTCTGTGTAGTTCATTTGTTATAATTGATAAACCAACATTGTCACATCATTATCAAAGAAAGACCATATTTTTGTTAGGCTTCACTCTTTGTGATGTACAATCTAGGAGTTTTGACAAATCTGGGACGCCTGGGCGGCTCTGTTGGTTAAGCGTCTGCCTTTGGTGCAGGTCATGATCCCGGGGTCCTGGGATCAAGCCCTGCATTGGGCTCCTTGCTTAGCAGGGAGCCTGCTTCTCCCTCTGCCTGCCACTCCCCCTGCTTGTGCTCTCTCTCTCTCTCTGACAAATAAATAAAATATTTAAAAAGAATTTATCCACCATTTGACATTTATCCACCATTATAGTATCTTGCAGAATACTGACCTAAAAATCCCTGTGCTTCACCTATCCATCCCTCCCTCCCTTCAAGCCTCTAGCAACCACTGATCTTTTTGTTGTCTCCAAAGTTTTGCTTTATCCAGAATATCATCTAGTTGCAATCATACAGAATGTAGCCTTTTCAGATTGACTTCTTTCACTTAGTAATAAGCATTTAAGGTGACTCCATATCTTTTCATGGTTTGATAACTCACTTCTTTTTAGTGCTAAATAATATTCCAAAGTTTGGATGTGCCATAGTTTATTTACCCATTCATCTATTAAAGGACATGTTGCTTGCTTTTGAATTTTGAATAAAGCCATTATAAATACAAACATGATGGAAAAGGATAGGGAAGTGACTACATCTATATCTATAGATCTGTATTGATACAGATCTCTCTCTCTCTCTCTCTATATATATATATATATAGTGAATTAGTTATACTCCTTCTGGCAGAAGTGACTGTATCCATATCTATATCTATATATTTATAGATCTATAGATAGATGGATAGATAGATGATAGATAAAAGAATAGGAAATATTATATCTATGTCTATATATCAATAGATATATATATCTATATATCTATCAATAGATAGAAGTGGTATTTAAAATTATAACCACCCATAAGTATATCTTTTTCAGGTCCTTGATACATTTCTGAGAGTATTTTCTTTTTATGTGTTACTGCTATTGTTGTTCTACATAAAAGGTTTTATGGTGTTTGTATTTTTATATATCAATATAATATATATACAAATATATACAAATTTGTATATATCAATAGATATATAGACATAGATATATCTATCTATACATATAGAGATAGAGATCTATATAGATACATATATCTATAGATAGGTAAAAGGATAGGAAATGACTATATCTATATTTACATCATCTATATATCTATATATAGATCTATATCTACATAGACACATCAGTAGATAAAAGGATAGGAAGTGACTATATCTATATCTACATAATCTATATATCTATAATTTATATGTCTATATATAGATATATATCTATATAGATATGTTGATAGATAAAAGGATAAGAAGTAACTATATCTATATCTATATATAGATATATAGAAAGAGTGGGAATGAATTAGATATTCTGCTTCTAGCAAAAGTAGAGTAACTAATATCAACTAATATTGTCATTGAAAACAACTATAAAATCTGAAATTAAAACAGAAAAGGAAAGAATTCTTTGATGGGACTGTGTAACAACTACTAGGGCTGTGACTTGAGCATCTATTCATCACAGATAGCATTAAAACAATATAAAGATAATCTAAAAAGTAGAATAGGGTATTTGTAATTATATATTTGTAGATATACATACACACACAAATGACAGATGATTCATCTGATGAATAACTTTGAACCAAAATATATAAGAACAGTTATAAACCACCAAGAAAAAGACAGACAACTCAAAATAAAATGGCAAAAGATTGGACAGGTTTTGTTTTTTTTTTTTACAAAAAAAGGTATTTTTTTAAATGGCAAATAAGCATATGGAAATTGCAAAGTGTCATGAATTATTAGAGATACAGCAATTGAAACTACTTTGTAATAACTCTACACCTAACAGATTGGGTAAAGCAAAGAACCAAAATGACAAGTGTGGAAAGGATGTGGGGTAACTGTAACTATCATATAATGTTTTTTAGAATGTGAGCTGGTACAGCTATTTTAGACAACTCTATGGAAGTGTCTATTAAAGATGAATATGTGCATACCCCTTGACTTAGCAATTCTTATATTAAGTATACACCCAAAAGAAGTACATGCATATATTCACTGGTAGAAATGTACAAGCATGTTCATATAGGCATTAACCATAAGAGTCCAAAACCTAAAATACATCAAATCTCTACCAACAGTAAAATGGGTAAGTAAATTATGGGGCTTTCATAAAACGAAATGTAAAGTACTAAAAGAGAATAAACTATGTGCAACAATAAGGATGGATCTCTAAGCATATTGAGTGAAAGAAGCCAGGTACAAAAGAGTGCATTCTTTATAGTTGCCTTTGTAAAAAGGTAACAAACAGGTACAATTAATAAGGTAGAATCCAGGATAATATTATCTTTGGTAGAGTTAATGGCTGGAAGAAGGCTAAAGAGTCTTCTTGAGGTATCACTACTATTTCTTGTCTTGACTAGTGTGGTATTTTCTTAGGTATGTTCACTTGTAGAAATTCATCCAAGCTATACTTAAAATTTACTTTTTTCTTCATATCACAATAATATTATTTATATCAAAGGAATGTATGTGAGGGGAATAATTAAGGGTAATTGTAGTGGGTGAGGTAAGAGGCAATATTTGTTTGAGATAAGTAGTTGCAGTGGAAAGATAAAACATGAGGAGGAACTAAGATTGACAGGTCTTGTTAAATAACTGGACGCCAGATGACAGGGAGGAAGATTTCAATGTGTCTGTTGACCCTCTGTATCCATCCTTTTTCTTCTAGTAGGCCCTGTCCTTCATTGTAACTGTTAAAGAAAGGTAAATTATTTAAGGCAAAAAATGGCAAAAAAAATGGCTAAAGGTTTATAATACCTTAAACCAATTCATAAAATATACCAGAAAAAATGAGCTTTACTATTTGCCAATCATTAGCCTCCATAATCATCATGTTCATAAGAAGAAAAAATAAAGCAATATAGATTCATATGAATAATAGGTTAATTCCACAGACTGTGATAATGCCACCAAAGAACTTCTGAACTCACAGGCACAGATTGTCTTCTACGTAGCTATAGGGACCAGCAGAATGGAACTTCTGGACCTTCTATTGGTTTTTATAGCATGATTTTGCATTGTGCAGTGATTTTTCAGGAACCTGTTTATTGTATTATAGGACAACTGATGATACTTTGATCGAAATCCAAGGCCCTTAAGACTCTTCTTTATTGGATTCTGCCTCTCTGACTGAATCTATTACCACATCTGCTCTTACCCAGGTTGTATTAGCTCTCATAATGGTCTTCTCTCTCTTCTTTGAAGCTATTTCCTCTTTCCTTCTTTAAATATGCTGAACAAACTATCCATTGTATTTAAAGTACTATTTCTTAAGATACTGAAATAGCTGCCTCCTTTTGTCATCCAAATTTCATGTGAAATGTCACCTAATTTGAGAGATTTTAACTGGCCAAACGTTTTAGAGTAATTCCCCATTTTTCTTATTGTGATGGATTGTTTTCCCCCAAATTATCCCCAAACTCCAAGCCACTTTGTATCCACACACTTTGCAATAACACTTAATTTTTTTTTCCATTAAGAGTTGTAGTCTGAGTTGACCTTGCTTTGACTGGTAGAATGGGGAGAAAATGACAAGATGTCAGTTTCGAGCATAGTCCTGAAGAAACCTTGTCTCTTGAGACCATGTGGATAGGCCCAGGATAGCTGCTAGATGATAAAAGACACATGGCCTAATCACACTTGTCATGCAAGCTGATAGCAGGCCAGATGTCAAATTATCTGCTGTGGCTATCCTGGATGAATCAGCTGTAGTCACCTTACCAAGTCTCACTGGCAAGTGCAATTGAGATCAACTGAGCCTGGCTCACATCATCAGAGCAGTCCAAATGAATCATAGGCTCTAAGCCACTAAGTTTGGAAGGGATTTATTATACAGTAATAAATAAATGATATGAACAAGTGTTTTATTTTTTTATTGAACACTTATCACTACTTGATATGGTTTAATTGTTAATTAATTTCATTACTGCCTTAAATGAAATTCTTGTCTTTTTTATTGCTTTATCCCCAGAGTCTAGAGATACACATACATCTGTATCTATATTTATATCAATAACTATATCTATTTTTATTCATCTATCTTTTGTGAAGAAGTGATTTCAAAGAATGGTGACCAAACTATTATCATGATTTGCTTAATTTTGAAGATTTAAGCTTCTGTTACATTGTGTTTACCTTTTTCTTCTTTTTCATGTAACATGTGTTTTAAAAATGAAAATTATTTTTAAATCATTAATTTATTCTCAAAAATGAATTATTGCAGAAGTCATATATAAATCTCAATTACAATAATAATTGTAAATGGGTTAAAATTCTTTTATTAAAAGATAAAGAATATCGAATTACATAAAAAATATTTGAATATATAAAGTATATATGAAACAGACCTAAAAACATGATTTGGAAAGGAAAATACTAGAATTATATTAAAAATATGTCAGGCACCTTTAACTAAAATAAGATAAGATAAAAAATTGATATTAGAAAGATAGAATTTAAAGGAAAGATGTTAAACTCATTTAAAATATTAAAGATGTTAAAACTCATCAGGTTTTACTTAATCCCAAAAGAATCACTTCATTTTGAAGAAAAGGATAAGTACTATGAATATATGGCTTTTGTGAACATTTTTGGATAAATACATAGAACTGCTATTAGGAAACAATATTTTATAGAAATATAACTGAGAACAACGCCCTAAAAATAAGAGTCAACAATAGAATTTGCTCCAAAAAATATAAGGATAAATCATATAAATAATAATAAAATCAATAATTAGATTTCATATATATGAGTATTTTATTTTTTTTAAAGATTTTATTTATTTGACAGAGAGAGACACAGCAAGAGAGGGAACACAAGCAGGGGGAGTGGGAGAAGGAGAAGCAGGTTTCCCGCTGAGCAGAGAGCCCGATGCGGGGCTCCATCCCAGAACCCTGAGATCATGACCTGAGCAGAAGGCAGACGCTTAATGACTGAGCCACCCAGGTGCCCCATATATGAGTATTTTAAGTGGCAGAGAAGAAATCAAAAAGTTCATAATTTTCACAATATTAAGATAAAATATTGAGAAATAAAGAGAGTAAGTAAGCACAAAAAAGGAAAGCAAGGAAAATGGATTAACTTAAAAAAATGAAAAAGAAGGATAAAAAGAAAATAAATCATGAGTCAAGAATGAATGCAAATTAGAAAAACATTATAGCATACAATAGTGGGATGTGGCAAAATATATATGTAAATAAAAGTTACAATTCTAAATATTTTAAATATGAAGTGAAAAAGGATAAATTTTTCAAATCCAACAACCAACTAAATAAACAGGACAATGAATAGTAAAAAAATATAAAACAAAAATAACAAAAGTGAAGGAGAATAGGTACAAAGAAGACATAGGTAATTTACAAAAAATAGCACTAATAACAAATATAGAAAATAGGTCTTCTAGGCTACAAATATTTGAGATATTGCTTGCAAATAAAATAATGAATAAAGAAAATTACAAATACATATAATATCAATGAGTAATGTAATATAGCTCTATGGATTAAATACATTTCAAAAACAAAAGAGGATTATGTTAATCAGTTAGCTATAATTTAAAAATCATAATAAACTGTAGAATATTCTAAGGAAATAAAATTTATCAAAGTTGAATCAATTAAAGAGACAAAATTTAAATATATCACTATCTAGAAGAAATAACAAACATCACAACAGCAAATTTTCTTTCAGTACCCCTGTATGATACTGATTTCAAACAGTTTCATATGAGATTTCATAACATTTTTAGACAATAAATTAAGCTACCTTATTAAAATTGCTTGAAAAAAATAAAATAAAATTGCTTGAGCATACAAAACAGTTAAAAGGATTTCTCACTGTAGTTTTGAACTCTGCATATACCTTATAAGCTTTTAGAAGGAAGCACATTTAAAAGCACAGACAAAACTCTGTATAATATACTAGTGAATTAAATTAAGTACCACGTTCAAAATTAAATATACCAGGATCAACTTGTGTTTATCCCTCAAATTCAGGGATGATCTAATTAGGAAATTCATTAGCTACAAATTAGATTAGAATAAGCTAAACATAGATTTGATCAAATTCAACATCCATTCCTAGCAAAACAACAAAACCAGAACAGGCTATTTTTCCAATATAATAAAATAAGAATTTTATCAAACCAAAAGCAGTAATCATGGTTAATGTTTAAATGTTCCACTGACAAAAACGTTTCTATAAAAAATCAAGAACAAGACTTAGGATGCTCACTCTTACCCTAAATCAATGACATAAGAAAGTAAAATAATAAAATAAATATTGAAAAACAAGAGAAAACATTTTAATGTTGTGTATTTGATTGTCTATCTGAGCAGATCAAAAAAGGTTGTTAAAAATATTGGTCTGTTTCAAAATATTTCAAATGCAACTTTCCTAAATAAAAGAAATAATCAGCTATCTAAGATGATAATAAATGATCCCATTAGCAAAGTTGTCCAAAATAAATAATAAATTTAATGACATCTATAACTACACTAGAGAATACAAATTTAACTGATGGACAAAATAATTTATTTTATGCATATATATTTTAAAGATTTATTTATTTGAGAGAGAGAGAGAGAGAGACAAAGTGAGAGAAGCAGGGGCAGTGGGAGAGAGAGAAGCAGGCTTCCTGCTGAGCAAGGAGCCCGATGTGGGGCTCGATCCCAGGAGCCCGGGATCAGGACCTGAGCCAAAGGCAGATGCTTAACAACTGAGCCACCCAGGAGTCCCTGGACAAAATAATTTAAATAAGTGTCATGGGATAGCAAGTCCCTTGATAAGAATGCTCAATATTGTCAAAAATATATTCTTCTCATATTAGCCTATTAATCTATTTATTAGGTTTCAGTGAACATTTCCATTAAATTTTAAAACTGGAAAATAATGATTCTTAAGTTCATCTAGAGGTATAACGTAAAGACTCATTTAAAAAAGGATGATGGGGGTGCCTGGGTGGCTCAGATGGTTAAGCGACTGCCTTCGGCTCAGGTCATGATCCCAGGGTCCTGGGATCGAGTCCCGCATTGGGCTCCCTGCTCCTTGGGAGCCTGCTTCTCTCTCTGCCTCTCTCTCTCTCTCTCTGTCTTTCATGAATAAATAAATAAAATCTTAAAAAAAAAGGATGATGGGAAAGCTTGATATTTCATATAATAGGCAATAATTTTATAACAATTGAATCAGTTGGTGCAATTATTAATGTTTTATAGTATATAATAAATATCAAATTTAAATTCAGGAATATATTCAAGCATAAAATATAAACATAGCATTTCTTTTCAGTATGTAATGGACAGATTTATCTCAAACTTAATGCCAAAACAAAAGTCAGTGGTATCAAATATTTAATATGAAAAATTATATGTATAGGCTCGTAAGAAGTCCATATAGGTAAATAACTCAATGGTCATCAGGTGTGAAATAACATTTAAAATAAAGAAATCATTTTGCTGTATAAAAAGCAAAAACAAATCCATATGATGAAAGACCATAATTATTAAAAGGAGACAAACATTAGGAAAACCATTGCAACAAATATAATAAACATTGGGTTAATGTCATAAATATATAAAAATACTGCTGCAAAAAATAAGAAAAATTCAGTTACTCAATTTTATCATCCACTAAGTATATCACAAGTTGAAATACAAAGACTAATGTATTTACAAAAACATATTTCACTATATCCATGTTAATATTTAATATATTATTTAAGGACTACATATTAATAAATGTGTAGTAAATGACAAGTGAAATCTAAGAACAAGCTGAAATTAAATAAGAAGGGATAGGCTTAAATACATTTTTTTAAAGATTTTATTTATTTGACAGAGAGAGACACAGCGAGAGAGAGAACACAAGCAGGGGGAGTGGGAGAGGGAGAAGCAGGCTTCCCGCGGAGCAGGGAGCTTGATGCGGGGCTCTATCCCAGGACCCTGGGATCATGACCTAAGCCAAAGGCAGACACTTAACGACTGAGCCACCCAGGAGCCCCTAGGCTTAAATGTTTTTTACATCTAAGGTTAACATTACAAAGTTAATTAAAATATTATGCATTTTACAATGAAAATTTATAACATGATGCATGTGCAGAAAATATTAAAAATGTAAGCTTTCATAACAAATTTATATACACCTTAGTTATAGAAGACACTGTAAGAATGTACAAATAAATGTATACACATATATATGAAAACATAATAGTAGTTATAATTGGATGGTAGAATTAACAGTTATCTCTGGCTGATGGAGATATGTATTCTCATTTTTTATCTTGTCTTTTCTATGTTGTTTAAAAAAATAGATTAATTTTATATTTTAAATGAAGTTCTTATAATCCAAGTATGCTGCCTAATAAGTACAACTATTGAAGTAGAATGCCTTATACAGTGCCTTGTGTGACATGAGTTGTGAAAAATATCCTTTACAGATACTTTATATTATGAAGGTACATCAGATAGCTAGGACTTAAATCCTCTCATTCTGTCTTGGCCTCATGTTCTTTAAATAATATATTTATCTAAATGTGTTGCAAGACCAAGAAACTGGGGTTATGCCTTGGTAGGGATGATGGCAGCCTGAGACTGGAGAAAGGACTCTCTCTGTGAATTCAGTAGCAGGGTACTTGATGTCTGGAGGAGGAAAAATATCTCCAAGAACAAATATTGAAAGGAGTAATTAAGCACTTTTGAAGACCAAGGTGCTGATTTCACAAGTATTTGTGAATATTTATGATCCACCCTATGCTCCAACTAAAATAGTTGATGCGGGCTTGCTTAGGTTCTAAAGTGTAGGCAAATAACAGATTGAGACTCATGGAAATGACATTACCACTGCTGTCACTGATGTAAAGTTAGAAGTTAGCATAAGCAATAATGTGGCCCCCTCCCTCTGTGCACTGCATATTACCCCTTTGGCTGGAATTAACTTTTCTATGATGTGTGGACATTCTTTAGGTTAGAGGTTAACATTCAACAGTCAGCAACAGTAATCACAATACTTCATTTTTCAGATATAGGACCTCATAAGTTTTAATGATAAATAAACTTTATTAAAATGAGATTTGTTGGTGAGCCTGGGCGGATCAGTTGGTTAAGCATCTGACTCTTGATTTTGGCTCAGGTCATGATCTCAGAGTCATGAGATCAAGCCCCGTATAGGTCTCTTTGCTGGACATGGAGCCTACTTGAGATTCTCGCCCCTGCCCCACCCTGTGTGTGTGCCTGCTCTCTCTCTCTCTCTAAGATACATAAATCTTTAAAAAATGAGATTGGTTAAATAGGTGATGAGGATTAAGGAGTGCACTTATTGTGGTGAGTGCCAGGTGTTGTATGGAAGTGTTGAATCACTGCATTGTACACCTGAAACTCATATTACATTGTATGTTAACTAAATGGAATTTAAATAAAAACTTTAAAAAATAGATTAAAAGTGAGATTGTAAAAAGAAAAAAATTACCTAGAATTGAGTCATAAAAAATTTTTCATTTAGTGAGCAATATGGCATTTAAACAAATTTGTGGGAAACTGTACAAATCCTGAGGAGGTGCTAATATGAATGTTTCTGGATTATGTTAATAAATACATACCTACATACATACATACATATATAATAGTTCTTGATTTCATAACTCTTTGTGTGTGAATAATATTTATATTAGAGTATGATCATTATGGCATGGATTTAGAAAGTAAGAATAATAAAATTTTTATTTTTAAAATTAATTTTAAAGTTTTCTGGTTATAGGAAATATATACCCAGTATAGAAAATTTCAGATACCTAACAATATAGTAGAGCTCACTCTGGATCAGATTCCTAATAGAAGTTTAACACCTAATACTTGAATTTGCTTCTAGCTAACTCTTTCCTTCTTCGTTCCCTCCTTCCCTCCCTCCGTGCCTCCCTCCCTTCCTTACTCTCTCCTTCTTTCCTTCCTTACTCCTTTCTCTCTTTTTCTTTTTTTGTCTCTTTCATCTTCATTCTTTTGTATGTACCAACCAATCTATCATCATTCTAGCTTTTGACCTTTCAACCTATTTATAGTTAAGATCATACTGCATATGCAGCATTCACTTTTGTTTGCCTTTTAAAAAAATCACTTCATAAATGACCCTTTTTCAACATACATAAATATTTGTTATGGACACAACTTGAATAACTATATATATCACAATAAGGAGTGCTTAATTAAACCATATCATTAATGTTGGCCTGAAATCCTTCTCTACACAGATGTTTTTAAATTGCTTCTTTTTTCATTGCTATAAAACAATGGCAGGATTTTTGTCCTCTAAATAATTTATTAATATTGCACGCATCCATGAGAGTATTAGAATTTCTATTAACTTTCTGAATATACACAGAAATATTACCTCAACACATAATTTAATGTGTGTGTGTGTGTGTGTGTGTGTGTGTCAGTGTTTAGAAAATTCACATATTCCAAAAGAGGCATTTCTTTCATGGAAAGATCATATTAATTAATTATACTTTAGAAATTATGAAGATCAATTTAACACTTACCTAATTTTATTATTGCTCAGCTATTTTTCCTAAAACTCTTCCAAATTGACTAGGCCTACTTGACTTCAGAGACACTTAAAAAAAATTAAACTTTATGAGCCCAGTAGAATTATTGTGAAATGGAACAGCTAATATAACTACATGTTTTTCTGATTTTCTTATTTGCCAAGTAAAAGCTATTTTGCTATCAGAAACAAAATCATCTATGGGGTTTTAGGCAGCAAGAGAAACACTATAGCCATGTGTTATTTCCAAATCAACACTGAAATAAAGGGTTTGAGACAGAAAATCGGGGCACCCAGGTAATCTATCTTAAAATGAAAGCTGTTGAGCCACTACTCAGAACCACAGTAGCCATGTCTGGGGAATTCTAGACATTCTGTAGCTGTTTTCTGGAGTTCAGAGTAATCAATCCAAGCAATCTCACTTGCTTCGCCTACTGTACAATGGTTGTGTCTTATTTTTTTCCTTTATTTTTCCATCTGTGACTCAAGATTAAAAAGTACCAGACCGTGAAAGAACGCGGCAGTGTTAGAGTTCATATTGCTGTAATTTCTCTTTGCTTTGTGTTGTCAATTCTCTTCCCTTTTATTCTTACGTTTTTTTTTTCCTTTTTATAAATGAAGTCTGAATCAGTTATTGCTGCATAAAGAGTAGGCCACTGATCTGAACATCAAGAAAATTGTGATTTAGTGAAATAATTATGCATTGAACTTGGGTGGCACTTTTCCTCACAACCTCTCTTGAGCATTAATCATTTTCATACTTCCCCCATCAGGAGATTGGCTCTCTCTATTTCACAGCAGGGAAATTTGACAAAGAGGCAAAATGATATGCTGAGAATTGTCAAAATTATTACGAACGAAAATGAAAACAGAACCCAGAGTTTCTCAATAGTAAATAGGTTTGATAGGTTTGTACTGGTAGCTGCATGTACAATTTTTTTTTTTTTGGAAGCCCATCCCAGATAAGCAAAAAGCTTACTTATTAACAGATTTATGCATAGGTAACAAAAAGCTGGGAAATTGTATAATACTAACTCTTGTGCTTAGACATAAATATCTATAAAGAAGCACAAGCAATTTTTCAGAGGTCAATATTTTCTGAATTGATTTTTGTTTTTTTCTTTTTTAATGGGACGCAGAACTGGTTGTGTTCTTAAAAAGTACCTTCTCTCTACCAAAGCTGCATTGACCATGAGCTCCAAGAAATTCTGACATGATAGATTTGAATTTCAGAGACTTACTTAGAAAGTAGACCTGAGCTTAGAGCTTTTAGTGCAACACAACAAAAATTTAAAATATTTTGGGTATCCCTCTTGTGATTCATTTTTATGGTTCTAAGTTGTTTTGTGCTTCTCTCTCTGTTTTTTTAATGTCCTTTAACCAAAGATCACTGGGAACACACCTGTGTTTCACACAATTTATTTCTCATTTTAGCAAAGGAGAATGCACATGATTGGGAAATGTGGAGCAGGCTCACTAGGTGGGTGTTAGAAAAAAACCTATTTGAGTTTTGTTTAAGTGATATTGGGGAGGATTCCAGGAAATAAGGTTATTCTGGATGGGATGCTTTCATCAACTAGAGTCAATTCTATGAGTGGGTCTTATCATAACTCTTATCTAGAAGAAGGAAAGATGAGAGCACATCTAACACTGTGTTGGTAAAAAAGTAACAGTCACCCATATTAGCCAAGTTAGGCAAATATTTAGTTACTTCTGATTTAGACGATGTTCATGTTTTTCCTGAGAACACACATTATTACTAAGTGGTTTTTGTGTTTGTCTTGATGTACCATTGTCCCAGTGAAGACTTGTCTCATGGTGATATTTTTGAAATTGTTGATGTCCAACGGAAAAACTCCGAGGCCAAGTTGTGAGGGCCAGGCTAGTGCATAGCAACACTAAAGCCCACCTGATACTCTCAGGCCAGCTCCTGGATATCAGGGACTGCCATTCTCTTTCTTACAGTCACCACCCAATCCCAGGCCTAAAGAGGATGGACTCAAACATCAAGTAGGCAATAGATGAAGAAGAGAAGTCAAAAGAAAGGAAGGGGCTTAAATTGCCCTTGAGCATAGATTAAAAAAGGCATCAGACTTCACAAATAGCCCAGCCAATTTCACCAAAAGAAAGGACTATGAGGGGCGCCTGGGTGGCTCAGTTGGTTAGGCGACTCCCTTCGGCTCAGGTCATGATCCTGGAGTCCCGGGATCGAGTCACACATCAGGCTCCCTGCTCGGTGGGGAATCTGCTTCTCCCTCTGACCCTCTTCCGTCTCGTGCTATCTCTCATTCTCTCTCTCTCAAATAAATAAATAAAATCTTTAAAAAAAAAAAGAAAGGACTATGTATGTGTTTGGAGCAAAAGCCAGCTATGCTCATGGTAGTGTTCATTTGACTATAAGAAAAATGAAAAGATAGAGAGACAGAGAAGAAGAGGAATGGGCAGAAGGAGAAAATTTATCTAGAAACCTGGCGCTGATTAGGATTCAGACAACCTGATCCTAGTTGTATAAAGACCAGATTCTTCCATAGAAGTTAAGAAGCCCTATGTAATTCTCATCTATACATATAGTATCTAATCACAAAGCAAAAATATCTGTACAATATTTCATTGGTGAAACAGAATTTGGAGTTAATATTCAGATATGACACGTTTTCTATGTGTTTAAACATTTGTATTTGTTTATTCCACGAGGTATTTATATATTAATTAATTTCACAAAAGAGTGATGGAAGACATACTACATACCATATATAGCCAAGCAGATACTGATTGAAAGATGCAGTCAAATATGGTCCCTGCCCTTTCAGAGCTTAAGTTTAATGTGAAATAGACATTTACTAAAAGGAATTAGAGAAACATAAAAGAAAAGATTACTTGCTAAAATGGGCTACTGTTTCCTTCTCACGTTGTAATCTTGAAGAAGTCAGTAAAATGAGAGATACGTGAATGGATTTTGGGAAAATAAAAACCCATAGTAGGAATTATGAAAAACTCCTGAGGAGAGAAAATTCATTGGTGACTTAAGGGAAGAAAACTGCAAACCATGGCAGGGGACAGAAAGCACAGTCAGGGAAGTGGTTTACTAATGGTCATAGTTGTCCTCTTTCCCTCCACAACCATATTTCAGCAAGACAATACCAGGAGACCAGCCACTCCCAGGAGAAATGAATAGCCATCCCCCTCCAACATTCCTCACATACCCACACCTACACACCAATGCTAAAGGATGGTGATAAAAAGATAAAGCTCTTGGGAAAGAGCAATATATATAAAAAAAAAAAAAAAGAAAAGAAATATCTAGAGTCAAAGTTCAAGGAGTTACCATGGGGAAGTGGCAAGTGGTAGGATTACTGTCAAGGAATGGCACAACCCCTAGAGGTGGCTCTGATCAATGTAACCCTCATACAAACACCCCCAACATATATTCCCAACACACACATACGCATACACACACATAGACACTTCAACTCAACTAGGAGCAAAAATGAGGCCCAAAATTATGAAATCTCCCTTCAGCATATAAATTTCCAGCCAAAGTACTTGCCCCAGGGAAATAGAAGTTAACAGGCAGAAAATTACCACAATCATTTGAAATAAATAAACAAATAAATGGCTGGTCAACTAGTACAAGTGCAATGAAAAATAATAGGAAAAAAACAGAGAAAATGATCAAAAATATAAGACAAATACAATAGATATCTGAGAAAGATAGGAATTATAGATAACATCAAGCATGAATAGCCATGAGATGAATAAGGCATAGATACAGATAAGGAATAATTGAGTGAACTAGAATATCAAGTTGAGAAATTCTCCAGTACAAATACATAAATAAATAAAATATATAAATGTACCAGAAAGGTAAAGTAGGATGAAAAATAAACAATAAATAAGAGACAAGAAACAAAAATTGACATGTTAACATATATAAGAAAAGAACAAACGTAGGAAAAAGAAGAGTAGACAAAAAAATCACTGCAAATTTCCAAAAATTATTAATGATAGATCTCAGATTGAAAAGGTACATATGGAGCTGACCAAACATATGAGGAAAAGTTATGCCTGGACACTTTAAAATGAAAATTAGTAAAATCAAAGAATAATTAAAAACTAATGTAAAATATTCCAAAAACAGAAGAATTGTCCAAATAGAACAAGAAATATATTTACATCATATTGGAAAAATCTAAATATGCAATAAAGAAGACAATGGATTAATATTTTCAAAATAGTAAAGGCAAAGAATTATCAATTTTTATTTTGGGATAAATAAGCATTAAATGTGAGGATACAAAGATATTCTGAGATTTATAAAACAGCTAAAATTTAACAATGCAAAGAATTATTTTTGAAATATTCTTGGAAGAAATATTTTAATTAGAAAAGAAATAAATCCAGGAGAAAACTTCAAGATATAAGGGCAGTAACAGCAAATTAATACATAGTTTATTTTCCAAGATATCCAGTACAAAACAGAAATGATATATTTTAAATTACAGAACTAAACTTCTCTAAATGCCCCAAATATGTAAATTAGTTTTTATAAAAGAAAATGGAAAGGAAAATGGAAAACTTGTCCGAGCAGATAATAAGATAACAGCATATACTATAGTACATGCAATGAATTTCCAGTAGCAAAAATAATATAGAACTAGTTTAGGGATAGCAAATTGATGATACAGAATAGGGAAGATAGAAAAAAATCTATGTATAAGTGACTATTTATGATAAAAATAGGAAATATATGGATAACTTTAGTAGATGTTATTGGGAAATTTCATAGTATGTGAAAAAAATGAAGCTGGATTTCTACCTCTTACCATATGTGTAGTTGGTCTCATGAGTGGAGTAAACTTGTTTTTTTGTGCTATGAATGGAAAAGTATGATTAACTCAACTTTTCTGAAAGTACAAAATGTAGGAAAAAGCATATAGTCACAAAAACAGTGAAAGGTATTATGTACTTGGTGCTCTGCAAACACTAAAGGGTATATAAACCTTACTTATTCCAGTTTCATGATAATTTTTAGAAGCATATTTAGAGTCTATAGGCACTTGTAACAACAATCTAGGTGCCTCAGTTTGATTGTCATTTTTATCAGTTATGCATAAAGCTATAATAACTGTAAAAAAATATTCTCACGTGGAAACCTAAAAATCTGTTTTGGTCTTAATAATTTCTACTAATATTCTCCTTTCAAACAAGAAACAATCTTTTTTTTTTTTGCTTTAAGTTCGGAAAGTTTCACATAATACATAACCTAGTCATTTAATGAATTAATTTATTGGTAACCTACTTATATTAAAACTCAATGTTTATATGCAATGTTATATGCTATTTCATATTTAATTTTAGTTTTCAGAAGAAAAGAAAGAGCCAATAATAGTCATTATCATATATTTTAGAATAAATAATTTGAAATCAAATTATGTTTTTTGAAGTAAATTAATAATAGTTCTAGCTTAGATTTTCCTCAATTTGCTCCTATTTTCTTGGCTAAGATATAGTCATTTTTTTTTCTGCAAGTGAGTGTACAAAGGAAGAGTATTGTAAATTTAGAGGACAAGAATTGTTTCAGATACTTAACCAAAACTTCCATTAAACAAGCTTTTAATTTTTCTTTTTTCTCTAATGTACTCTACCTAAGCCCAGAATGAAGTTATATATTTTTTATTTTTTGAAGATTTTATTTATTTATTTATTTGACAGAGAGAAGAGCAGCAAGCATAAGCAGGGGGAGCGGCAGGAAGACGGAGAGGGAGAAGCAGACTCCTGGCTGAGCAGAGAGCCATACGTGGGGCTTCATCCCAGGACTTTGGGATCATGACCTGAGATGAAGGCAGAAGCTTAACCAACTGAGCCACCCAGGTGCCCCAAATGAAGTCATATTTAATATTACAACTAAACAAGAAGTATTTTCCATTTCTAGGTAAAATTTGAAAAAATATTGATTTTTTTTACCTCAAATTATTTTGAATATTTTTCCTCTCATCATTTTTTAATATTTAAAAAAAAATTCCCCTCACAGTTTAAATTTCTTTAGATAAAACAAAGCAAAAATGATAATAGGATTAGAGTAAATGCATTATTATTCTAAGATCTTTTCAGAACATAGATTTTGCTAGAAATACATTCGTATAAATATTACACTGGGGTCATTCTTCTTTTCACTTTTTTTTAATTTCAAAAAATCTTATTCCACTGTTTGGGTATATTTATTTGAATGAAATCTATGTTTACATTTACTTTGTTAAGTGAGAGAATCTGGTATTTATAATAAAAAACAGATAATAATATAATAAAATAATGCTGAATGCCAGTGAATCAGCATAGGCTTCAAGCTCAGACAGTTATTGATCAGAATTCTTACACTTATTCTTCTACTTAAAAGTGTTTTTTAAAGTTGTACCCAGCTTTAAAATAAAGATTTTTCAACAATTTCTCAATAATAGGCCTTTTTTGTGTTTGATTCTAGATATTAAGCTCTCATAAAACTCAGAGATAACTTCTGAAGGAGAGATACTGTTACAGAAGTTATTAATTCTTGAAGAAATTTTGAAGTATATCAAATTAGTTTTGAAAGGAATACAGGAATATTTCTACATTAAAAACAAATGCATGTGATGAGCACTGGGTGTTATACGTAACTGAGGAATTATTGAACTCTACATCTGAAACTAATGATGTATTATATGTTGGCTAATTGAATTTAAATAAAAAACAAACAAACAAACAATAAAGCTAAATGCATGTTTCAAGAGCACCTGGAGAGTCTGTTACTTAGATATCTTAGATATAAAAAGAATATTTACATTACCTGAATAACAAGGTCAGCATCCCATAACGGCTACATGGACACATATTAAGTATATTTGTTTGGAAGAAGATTAAGAGGCATGAAGAACAGATCCAATTAGGAATTCAAAAACTTTTTTTTAAAGCAATCAAATTTGTTAAGTTTTAGATAGTACCATGTTTCAACAATTGAAATCAATATATTGAACAAATAAATATTTAAAATAGGAACTATGTCTTTAAAAGTACTTATATTCCGTAAGGCATGCAGTAAAATTCAAGTATTTACACTGAAATTTGTTGTAGAGTTTTGGCCTTAATACATTCCCACTCTGAGGTTAATGCAAGTTTAAAATTTCAACCCAGCTTTTTTCCAATACTTTCTAACTTCCCTTAATTTTTCTTCATAGAGCTATGACCATCTCTGATTATAAGGGAGAATTCAGGAAATTTTTAAGTAGAAACTATCCATCTATTGCAAGCCAGTCACAATGTTCCATGCAGAACAGACAGAAGAGACACAGAGCCAGAAAATTCTGACATTTAAAAGGTCCTGACACTATTCAGAGACTCATACCCAGTTACAAGACAAGGATAGTTCACTCTTATAATGGGGCTATTATGTAGCTTTGTAGTACAGCTCTGTTTCAGATTATTTCCTCTTTGATAGCATGACTCCAAAAGGTCAAGAGTTTGCCATTATATTTTCATCCTACACTTTGAAATGGACTCTTTTCAGCCATTTATTATGATTATTCATTAGGAAATACTCTATATTATTGGAAGGATATCTCCCTTGATTGAAAATAGTTTGAGGAACTGATTATTAAATAATTTATCTACTTAAAATGTCACATTCTTTTTATTCATTTTTAAAATCTGTACATTTTTCTTCATGTTGGTATGGTTTTCATCTTGAATTGGAGTACTGGAAATGTGCCCTTGTATCTTCTCATCCGGTCATTATTAAAAGAATGGCATTTATTTGTTACATATACTATTAGAAGTGTATCTCTGTCTATAACTATGTGATACTGTATGGTAACTATTGGCTTTGAGTAATTTTTCTAATTGGAACAGTTCAATTATAAAAACTTCAAATAAGAGAAATGTACTTGAACTATTAAGATCTGTAGGGAATGTATGATAAGGATACAGAGCTGCCCCAGAGAATCTCAGGGTGGAGATACCAAATCTCAGGGCCGGATAGGCTATGATCTCACATGATTATTTCCATGATCTCAGTTATTAAATACTTCAATCTGGATTTAGAGTGTAGTTTTGTGAGTCATAGTCTAGTACTCATCCCAGCATAAAACTAGGATTAATCTAAAAGCAATCACAAGCCTCATGGGTATTGTATATAACTGAAATATGTAACTCCTGAATAGCCCATTTGATTTTTTTCTCCTTTTGAATTAAGCTCTTATGCAAAGATATGCATTCATATCAGGAAATCCAGAAGGACAATGGTGAATTTAATGTCCTTAAATAGCAATTACGATGAACATTTGTTGACCTTTCCTAAATGTATTTATGCCTGTTGGTACAAATGCAATTGAAATAGTAAAATAGTTATAGATACCATAGTTCCTTATGTGAATGCTATGTGAAATAATATGTATACCTCCAAGAAGAGAAGCACAAACATTATACTCACACAAAACCACATATCATGAAGCTCTGATGTCCTTTGTGTAGGACATGGGTTCAGGGAGAGACTAAAGTGCTGAATAACCCATTTTATAGAAGAATGGCTAAATAAACATTTATTTAGCAAGAGCTCCTCAACATTAGACAAGCAAATCTTTTATAGTTGTGTCTGAAAGTATTGCTGGTTTTGAATGCCTAACTAATTCCTCTTCCATGATAACATGTGATGAGGTGGAGGTAACTATGTAATGAATATATTGCAGACATTGTGTTTTTTTTAATGGAAACATATAAAATCCTTTTCCAGTAAATTCTAATACATAAAATTTCTGTTTAACATTTCAAATGATATAAGTGCTTCAGCTTTCTCTGATGAATCCTTTATGGAAGTCCGAATGATTTGCCACTGAAGATAGGAGCAGAAAAAAATAGAAGTTCCCAGTCTTAGAGAAATTTTGGAAAATTGAATGTTATTTTCATATATTCCTGCATGCTACAAGAAATTCACAACACACACACACACACACACACACACACAGAATAAATAATAACATTTTCCCCAATTTTCACAAGATAAAAGTAAATGTTCTTATCTTCTCTAATGAGATGTTCTCTATGGAACTTTTTATTTTCTTTCTCATGTACTTATATCTTATGTAGTATATCTTATATACTTTAGCATATATTTTAACTCACTTTTCCCATTAACTCTAAGATTTTTAAGGTAAAAAATGAGAGTTAATTTTCTTTGTAACCGCTGCAGTAACTGATTCACTGTGGCTATTCAGCAAGCTGTGCCATTGGCAATTACATGGATTATCATGCATAGTCCCAGATAGATCCGTTGTTCCAATAAGCAGGAATGAACAGTAGAGCAGAGGTTGATGGTAGAGTCAAAACTACTGAACTCACAGATTATAAAAGGATGCCTCCTTTTATGTTTGCAGTAAACTATTGGTAGAACAAAAATTGTGCAAACCTGGAGGGAAGAAGGGGATGTGCTTGAGAATGGTTGCTATCCTGGGAACAAAGATTTTTACTCAGAAAATAAAATAGAAGAGTATAGCGTCTGCTTTTTTTTTTCCTTTTGAAAAACGTAGTAATGGGCACCTGGGTGGCTCAGTTGGTTAAGCGACTGCCTTCAGCTCCGGTTATGATCCTGGAGTCCTGGGATCAAGTCCCACATCGGGCTCCCTGCTCAGCGGGGGGTCTGCTTCTCCCTCTTCCCTCTCTCCCTCTCATGCTCTCTGTCTCTCATTCTCTCTCTCAAATAAATAAATAAAATCTTAAAAAAAATGAAAAACGTAGTAATGAGTAAATATGAAAGGAATAAAATCTTCAGGACATTCAACAAATATTTGACATATGATTCTATGGATGTCTTAACATAAGATTGAAAACATTCTTAGAAGTCCCTAAGATAAAGTTAATGAGTGGGCAGACAGAAGGCTTTGTCTATACATGAGGGGGTAGAATATTGATGGGGAAGACAAATAAAATGCAACAGAAACCAAAGATTCCTAAATGGATTTTGAAAAGATATCACATGCAGTGTATTTACATATTTTTTAGAAAATAATACAAATGGTCTAGTTAGCTCAGCCTGTGGTTGAGCTTACAATCTGTCTAATGTGTGCTTGCTTTTTTTGCCTGGAAAGTCAATTTACTTCTCATTTAGAAAGCAGGTTGGCTAAAGGAACAGAGAATTGCAGATACACAGAATGTATTGAAACAGGGTTTATTAACTTCACATTTTCTCAGCAGAAAGCCTTTCTACTGTTGTGAAAAGAATAAAATCCAATACATAACTTTGGAAGCATTTTCTTATAAGCCTCCACCATGAGCAGTTCATTTGTCTCAGAGGGAAATTGAGCTTTGTATTGGAAAATGTTACTGGAATGTATTCAGTTTCTACATTTCCTATGCTTTGATCTGGAAATTTGAGATAGTATAATGTATTAACTAAATCTAATAGTAGATCATATATGTATGTTTTAAAATATGAAGCCATTTTATTTCATAATCACGAGTATGTGATCATAGAAATCAAACAATGGATAAAGGAAACCACGGAAGATGATTCAACTGAAAAGAAATCATCTAATTAAAAATAATTAAATACTTTTCAAATGCTCCCAGACATGTTAGTTTTTATCTTAAAAAATGGGATTTCAATCTGAACTTATTTTTTTAAAGATTTTATTTATTTATTTGAGAGCGAGAGAGCACAAGCAAGGGGAGCGGTAGAGGGAGAGGGAGAAGCAGGCTCCCCACTGAGCAGAGAGCCAGACCCACATGGGGCTCGATCCCAGGACCCAGAGATCATGACCTGGTTAAGGTCATGACTGAACCATCCAGGTGCCCCTCAATGCTGAACTTATATATTTTATTTTTCCATAAAGACATACCACTTGTAGCTTACAAATAAATAAGGGTTGACCAAAACACTAGACCTCAGTTCTCTGATTTTTGAACCATATTACCTACAGAATATTACTTTTCCAAGTTTACCGTGAAAATAAATAAAACGAACCTCATTAAAATGGAGTCCAGAAGCCCTGAAGGGGGGGAGCTCTTACACACCTTACCCTTAGAAGGAAACCCAAGAGGAAAAAAAATCTTACTTTGCATACCTCAGTAGGAGGAAGGAAGAATTAATTTCTCCTTGCCCAGCAATAGCTCTGCCGGTAAGAAACCTTGGCACTCAGCCAATGAGAAGCTATAACAGCCCCCAGCTTACTTATTTCCGCTTTAAAAGCAGGCCTTTCTGTTCTCTGTTCTCTGGACTTGCCTATTGTTTACCATGTCATCCTGAATTGCAATTCTCTGCTATTCCCAAATAAACTGATTTTGCTAGTAAGAAGTTTACTCTAAGGCAAATAATAACTACAATAAGAATGGAAACAGACCAGATTTCCATAAAAAAGAGAATGGTTACATTTGGTGTTTATATACCATTGAATACTAGAAAGAAAAGCAAAGAAAAACATTAAATACAGCCATACACATCAATATGAATGGATGGATCTCTACCACAAAATATGTTTTTTACCACATAACACTAAAGAACATCAGCCAACAGCAGAATACATACACTATAACCCGATGTACACAAGTTCATGAACATGAAAAAACTAAACATTATGTTGTCCAGGAATTCATAAATATGTTAAAAATAACAAGAAAAGGAAGGAAATGATAAGCAAAGAATTTAGAATAACAGTTACAGCTGGGCAAGAATGAGAAAATTTACCTTGGGTGCAGGGAGGTAGGTGGGAAGTGCAACAGAAAGACTTAAAAGTAGTGGTAATATTTTTAACTTAAGCCTTCTATAGATTCTTATTTTCATACTATCCTTTAACCCATGTTCTTTTCTATTTGTGATAAATACCACATTTTTTTTTCTTAAGACAAAATTCAGAGCAACCCAAAGAAGTCTAACTTTTAAAGCCAATTTGAGTTAAGTCTATGTCTCTTCTCTAAAGACCTGTTAAAGGGTGCAACTCAGAATAAATTGTCACTGTCTTTTACAAATCATAATCCTCTTTAGCTGAAGTATTTAGGAAAGTAAACTCTCTAGCCTGGTGTCAAGTCACTGTAATAAATCAGTCACCTGCATTCCTTACATGTTGAAAGGATACAACTGTGCATTTTTCACTTTATGCAACAATGTTTGGAATCTATGTTACTTTATGGTAGTTTTAGGGTTTCCACCTTCCACCAAGTTTCCACCTTCACTTCCTGGTTTTTGAAATATTTCCTTAGGTGTCTCACTCTCTTAGAACTAGGCTTTTTTTTTTTAACTTTTAATGAGATAAGTATAAGATTTTGAATCTCAGCTCTCCTATTTTTTTTCAATTGTTTGAAGTCTCTGAGCCACAATTTAATTATCCTTAAAATGATAATGCACACCTCTTATGGTATTTGTGCAGATAAAAAATATAAAAATTCTATCATAAAGCCTAGAAATTAAGAGCTATTAAATAGAATTTACTCTTTATTTCTTTTTTCTTGTTTCAACTACAAGTCCACTCTTCTGGCTAGACCCAGGGGGGTGCTCTGACTTGTTTTGTTTTGTTTTTGCTTCTGTGAATTTCATTTTTCCTTTAGTATCCCTGATCTGGAGCTCCAGTTTCTAGAGTATTTTTTCTTCCTTTTATTCTCAATTTACCCATTCTTTTAATAGCAATCTGGTTTCCGTCCCTCCCTCTGTCTCTCTCTCTCTTTTTTCCAAATTTACTTTTTTTTTTCCTGAACTATTACCTACCCACCTGACCAAATAGGTTGAAGTTTCTGTTTTGCTATATTACCTCATTGCTGCTGCTATGTTTGTAGGTGCTCTCATGAGTCACAAATAAGATAAATATGTAGGGAAAACTTCATTTATCCTTTCCTGTTAATTATTGCAGTTATTCTCTGATGACCATTGCCAGCTTGAACACACACAAATCCATTATGTTAAGTAAACAGTAATTTTATTATAAGTAGGGACTTTTTTTTTGGTCAAGTAAAACTTTAGAATTTATTCACAGAATATATGTTGTAAGAAATGTGAAGATCAGGGTATTGTTCACACTTAGAAAGCAGAGATCTTATTTCAGTATTGCTTGGTGTTACATCTTAAGACTAGTTGGATTGTTTCTTCCCCCAAAAAGCATACTCAAATTACCAAAATGGAATTAATCTTTCTGTGGGCATAGAAAGAATCAAGATTTTCTGTCATGTTTAAAATTCAGGAGAGACACCTTCAGAGCCTTCCACATAGTTTAAAATTAGCCAGCAGTACATTTTTGCACATAGTTCTGTAGACATGTATAGATAAAATATGTTTTGTTGGTATTTAACACTCCTGTTCATAAGAAATCTCTGTCTTTATGGATATGTATAACTTATATGGATAGTTTATATCACTGATACATCATTATTTTTACACATACTAAAGGCAATTACTTGTGTTTGTAGCTTTTTAGGTTTATTCATATGTAATGAGTAATGACCGACAGAAGAAACTCAGTATTTTTAAGCTTCCAATCATTGAGCATAAAAAATATATTTGCCTTAGGCCATAGAGCTCCTAAACTTTGTGCTATATAGGAAGGGAGAAAATTATAATAGGAAGAAAGACAAAGTTAGGTAGCTGTGGTGTGGCAGCCTGCCAAATAGTTATGATAAGCCCATACTCTTCACCATGCAGCAAATGAAACAGCATTCTGCAGTGTACAGAGCAATCAGGGAGTGTTTCCCTAAGCTACTCCAGTCAGCCCTATGTTGAAGAGAGAAAATAATATCTAAGATCACTCTCATTAAAGGACCCCTAAACTAATGAGATGTATTACTAATACTATATATATTGAGGTTTTACTTGAAAAAATTTGTATTTTCTTTTTTACTTGTAAAGACTGGAAAGGATTATGCCTCAGAAGACAGTCACCATGAAAAGACCATACAAGAACAAGTGAAATAAAGGTACTAAATATTTAATTGATTTTCAAACTTACTCAATGTAACCTTAGTTTTAGTTTTATATATGAATTCCAAACAAGAAGCATTTTTCAGAATCAAACGTGTGAAAATTAATACTAACATTAGCTTCTCTTTTATTGAATTAAAATTCTATCATTTTATTATTTGCTTTTAGAAGTTTCTGTGTGACCAAAAACAGTTACATAATACAAGTGACATGGCTGGGTTTCTCTTACACTGCTTTCTTCTATTCAATCGTAAAATGGAATCCTATTACAGAAAAATAGTTAATCAAAGTCTGTGAACAACATATACTTAAGCACAAATACATAAAAAGTAATATAATTTAGTTTCTACTCTATGGAGATTCAAGTTCTTTTAAGGAGATGAAATAACTGGAAGGAAAAACAAAACAAAACTTGAGAGCAGCATAGGTAAACTTTATTGTTTCATAGAGTTAATAAATATTCTAAAATTTTAGCAAAGGAAGAGATGGCTGTAGCTGGAGCAATAGGATGAGGCTTCATAGAGGGAAAATGGTTGGATTTCATGCAGAAGTCCTAGGACAGTTAGAAAAGGAGATATGGGTCATTGTTACTTGTTTGGAAAGAACATGAGTAAAGGCACAAAGGTAGAGTTTGTCTAACGAGGAGGGCAGGAGGGAGGCAAATAGAAATTCTGAACTGTTTGAAATGGAGTAGCTCTATGGTGAGTAGAATAGTGTTCCCCCAAAATGTCCATGTCCTTAGCCCCAGAACTTGTGAGTATATTAGGTTATACTAATATAATTTCATCTACAAGATGAAAGATTGTAGATGAAATTAAGGAATGCTAATTAGTTGACCTTAAAATACAGAAGTTATCTTGGATTATGTAGAACAGCCCAGTGTACTTAAAAAGTCAACAAGGGAAGCAGAAGAGTCAGAATATCCGAGAGGAAGATGTAAGCTCAGAAGCAAGAGTGGAGTGTTGAGATGTGAGAAGGACTCAACCTCATTTGCAGGCTTTGAAAATGGAGGAGGAGACCACCAGTTAAGGGACATGAGCAGCCTCTAGTAGCTGGGAATGGTAAGGAAAAAGATTAATCCCCTAAAGCTTCCAGAAAGTAATGAAGCTCTGATGGGACCTTTACTTTAGCTGATTAAGACCTGTGTCATTCTTCTAACCTACAGTCATATCAGATAATAAGTTTGTATTGCTTTATACCATTATGTTTCTGATAATTTGTCTTAGACAAATTATCTGAAAGCTTGAAAGCTTAGCTAGTCACCATCCCAAGTGTAAGGATTAATACTCAAATGAAGAGAACCATATTTTGTTAATGGTGTGAAAAATGGACTTCAATAGAATATAAGGAGAAAAATATGCATTTTCAAGGAAAAAAATTACTGGGGGCAAAATAGATGAGAGTGACATGTCAATGATGGATGTAATATTTTTGCAAATTAGAGAAAATGACAAAACATAAGGTAATGTTACTTCAATTGTTCTTTGGTACCATTTTTATTAGAGTTATCAGAAATTACCAGAAAGTTTGGATTAACATATAATATGAAAATGTAATGTGTTGATAAAAATATTTCATTGAAATAAGTGGAATTTCAGATACATACATATTATGTGCCTCATAGCACAACAAATGTGTCTTCTAAAATGTATACATTTATGTATTTCAGTTTTACTTTTAAAAGGCATAACCATGAAAGATAAAGTAATGATGGTTTGAAAAGTATTTTTTAGGTTAGAAATAAGAAAATCAATTCATAATTATTTTCCTTTAGTGATAAACTTAGGTTACCGTGTACATAGTTTAATCACTTAAACATAATCTACCTAATGACTATACTTAAGAATATCATGTCCTGCAAACATAGTCTTATAGCTAAACCAATTGTGGATCCATCTTCAGTCCACTATGGTTTATCCCTTAGTTAACAACAAATGCTTCATGAACTAAAAGTAACTCTGGAGTTTTTGTTGTTGTCCTTGTTTGCAAATTGTTTTAATGGATACTGGACTTTTATCTAGTTTATTTCATTCTTCAGATACACGCCAAGGACATTTTGAGACTCAGTTGTATTAACAAATGAGTATTTCAGACCACCAATCCTCAGGGTCTTTCTTTTTTTTTTTTAAGATTTTATTTATTTATTTGAGAGAGAGAATGAGAGATAGAGAGCACGAGAGGGAAGAGGGTCAGAGGGAAGAGCAGACTCCCTGCTGAGCAGGGAGCCCAATGTGGGACTCGATCCCGGGACTCCAGGATCATGACCTGAGCTGAAGGCAGTCGCTTAACCAACTGAGCCACTCGTGCACCTAGGTTCGTTCAGTAACTGTGAAATTCCTATCTATAGAGTCAGTTGTTCCATTATATCTCTGTGAATAGAAACAAGTTGTTACAATGAACATTGGCATGTAAACTTCAATTTTTTATGCCTTCCATTTCATAGTCACCTATTTTAATACTAGTTCCATAGTAAACACTTCAATGACAAAGATGTGTGTTCAAAGGGGAAGAACCTCTTGTTTGAGGAAAGGGAATAAAGGTTCTAAACATGTGTATCATAGTCACATCTCATAATGAATTACATTACTTTTACCTCCTGTAGAACTATGTATGTATGCATGAAAAATAAGCATTCAAAGCTACAAGAATGTGTTATTTAGCAATTATGGTTTTTTATAAGTAGTGTAAACTGCATAATTGTTGAATATCACGTTTAGCATTCAGTTTCTTCCTTTTTTATTTCTTCACTGCTGTTCTCTTATACTCTGAAAATGTTAATATTTACCAATAAAAAGATGGAAACTCCTAGACACCAGGTCTTGAAATAATAAAAAAATTGATTCAATTTGCCTAAAAGAAATAATAGGATTTATATACCATCTTCTTTCCAACTACAAAGTATGAATGGGATGAACACCAAGAGATATGTTATATATCCAAATTGAAATATACAGGAAGGCTAATAAGGAGTTTCTCATATAAAACTATTTCTTGTTTTATTTCTGGCTGCACCGTGAAATGTTTCTTATGACATCTGGTCTGAGGATCCTGATGATCAAAACTATTTTCATAATAACACTTAGGTGTTACTTGCCTTTTTCGCTTCTTTGACACTTGCACTGATGTATGTGCCAAAGCAAGAGTGGGTGAAAGTGACGTAATAAATCTGAGCAACAGCACTAAACCGTGATAATGGTCACTTGCAGAAAAATAAAATGCTAACTTCATTTAAGATAAACCAGTAATATTCATTTGATATATAAAAAAATCAAATACACCTTTTTTAGAAGTACAGATTTTTAATAAAATACTTTTTGCAACAAAATAGGAGACAAATTGTGGTTATTCAGATTTTAGCATTTGGCAGACCTTATCTTAAAAATAAAGTGACCATGCCACTTCCAGGAAAACAAGTTACATTGTTTATATTAAATGATAAAATTTAAGCTTTTAACAGATATTTAAAATTTAGAAAACTTGTATCTGTCACTATGATCTTGGCAGCTTCCCAATTCTTAAAGAATTTTCCAGTTAGGTCAGTGGTGACATTAACAGATGTAGTTTTCAAAACATATTTTTAAATGAAAAGTGATAACATTTGGAACTATGTGATTCAGTGAACCAATATTTTCTAAATGATCAGTCCATGGTTCTCCAAATCATTCATGGGTAAAATATTCCTTTAGAGTGCAAACTACACCAAGGGATGTTAATGATGAGCTTTCAGATTCCACATTGCAACCTATCTTTAAGAAATTACATGTTGTCTGGTATAGTATAATAAAAGAATACCCACTATTATCTACAAAAGCTATTAAAATACTTTCCTTTTACTAACTATATATCTGTAGGAACCCTGCTTTTTCTCATTATTTCAATCTGTGAGAAAATTGTTCTCTTCTACTAAGCCAGCAGTTATTTACATAAATGTAAATCTGTGCTGCTTATCTCTAACTTTCCATTGTTTTGGAATTATAGTTATTTTTTATTTTATAAGCTCTCAGTTTTCATCAAAATATAACAGGTTTTATGTCATTGTTAAGTGAACTAAAATTAAATATTTAACATTTTATTATTTTTATTATTTTAATATGAAAAAATGTTAGTAGATATATCCACATTAAGAAAAATCTCTTTGAGAAGCTAAATAATTTTTGGGGCGCCTGGGTGGCTCAGTTGGTTAAGCGACTGCCTTCAGCTCAGGTCATGATCCTGGAGTCCCGGGATCGAGTCCCGCATCGGGCTCCCTGCTCGGCGGGGAGTCTGCTTCTCCCTCTGACCCTCTCCCCTCTCATGCTCTCTCTCTATCTCATTCTCTCTCTCAAATAAATAAATAAAATCTTTAAAAAAAAAAAAGAGAAGCTAAATAATTTTTGAGAAGAGAAAAATATTTATCGAGAGGAGCAAGTTGTTTTTTATTTCTTGACCTAAGTATTTGTTAAGTTTCACAGAAGTTCACTTTGAGGTAATTGAGCTATACATATTTTGCTTTATCACCTCATGTATATGTAAACTATATTATACATTAAAAAAAGGTTTAATGAGAGAAAGTCTTTTAGAGTCTTTCGGGGAAGAGTTTATTACCATGAGACTCCCTCTCTTAAGGGGAATGACTGAGAAAGGAGATAGTCCACATTGCTATTGACAGCCACCTTGTAACCAGTCTTGGAATAAAGCTGAGTATTGAAAAGCAAGCACCTATTAATTCTAATAATGTACCTGTACATTCTAAATGCAGAATTTTATGATATGAACATAATGACTATAATATTATTTCTTCCTTTCAGATGCTTATAGTTTACTTAATATTATTTCATTGGCTAGAAAATATGGTACAGTATTGATAAAAGAGATAAATGCAGTTATTCTTTTTTTTTCTAGATCTCCAAAAGAACAGTTTTGACATTTCACTCTAAAGTATGTTTGTTGAATTTTTAAATTATAGAAATCTTGTTATATTGAGGAATGTATATATGTAACTTAAGAATTTTTTTAACTATGAATAAATGTTGAACTTCATTAAATGATTTTCCCACTAATTGAAATGATTATATGGGTTATCTCCTTTATTTCATTCACTCCACTGTGGTGGATAGTAAAACAGATTTTTTTAATGTTAAACCAATTTTGCTTTCCTGGAATTAACCCAATTTAGTCATAACATATTACTATTTTAAATATATTTTTGAGTTTACTTTGTTATTTTGTCAAATATTTTTCAAGTATGTTTCTAAATGATGACCTACAACTAATGGTTCTTGTGATATCCTTGTCAAGATTTATTTTTGAAGTTAACTTGTCCTCATAAAATAGAGAAATGGTCCTTTTCATATTTATGGCAAGAATTTGTGTAAGCTTTTTAAAATTAAACTTGTTTTAAGATTGTAAAATTACAGGGAGTTATAAGAAATAATGCAGAGAGATTCCATGTATCCTTTGCGAGTTTATCACCATGGCAGCATTTTGTAAAACTATATAATATCACAGTCAGGATATTGGCATTGATACAATAAAGACACAGAACAATTCCATCAATAAAGTAATACAGTGTGTTATTTTTCTGTATCCACACCACATCCTTCCTAACCCATTCCTGACTTCTAAATACCACTAATGTGTTCTTTATTTCTATAATTTTATATTTTAAAAATGTTATATAAATGGAATAATGAAATATGTAGTTGGCTCTTTTTTTTAGAGAGGGAGAGAGAGATGGGGCCGAGGGGCAGAGGGAGGGGGCTCCACACCCAGCACGGAGCCCAATGTGGGATTTTGATCTTACAATTTTGAGATCATGACTTGAGCTGAAATAAAGAGTCAGATGCTTAACCCACTGAGCCACCCAAGCTCCCTTGTAGTTGGCTTTTTCAATCAGCATAACTCTGTGGAAATTCATCCAGGTTATTACATCTGTCAATAGTTATTTCTTTTTATTACTGGGTAATACCCTGTGGTGTAGATGTACTGTAGTTTGTTTAGCCATTCACCCACTGAAGGACATTAGATAGTTTTTAGTTTGGAGCTAATATGAATAAAGCCATTGTGAACATTTGTGTAGAGGACTTTGTGTGAACATAATATTTTCTTCTTTCTGGGGTTAAATGTCTAGGAGGGCAATTTCTGTGTCATACGGTTTGCCTATTCTTATTTTTGTTTTTATTAAGATAGAATGTACATAACCATCATAAATGTACAGTTCAGTAGCATTAGTGCATTCACAATATTATGCAAACATTATCTAGTTCCAAAACATTTCATCACCTCCAAAGGAGACCTCAGACCTATTAAATAATTACTCTTTGCCCTTCTTTACTACAAGCCCTGACAAACACTAGTCTGCTTTCAGTCTCTATGGATTTAACTATTTTGGGTATTTTATATAAATGGAGTCATATAATATGTGACCTTTTGTGTCTGGCTCCTTTCACTTAGCAGAATATTTTTGATGTTCATCCATACCATAATATGTATCAGTACTTCATCTTTTTAGGGCTGAAAAATTTCATTATACAGATATAGTACATATTACTTATACATCCATTTGATGATGTATTTTTTGGGTATTGTGATTAGTGCTACTGTTAATATTTGTACACAATTATTTGTTTGAATACCTGTTCTAAATTCTTTTGAATATCCCAAGAGTGAAATCGCTGAGTCATGGAAATTCTATCTTGAGCCTGTTGAGGAACCACCAAATTGAGACAGCATCTGTGAGAGTCTGTGGTGTAGGAAAATTCATTATTTACTCCTTAGGTACATGTTTGATGGGTTCTAATCCAAGATAGAGATATTTTTAATAGAGCTCATCCATAACTTATTAGTCCCTAGATTTCAATTTCTGATGCTGATAGCCTCACAAAGCTGCCAAATGTTAATTAGCTTCTTAGATTCTATTAGTCTGTTCCCATTTTACCTGATTCCTACTGAACTGGCAAAAGCCCCCAGGAAAACAATAGCTCTTATGACCTGGTCAGTCCACTAGGTGTCCACCCCCCCAAGTCCTGGCCCAGTAAATTTCATTATCCTATTAATTAAAAAATAATTTGAGGCAGAGTTTTAAAATATTTTACCTGATTTTTTGCTGTTTTAAGTAAGACTTTCTATGCAAATAATTAGCTTGCCATTAATGAAAGTAAAATATATACACTATTATTTCATTATTTAATTGCTCTAAGCACTAGAGATTTATTCCAAATGAGGGCATACATCAATTATCTACTATCAACTCTGAAAGGAAGACTTTTCTTTTCTATTACAGTGTTTCAACACATTCCCCTGTGCAAAATAAATCATTCATCCCTTCCTTTGAGGTTTATACTATGCCAGTAACACTTTCTAAACAGTTATCTGCCTCTCTCAGATATCATTTTGCCAATGGCCTTCTATTTCCTCATGATCAATTAACAAAGATGTCTTTCTTGTTCTTTTGGGAACTCTCGAAGTTTTTTCCAACATATTTTTGGACATGTGATTCTCAGAAGGGAAATAATGTTTTCTCCATTCAGTAAAGAGGCATGAGGAAGTTTTACTATAATGGAACAACTCAACATCTTGGCTTTGTTGATGTTTACACAACTATGTGTTTGTCAAAACTCACAGAACTTTACAACAAAAAAGGTGAATTTTACTGTATATCAGTTTTAAAAAGTGAATCAAAATGTAATTTGAAGGGAAAAAGAAGCCTATAGCATGCTCTTCTTGAGAAAATACAGACAAAGACTGGCACCCATACTAGATGTACTCATAGTTACTTCACAGCAAAGTTCAAGGAATGTGTTTTATGTCACAGGTATTGTCCCAGCAGACTCATTCAATGACCCTTAAGACAATCATCATGACTTTCTGAATCTGCTCTTCATTGCTCAATCTGCATTGTTCAATCAACATGTGATTGTGTAAATTTAAATTCATTAAAATTAAATAAATTAAAATTTTAGTTTGTCAGTTACACTAGCCACATTTCAAGTGTTTAATAGGCAAAATACATTAGAGCCCATCATACTGGATGGTGCAGACACAAAATACTGCCAATATCATAGTGCAGTTCTATTAGAAAGCTCTGTTCTAGTTACCTAATTATCCTTAAGAGATAACTCAAAGAATCTATTTTCTAGCCTTCATCTACTGGAAATATTTTATTTGAAATACATATACTATATAAATTATATTAATATAAATTTTATGTTAAATGTGTGATTAATATAAGCAATGTGTCATAAGTTGAGTGTTAGTTATAAAAACTATTCAAGGTATTAATCTGCTTCTTAAAAAGTTTAAGATAATATGATAACAATTAGGTATACACAAATACATGTGCATAGCTCAAGGTAGTTCTCAATGTGAATAAAGGACAAAAACCTGGTGTCATGAGAATACAGAAGAGTAGGTTTTGTGATCATAAGAATATAGATGAATCAGTTTTTAGCTCATACAAGTAGGGGCATTATGGAACAACTTTGAACTATAAGGAATGTATGAAATTTCATAAGTAGATTAAATTAAATCCATAAAAAACACAATGAAATGTTATAGAGTAAAAAATTCTCAGTGGAAAAAGAGATAGAAGAAAATATGGAGACCCAGAAAATTGGATACTTTCCAGATTGACTAATACATTGATCTAATCAAAAACATAGATTCCAATTAGGGACAAAGTAAGATAATACTAGAAAGATAAATACAATTATATTTGTGAGTCTTTAATAACCAAATAAGCTCTTTTACCAAATATAATCCTTTCGTAATACAAAGTTTTAAGCAAGAGTGATTAAATTGTGTTGGTGTGCTAAGAGTTAAGATACAACAGCCTGAATGTGGTATGTTAGGGTCTAGTATGGAAATAGAGTGAATATTACAAAATTGGGACTGGGGGATGAGGCACAAAACTAATGGCCTGTCAGTAGGCATGGAATGGCATGGACAGATGGGAGAGACAGCAACACAATTCCTGTAATATCTACCATCACCAAACTCATAATCTTTTCCAAAGGATGTAAAAAGGAGGGATGTATATAGTAGTGAATGAGTATTCATCTTAAAGAGACAGATGTTGAAATGAGGAAGTAAATATTATTATAAATGATATTGATCTTTGGGATTTATTGCACCAGCATTTCCATCTATGATGGAAAAAAGTTTTAAAACTCTTAACTGAAAGTAGAAGAAAATTAGATCCCACATAGTAATGCCTAATACTTATAGATCACTAAATATTTGGGGTATAAACTTTTTGGACTTACCTGTATTTTTAGTTCATTATCAGAGCTAAACTTTTAGGTGTGATCGATTGCTATTGATATTTTTAAGGATAAAGAAATTTAGATTAAGATAAGATAAATAATAAAAAATACGGTAACCACATGTCAGAGTTTATTGGAAACATGTTTGATGTCTAATCGGAAGTTCTATGCTTCTACATTTTTATGCTTCCCATTGTTCCCTTTAGATCTTTTAGATTGTTCTGCCCCATATAGGCTTCTTTACTGAATGCAGAAAACATTTCACTTCTGACCATCATATATTCAAATATATGTTGGAAAAAATTTAAGAGTTTATTAGAGGAGACATTAAAAGATTATTTATTTATAAAAATTATGTATAGTTTTGTAAGTTAGAATAAGAGATTAAAAATATTAATGGGTGAACTAATGAACTTTATTATTTATGAGACAGGAACTGACATATTTTCTAATAAGAAGAAGGGGTGCTCTGTAGACTGCTTTATGATGGAACAGAAGTGTGGTTGAGGTGAACAATTGTAAAACTATTGGAGAGATCAAGGGAGAACTGTTTTTATTTTTTTTAATTTTTAAAGATTTTATTTATTTATTTGACAGAGACACAGCGAGAGAGGGAACACAAGCAGGGGGAGTGGGAGAGGGAGAAACAGGCTTCCCGCTGAGCAGGAAGCCCTATGTGGGGCTCGATCCCAGGATCCTGGGATCATGACCTGAGCTAAAGGCAGATGCCCAACAACTGAGCCACCCAGGTGCCCCAAGGGAGAACTGTTTTTAGAGGAGGAATTGCTTAAGAGTAGGAATATCAAAATAGCACAATGGATTGCAGGTAATGGTTTGGTAAAGACCAGATTTCAGAGTACTTGCTGATAGATTGGAAATAAGATAACAAAATTAAAAAAAAAAGTGAAATCAAAGGCGATACAATGCCTTTAATTGAAATATACATATGCATATATAATTATACCATATTACATTATAAATATAATTTTAATGCTATATATCTGTTATATGCTACTATATTTCATTATAAATAAAATATTAAAATATTGTTTACTAAATTATTAAGAAGTAATAGCATTTACCACAGTATTTGACATGTGACACAGTTATATCCAATTGTGTCACTAAATTTTCATAAATGAAATATTTCACTTGATTATACCTATGGATGATACAGTTTGGGATCTATAAAAATGCCTTTTTCCAGAAATTCCAACTCATTAATAAAATACTATACTTCTTTAAGATCAACAAGAGTGAAATTCTCTTTGAAAATCTCTCATTTGCATCTACCATCACACATCTTTCAATAGAGCTTGTCTTTTATCTTATTCTTCAGTTTAGACAATGTAAATTACTTGAATTGTTTTTTATAAATCACTTTGATTTTCAACATTCATATTAGCTGAGGAAACTAACAACATTGAATTTATTCTTGTGGTTTTCCTAATTTATATATGTACACTGCACATTTTTTATAGATATCAAAATTCATAACTCCTTAAAAATTTGTCTATCTGTAGTGATTCATTTATGTTTAATGGTCCAAAGTTTTAAGCACATATATCAAAAGTAATTTTAGTAGCAGAAAAATATTTTAGGTGGATATGTTTGTCCTGTTTCTGAAACTATATACTTGTCTTTATGAAGAGATTCTCTGATATAATACATTCAGCCAATATCAGCAGTTTAATGAAACTAAATAGAGATTAAAAAAAATAAAGGATTCTACTTCTTCTTAAAAAAATCTGTTCATTAAAGAAACATTAAAATATGATTTTATATTTTCTTTTACTTCAAAAATCTCTGTTGCTTATGTAGGCAATGTTGGATTGAATTACTCTAAATATGCACAAACATTCACAGCTTTCCTATCTGTGCTTTTGGATAATGAATATGAAAACTTACTCTCTAAACTGCAAAGTGCTATTTAAATGTAAGATCTTATTATAAAAATGTCATTTTACAAGTGACAAGGAAACTGCTGTGTGTGCTTACTCTAAGATAAATATTGCAGTTTTCTTTCCTTTTTTTTTTTTTCTTTTCAGATCATGGTATTAACCCAGATTATCAATTTTCAACTTAACTGCAAGGATTTTATTAAGTAAGTTAGTGAATTTTGTATTAGTATCATATGAATGTCATGTGACCTAGATTATTTAAATGTATTTGGCTCTCTTCTATCCTGGATTTAAGGTTCAATAGATTAATACTTTCTAAAGCTAGTTAATATTTTCTACGTATTTTCTCTACATTCTGTTTTCATTAAGAAGTTTAAACTAAATGATAAAATTTTTATTTCTGTTCCCCTCTCTTTCTTCTTTGGTATATCCTGAAGTTTTCACTAGAGATACTTTAATGATCATGTAAATAGTGGAGTGCCACTGTGCACTATCATTTTTTGATATTATAGCCAAAATTAATTTAGATTTCTTGAGACAGATATGAATATGCAGAAATAAAAAGTACAAATAAGAGTTTCTCAATGCAGCATTTTCAATGTATTATGTAGAAACCTGATTAAATGTATTCTAAAATCTATATATTTTATAACCATCTATAATTAAATACAAACATTGACATCTATATTATAATAATAATGTAAATACACATGTAACTCAACCTTTTAAAGACCTTCAGAACTCATTAATCAACAACTATTCACTGAACTTTTATATTCCAGGCACTGCTCTGAGTAGTAGAGATAGGAGTGGAAAGAAGGACTAATGCCAGCCTTTTAGAATTTCACCCACTGTGAAGGACTCACATATATAACAGTTAGACAAATACTCATGCTATAAGAGAACATCAATTGAAAATATCACCAAAGCTTTGTGTATGAGATCTCTTCCTGAAGAAGGAATGCCTAAGTTGACTGCTGAAGTCTGAACTGGACTTCATTAGGAGAAGACTTAGCAGAGGGGAATTCAACCAGGAGAGGGAGTGCCTTCTAATACTATAGATCAGAGGACAAGGGGTAGTGGGAAAACACAAGGAGTTCTAAATGGTTGGAGTGTATGTCACAAGAGAAAGAACCATGAAGTAAGGCTATAACTTATCAGAAGCTAAGTTAGGCAGACTGTATAAAAGCATTTGGGTTTGACCCTGGGCAAATGGAGAGAAAATGGAGATCTTTATAAGATGTGCGCATATGCTCAGTGCACAATGCATTAGTGTGGACGTCAATCTAGGCATATGAATTGGGGGTCAAGAAGCTCAGGTGTGAGGCAGCCTTACTCTTAAAAGATATGGTGGCCTTGACTCTTGTAATGATGTGAGGTATGAAGCAATCCAGATAGATACTTAGGTGAAGAGCAATACTGCTAAGACCGGGGAAAGACGTCATTGGCTGAGAAGTAAGTGGTATTTTAATAAATATGATGCCAGAAAGTTTGCAAGGAGGATTTAACACTGAGTTATGTGTTCTTACAAATATATACAGTATTCAATCTGCAAAGGAATAAAGTGGGATTTTTTCATCATGTATAAGCTCATATTTACAGAATTTACTGATGTGTATTGTCTCCACTTTCCTGAGGAAATTTTTTTATTACTTGTCACAAAATAATCCTCACCATTTTCTATAAGCTACTGTGTAAATCAAGAAAACACCTATGTATTTAAAAAAAAATTATGAACATTCTAAGTTCATGTACATTTTTGACCTTATTTTAATGATATAATCTTGTTAGAAAAGAATACTTCATAGACCTCTTTGAAATCATTTCCTAAAGTCCACCTCTACCACATAATCACCTGCCTCTTTTTATAATGGATTTTGTTGGTGTAAATAGACAAGTGGAGATTGAGTTCCAGTCAGTGATAATAAGCTAACCGTACTTTGTATAGCTAATTTTTGTTACTAAGCAAAATGAATGAGGTATTGTTTTATTCTTGCTTAAGACTGAAAGCTTTTAGATTACATGTGTACATTAGTGAACCATTATAATCTGAAAAATCATTGGCTATTTTGTTATAGAGGCTACAACTTTGACTACATTTTATTAAATGTCTTTTTAAGAAATGAATCATGGGCCACTAGTTCCATTTTTAAGAAAGTTCTCTTCTGGGGCTCCTGGGTGGCTCAGTTGTTAAGTATCTCTGCCTTTGACTCAGGTCATGATCCCAGGGTCCTGGGATCAAGTCCCACATCGGGCTCCCTGCTCAGAGGGAAGCCTGCTTCTCCCTCCCACACTTTCCCTGCTTGTGTTCCCTCTCTCGCTGTCCCTCTCTGTCAAATAAATAAATAAAATCTTAAAAAAAAAAACAAAAAGTTCTCTTCTAACTCTGTGCTTAAATGAAAAATAAGTCTAAAGTTAATTGCAGTAACCTGTCACTTTTCTTTGCAGAATCCAACATAAGTCCTACAGGATCATTTAATAGTCATGCAGATCACTATTCTCCATACACTTTACATACCCAATTAATTAGCGGGGGGAAGCATTAAATGAAAAAAGAACCAACCCCTACCTCCAAGCTTTCCTCTATACCTGACCCTCTGCATCTTTCTGTGTGGCATTTTAACTTCATGATTTCTCTGCAATGATGTCTTACATTCCTATGACGTAAGTATAATCTTTGAATTTGGAAAATGTCTTGCCTAAAAATTATATCAGGCAATCCAAAGACAAACCTACAGCTTCTGTTTATTGGAAAATACAAAAGAATACATTTTTCTATTGTTTTTTAGCCTTGTGAAGTCATATGTATATCACTAAACAGGTGTGTGTATAAGGAGTTTGCATTTGGAATCATTAAATAATAAAAATCATGTAAATTTTAGTTGTAAGATGATATATATTGAATTGTTTAAATAAAAGGATTTCTGTGTGAAATTATTCTTTTGGAGTTACTTGACACATGCTATGTGATATAAGTGACTGGTTCAGCCATTGACTTTTCATACATCACTATAGGAAGATTGAACTCAGTTGTGTATATTTGAATTTGGAAAATCATTTATTTTTTAAAGGTTTTATTTATTTGACAGAGAGAGAGCAAGCACAAGCAGGGGAAGCAGCAGGCAGAGGGAGAGGAAGAAGCAGGCTCCTCACTGCACAGGTAGCCCAACGCAGGGCTTGATCCCAGGACCCTGGGATCATGACCTGAGTCGAAGGCAGATGCTTAACTGCCTGAGCCACCCAGGCACCCCTTGGACAATCATTTATTAATAAATACCTCTTCTGTGAAAGACCTGGACCCTAAACTCATGAAATTTCTCTAATGAGAAAGGAAGTCTGGTAAGTAAACAAGCAGTCCCTTGACAATTCATTAAATAGTCGTACTTTCTCATTTAGTGCCAATGGTAGCCACATTCTTGAAGAATAATGAAAATTGGAGCAAAAAGATTTGGCAGTTTTGGGCAGCTGGCAACTAGGAGTATTTTTAATACCATGACAGAGGCTATTCTAACTATTACTCCCTCACTTTCTCAACTACATGATTTACTCTCATAGTAAATACTCTGCACCGTCCTGACTGAAAACAGGAAGCTTGTGACCATTGGCGGGATCGCCCCTATTTTGCAGGAATGAGATTCCATTAGCCTGAACAGAGTGGTGGAGCAATGCTAAATATGTTGTACAGTCCGTTGGTGTCTTCAACCTTAGAAAATTGAGGCTCACTTACAGCATGGGAAAAAGTGTATCTGTTCTAATGTTGCTGATAATTCCATGTTTGTGAGGGGAGTGAACTATAAAAGTATATCGTCATTTTCAAGATTGTCGGCAACGTTTCCCACACTGACAACTGCTTGTGTCCTTTGGACAAGAACATCCAAGACAACTTCAGCATTATTATGTAATCTGTGTACAACTATCATCCATAATATAGTAGATGACCATTCTGAGAGACTGACTTGATGTCTGTTGTGTGACCCAGAACATCATCCCTGCATTCAATGACACTGCCAAACCTTTGGGCAAATGAGAAGTTCACTGACATGGCCGTCTGTGTACCAATTCCAAACATATCTTTAAAAGAGCTGTCCTATAGTTTTTAAAAAGTTGCCAAAGCACTTTTATGTCAGTAACGTGCAGAGGCAAACGTTGGATGGACCACTAAAGAATAGCCTGGGTTACAGTGAGATGAGGTTACCTTCTGTGAATTAATAGTGAGATCCACCACTACTTCTGGTGTAAAAATCACTGGGGTTACAGTAATAGTGGGGATAAACCTCATTGTCTGCCTTATCAATCTGGAAACAGTTTGAAGGGAAAAGTTGCACTCGGGTTCTGGGGAAACACTGTTTCAACTTTTTTCCATGACACTGAGAATTTTTCATCTTCCATTGATTCCCAGCTTGGATCTTATTAAGTGATAGAAAGACGATCAAAATCCTTCCCCTTATATACTATATATATGGAATATTGACAATATTGCATGTAGTGGGGAAAATATGTGTGCATGTGCACACACATACATATATAATAAAGATATAACTATAACATATTTACAATCACTTTAAAGGGAAACTATAGAAAGAACAAAAAGAAGAAAAAAAATGGATGGAAGATGTTCAGTAGATGGTCTCTCAGAAAAATGGTATTTACTCTGATCCCAAAAGGTTCAGTCAGATGAGATCTAGGATATTTGTGTAAAAATACTGGGGTAGGGGTACCTGGGCGGCTCAGTCAGTTGAGCGTCTGACTCTTGGTTTTTGTTCAGGTCATGATCTCAGGGTCATGGGATCAAGCCCCACGTTGGGCTCTGTGGGGAGTCTGCTTGGATTCTCCCTCTCCCTTGCTCCTCTCCCCACTCATACATGGGTGCTCTCTCTCTCTCTAAAATAAATAAATAAATCTTTAAAAAAGTAAGTAAATAAAAGACCACTGTATTAAGAAGGAAAAAGAAATTATAAAAATATGTAAAATAGAGTTAGAGAAAAAGGCAGTTAGAAAAAAAGGAGTTAAAGAGGTAGTCCCTTTAGCAAGGCACTATAGGTCATGATAAAGCATGGTTAGAATTATTTCATCTTAAGGCAATGGAGAGCCATTGCATTGTTCAGTCAAAATTGCATATATATGTACACATGTGTGTACATATATGTGTACATATATATGTTCATATATTCATATATTGGTATGTGCATGTAAATGCTTATATAAAACATTACTACACAGAGCCTATATTAGAGAGAGATGAAATTGGGGGAATTAGTCTGCTAGGTATACCATAGCAAAATACCACAGACTGGGTGGCTGAAAAAGCAGAAATTTATTTTCTCACGGTTTTGGAGGTTGGAAGTCCAAAATCAAGTGAGTTCATAACCCCTGATGCAAGGTTAGTTTCTCCTGTGGCCTGTCTCCTAAGCTTGCAGACAGCTGCCTTCTTCCTTTGTCCTCCCATGGCCTTTTCCTCTGTGTGAATGCACTCCTGATGTCTCTCTCTTCCTTTTCTTATAACAACATCAGTACCATTGGCTTAGCGCCCCTACCCTTATGACCTCATTTAACTTTTTTTTTAAATTTTTTATTGTTATGTTAATCACCATATATTACATAAATTGTTTTGGTGTACTGTTCCATGATTCATTGTTTGTTCATAACACCCAGTGCTCCACGCAGAATGTGCCCTCCTCAATACCCATCACCAGGCTAACCCATCCCCCCACACTCCTCCCCTCCAGAAACCTCAGTTTGCTTTTCAGAGTCCATCATCTCTCCTGGTTCGTCTCCCCCTCTGACTTACTCCCCTTCATTCTTCCTCTCCTGCTATCTTCTTCTTTTTCTTTTTTCTTAACATATGTTGCGTTATTTATTTCAGAAGTACAGATCTGTGATTCAACAGTCTTACACAATTCACAGCGCTCACCATAGCACATACCCTCCCCAATGTCCATCACGCAGCCACCCCATCCCTCCCACCCCCGACCACTCCAGCAACCCTCAGTTTGTTCCTGAGATTGAGAATTCCTCATATCAGTGAGATGACCTCATTTAACTTTAAGTATCTAGTTAATGGCCCTATTTCCAAATACAGTCACATTGGGAGTTAGACCTTCCACATATGAATTTTTGGGAAGGCACAATTCAGTCCATCATAGGAGGGAAGGGAAACCAATCACAAAGCTTTGAGAGAATCCCAGATACTGCTGGAATTAGATGTTGTCAGTAAAATGGAGAGAAGGAAGAACCTAAGGTACATGTTGGAGATGGATTGGGTAAGCTAATGCTAGATGATGCTCCAACTTCCAAACTCTGATTAGACTGATAGGTAGATGAAGGCAACAATTATTTCTATGAATCAGACTAGAAGAGAAGCATTCTGAGCCTAAGAAAGGAACGATATACAAGTTCATTTGAGACATATTCAGTGATACTGTGATTATGAATTACCCAACAAAGGACTTCTGGAAAAGGATACACCTAAACAGATTTCCATGTATGAAGTGAAATTTAACTTGTAAGGACTTAGAAGGAATGAGAGCAAGGGAATAGATGCATTTCATGAATTGAGAATAACATTTGTAATGGCTCTTAGATGACAAGAACTTTGAAGAGTTTTAGGGGGTGGTGAATTAGGGACAAATTTTGTTAGATCTAATTCACCTTATGAGAGAATTTGCTTAATTCTAAACTTGGAGATGGGTGTTCTTTGGGAATTTGCCTAAGATTTGTAACTACAAGAAGAAATAGTCAACTTGTCACTTCTAAATATCCCCTCTTTATAAGTAATATACTTTCATTTAGATAAGACCAAAGAAAACAAAAACAAAAACCACTTAAATGATTTCTTACATGTAATCTATACAATAAATGATATACAATAAAACCTACTAGCAATTGTTTCCTGGTTTTGGGGTGGAATTATCACATTGAATTTCTTTTCTGTACAAACTCAAAGAGCTGGATTATGCATAATACCAATATTATGTGTACTTGATTCAGTCAGAGTACCTTGATATTTCAGACTATGTCAAAGATTAATTACTAGAACCATCATTAAAGCCCAAATGATACCTTACACATTTGTAACAACTTAGTATTAAGCTATAACCAGAAAATGATCCTGCATTATTAAATAATGCATTTTCATTTATATTAATCTAGCTTTCCTTTTTCTTTTCTAAATGTATGATAATCAGCTTTGGAAGTTAAATCAAGCTCTCTTATACAAGCAATGGTTGAATTAGATGCTAACAATAGTGCACTTCATCAGCGCAACATTTTGGGGGTACAACAATGCAAATCTCAGTTGTAACAAGAATATTTAGAAAGGGAACAAAAGGAAAAAGTTAACATTGAGCATCATTACAGGTAACTGTGAATTTCATCATTCTGAGTAACAACAATAACCCATTTAAAAATTAAGCTGGTTTTCTTAAAAATCTCAACCATGAATTATATTATCCTTGACAATATAATAAGCAGTTTTGCTCTTTTCCTAAATACACCCTCTGTGAAGAAGAGAAGTTAGGGAGCTGTTGAAATAGAAATGATAAAAAGAAGGGTGAGATCAAGGCCATTATACTTTAATGGAAGATGTGTAACTGTGCATTACTTTTCTTCAGAAAGGTTTTACAAAAAAAGAATTAGTTTTGGGAACGTTAGGTGAGATTTGGTTGTGGTCCTCCATTTTCATCTGCTGGTTTTCCCCATATTTATATATTTTCTATTTATTATTTTGAATAAGGGTAAGCTTATTTCTTTTCCTATGAAGTGTTTGGCTTTTTCAAATAACCTAAATAGCATAGATAGACTTGTAGAGAAAAATAATTTGATCCAACTAGATGTGAATTTGTTTTTCATGTATTTTTGTTCAACTTAGCACAGTGTAATAGTTATGAGCACCAAATGTCAGTTACAGTAAAAACACTCCAGTTTAGATGTTATTTGATAAGGCTCCAGCATTGCACTGAATACTAAAATAAAATAACTGTTACAAATAGCCAAGCTTGTGTATAAAAAATCAATGGCCAGATAATTCTGTCTGATTAACTAGCCATCAAAGGTTTACTGAATTTTGAGATGAAAGTAAGTTCTTGTAGACACAATGAAACATCTTTGGGAGAAGAAAAATTTTATATCAGAGGTTATATAAACTAAGGAAAAGAACTTTAAGAGCAATAGACAGCTAACTAAAGAGTATTCATGTCGCAATCATATACATTCCTCTACTTACCTACACTTAAAAAAAAAGAGGTCTCAATTCAACAACAAGAAAAATAGCATATAATCATATAATCTTAGATCTGGAAGTTTCCTTCATTTAGATATCAGTTAGTTTCAGCCGCCTTCCAAAATAGGGATTCATCCACTTTAATTTTTGACAGATGCTTCCTCAAATCACTATTAATAAGAAAAAAACACCTTGAATTTGAGAGGACACTGCAGTGGAATTTTCTACATTTATTCTCTTCCTCCCAAATTAAGTGTGTGTTGGCTGAATTAGTCTCACTAGTAAAAGTAGGCATGATCCCAGTAATCTCATCTACTGTAGTTAAAGAAATGCATGTGACCGGGGCGCCTGGGTGGCTCAGTTGGTTAAGCAACTGCCTTCGGCTCAGGTCATGATCCCAGGGTCCTGGGATCGAGCCCCACATCGGGCTCCCTGCTCGGCGGGAAGCCTGCTTCTCCCTCTCCCACTCCCCCTGCTTGTGTTCCCTCTCTCGCTGTCTCTCTCTCTCTCTCTCTCTCTCTGTCAATTAAATAAATAAAATTTAAAAAAAAATAAAAATAAAAAAAAATAAAGAAATGCATGTGACCAAACTGTGGAAAAGACATAAAGAGATACACATTTTAAATATATAACCCCAATTGCTAGCTGTTCATTAGTCATGAGAAGGAAGCTAAGAATGAAACAGAGAGGACCAAAAATTTAAAAATAAATAAATAAAAATAAAAAAGCAGAGTTGCAAAAACCAAAATTGGATCTTTGAAGACATAGTGAGTAACTCTATCCCAATTTATCTCTATATGTGCTATTATGTGCGTGAATACATTTGCTTACAGTTCAAGACAATTTGAGTTAAATTCTCTGTTTCAGTAACTGCAGCTGAAAAATGTTAAATGATAAGCAAAGCATTCATTCTTCATTTTGATGACTCCTTTATGTGCTTGCCAGAGTGATTTCCTCTGAATAGTGGCACCTATAACTGATTACAATATATAAGTAGTGGTCAAATTATTCTATAACATAGGAATTATTTTTGTCACTTGATTAGGAAACAAACGTGACATCCAGATCCCCAATAGGGAAGGACATGCTGTCTACCTGCAAGTAGTATGGTAAGCAGACAGCCTTCAGCAATCAGTACCTTTGTTATCTGTTTCAGCTGTAGAGAGCCATTTTACCCAATGTCACACCCTTCCCACGATGGCCTCAACCTGCTGACTGACCAAAATGCGGCTTAAAAGGGCTTGTCATTTCAGTCTAACAGGATGTCTGGCAGGCAACATTTGCTTGAGTGTGCCACACTGGATTCGCTGAATTTTTTGCTGGGACTTTGTCACAGTTAAACTTATATTTCAGACTAGAATACCTGTCAGCTGTACAAATCAAGTAACTATTGCATAAGATGAAAATGGTGGTAGGGGCGCCTGGGTGGTTCAGTTGTTAAGCGTCTGCCTTCTGCTCAGGTCATGATCCCAGGGTCCTGGGATCGAACCCCCCATCAGGCTCCCTGCTCAGCGGGAAGCCTGCTTCTCCCTCTCCCGCTCCCCCTGCTTGTGTTCCTGCTCTTGCTAATTCTCTCTCTCTGTCAAATAAATAAATAAAATCTTAAAAAAAAAAGATGAAAATGGTGGTAGAGTTAAAAGTCAGATATAGCAGGCATTTTTTTTCCATTTTATTGAAGGGATGCATCTTCTGATTAAGGATGGATATTTAAAAAGAGAATGTGGCATGAAATTAAAAGAATATTCAGAGCTTATACCATTGGATAATACCATTAGGTAAAAATTTTCCAAAAGAATTGAACTGAAAGAATTGAATTTTCTAATAAACAAATATAAAGCATACAAAATAGAATTAATAAAAAAATCTATAAGTAGATAGGTTATGGCAACACTTTGAGCATTTCAGTTGACACTTCAACTAAATTATTATTCAAAACTGGGGAAAATAAGTGTATTTTTCAAATACACAAAAAATGAAATTCATAAATAAGTTGCTACTAATGACACTCAAAAAATGAACTTGGAAGGTATATACTTCAGTAGGAAAAAAGACAAGTGTAAACAATCAAAGAAATGGGTATAATTGTGATTAAATATAAACTTGCACTGTATCAAAGAATAATGTCTAATTCACAGGCTTAAAAGTAAAAGTAATAGTTCAAAACAGAGCTACAATAAATAACAATAGTGTCATGTGAAGTGTGAATAATGTGTAAAGTGATTAGAAATAGAACTGTCTAGCGTCATTGTATTGTTCAGATAAATGGTAGCAGCATCAATTAGTTTGGGACCTTCTTACGGTAAGTATACATCAAAAATTTCAAGGCATCCACTAAAAGAATAAAACAGTACTAAAATATGTTACTTCTAAAGCAGCAGAGGAAATACATTGAAATGAAGGAAGAATAATTTAAAAGGGATTTAAAAACCTATGGAAAATATAAAGTAGAGAATACTATGGTGAAAATACGTCAAAATACTGCAATAATTAAAATAAATTTAAATAGATTAAAATTTGTAGTTAACAGAGTTTGTCAGATTGGACTGAAAATATATCTGTGTACTGTCTGCAGGGAAAATAAATCTAAAACAGTACATAGACACATAAAAAAGATGAAAAAAGAATAATACCAGGAAAATGCCAACCAAAAGAAAAAATGGGGGAGCTATATTAATATCAGAAAAAAATGTGTCTTACCATTAGTAACCAACAATTTTAAACTTGATACACCCTATAGATTAGTCTTAAAATATGTAAAACCAGTCTGCATCATTCTAGAAGGGTGAAACAGATCTCTCTCCATAATGAATAGCCCCAGAAGAATTGTAGGAGTAACATATGAGATTTGAACAATTAAAGCGACCAAATTAATAGATAACTGCATAAATATATACTTTTCTCAGGTATGCATGGATCTTTTATAAAAAATGGATATACACAAGACCATAAAACAATTTTTGATAAATTTTTAGGATTGGATTGAAATTATTGTTTTTAACTAAGTAGTGAGAAAAATAATAGCAGAATCACCTCAAAAAGATGCTAAGAACAGAAATAAATGCCCCTTTTCCCAAAAAAGCCAAAAAACAATGCACTAAAGATGGCTGCCCAGATATATTGAGACAGCTAGTAGCCTTTGGCTACTGAACCAGTACTGGAAATGATTTTGACCTTCTTATATAAGATTATAAATGCCTTTCTTATGTAACAGTCTTTGTAGGTAAGTATTCAATTAGATGCAGCTGTAAATAATCTACTTTGCCTACCTATAAACCATGATTTGATAATACATAATCCCAGATATTGGCAATGTTGAGGAGAAAGGGAATTTTCCTTCATACTGACTGGCACATAGATGTGTACAGACATTCAGAGAAACAACCTAGATAATTAAAATATGAAGTTAAGTATCTTTATACGCATTTATTTATGGTTTTACAAATTTTATTTATTGTCATTCTCTACCCCTGGTTGCCATAAGGAAAACAGTTTCCTAAACTCATCTTTTCCTCTCTCTATAGCTTATACTGCCTGAAGAAAATGAGCGAACAAATCCAGTTGGTGAATTTGGGAAGAAAAACTGGGCACATGGAGCTCTGTACCTTCCTTTCCCCTCTCGTGGGTTCCAGGCTGACTCTGAACTTAGAATTCTCTTCTACTTCTCTATGACATAGTTTTACAAAAGCAGACTGGGGATGGCAGATGTGTTACAATTTTGAATGGGAAGTTAAATTTAACGAGTGCTCAGATCTTTTGTTTGAGCAAGAATATTCAAAGAAAATATAAATTATGGAATTTGGGGCTGTGAATTTTAATCAGAATTTGAAACATTTGGCATAGCTAAGGTGAACATGTTTATACCCTGGTGGTGTTTTAATAATGAACATCAAGCAACATTTTGAATTTGGTGACTTGCCATGTCCTTTTTTGTGTAGCAGGACTGCCTTTACAGTTGGCTGTTAATGGCTAAGACCTGGGCAATGTTGATAGATAATTTTTCATGGACCTCTTGCATTTCTACATGACTTTTGACTGTGTTTGTTCCAGGCAATCTGTTCAAAGATGTTTACATAACATCAAATAACCTTCAAATGTAAAGATAGTTTCTCCCTTCAGTAGAGGGCAGATTCATTTGTTTTTCAGAATACTAAAGACAATGCCTCCCTCTGGGGTGAAGATGGAAGCACATTTACTACCAGTCTCCACATAAGATTGAGGATACTCTAAACTTGGGGTTCCTCAGCTATGACACAAATCTGTGTGTGCAACACCCACCAGGGCCATTTCTCCATCCTCTTGTGGGAGAAGAAGAGACACAAACATGAAGTTCACACTGCACATATTGTAAGTAATAAAGTCCTTTGTCTCTGACCCAGGACATTTATTTTTTCTTCCAGCTTCCATGAAAGTGGCAGGTTAATTTGCAGGTCAGGTAAAATCTCCGACCCTTCCCACTTCTTGAGGAAAAAGGTATTAAGTTTAGGTCATATGCTAGTTTGATATGACGATTGCTGTTGACATTTCGGTGATTATTTTTACAACTACTTTTTCAAAAAACATTAATAGGAAAGCCACACTTTAACAAAGCCCAGTGGGTTTCAGCAAGAGAAAGTCCTTAAAAAGTTTTTTAAAAAGATCATGGACCTCAAAAGGTGTGAGGCCCTAAAGAAAAGAAGGAACCACACAGGGCTCTAGGCTGCAGGAAAATGGCAGGGCTTTTGGTTGCAAGTGGCTGTATGTCGCAGTTTATGTCTAGTTGACTTTTGCTACACAGAATTCCTGGCCTGATTTGCAAATGAGGCTGGGGCAGGATTAAAAATATTTAGCCTCTGGTGAGGAAAACCACCAATGCTGTTTATAATCTTTAAGGCAGCTGAACTCCATTGGAGCTACAGAAATCTAATGAAGTTCTAGCTTTAAATCATTATTCTTAGTCATATAGACAGTGATAAATTTGCTGCTCCAAATTCTCCTTAAAATGGACTTTAGGATATAAAGAGAAACTTCTGAGGTGACGCCCTTGAATTTGTGTAGTTTGTACCAGTTGACTCTGTATTTGTTCATTATAAGACCTATAAACATAACTTTAGATTTCTGAGGTGCAAATTATGAAAGTACCCAGAGAAGAAGGGATATATTTTATTAATCAACATGTACAAAAATAGGAGACCTATTGGTAGGGAGAAATGATCATTTTAGGTTGAAGGAGATGGACAGCACCAGGGAAATCACTGACAACCCTAAAGTTTTTCTAAACTTTGCTATTCAAAGTGTGATCCACAAACCAGCAGCATTGGCATCAAATGCATCTTATACCTCGATAACATTTCTCATACCCCAATCCATGAATTGGAACTTGCATGTTCTGAGAACCTGGGGTGATTTTTCTTGTGTTGAAGTTTGAAAATTATAGCCTTGACTGACCTAAAGATTGTCCCCGGGAAATTAGGCGTGCTCTGGAAATTAAAGATAAACCAAAGAGGTTTGGAAAACTGCTTCTTAGTATCAGCACAGGAGCAGTGGAAACATGAAAAAATAAATAAATAAATGAAGGAAGACAGGCTGCTTAAGCTAGAAGAAAAAGAAGTTTCCAAAGGAGAAAGCCTGAGCTCTTAGGTGGCAGAGTGTACAAATAATGGGGGAGGTGAAATCTTAAAAAAAAAAATCAGAGTCATTGACATAAAGAGGTAAAAGAAAGGTCCCTACTTGTATGAAAAGAGATTTTCATCCTCACTAGGTCAGAAACAGTGACTGGGGTTCAGTGAAATCTAGCAGAGGACAAGTCTTAGAGAAAACTGAAACGGAGTTCTCAGAGAGGCCCTGGCCCCAGAAAACTATTAAGTAAACGCTTCTTCCAGCTACAGGTGGAGAATGCAAAATAAGAGCACACACAGTTACACAAGGGTTTCTATAAAACTTGGGCAGATTTGAGCGGGATAGATCAGGAAGATACTGTAACATATTTACAGAATTACTAGGAGAATTTCATGGTGACACAATTTTTGACTTTGTGAATCCCTTTGGTTGAGAATCCTGAGGAAATAGAAGAAACAGGTGGAATTTGTGGGGGTGGCAAAATTGCCTCTACCTGGTTTAGGTTTTCAACTGGGGCGAAAAGACAGATTAGCAAGAGGAGAAAAACAGCAGTTTATTAAGGTGGGAGAAACTTAGAACAAAGAATGACTGAAAGCTGTGACTTAAAACTGTATATATAGCATCTGCAATAAAGAACAGTAAGTTTGTAGAGGAGGGACAGGACAAAAGAAAGCAGTTGTAAGCTTCCAGGGGTGACAGACTGTGGGAATGCAAACATGTGGGAGGGAGCTAATGGAGTGAAATCCGTTTGCAGGTTCCTCTGGTGCCATTTCTGGGCTGGTACGAGTATGTCTCTAGTGTACGAAGAATTCATATCCTGCCTTTAGGCAGAAAAGGGGAAGGTAGAACTTTTCCTGCATCTGCCGCTTCTTAATTGCTTCCTGCACAAAATAATTTTTATGTCAAAGAGGCATCTTTTTAGGGTATCATATTCTCGTTTCTTTGAAATTAAAGCTCTAAGAGAAGACAAAGGATAAAAGATGTTAAGAAGGAACCAGATAAGATAATAATGGATAGAGACTAGGCTGGAGTTACTTTATTGAGAGAATGCCTCATTGGTAGGATATCTTCTGGGTAGAATTATTCAATGTATGTATACAATGAATACAGACTTTTTTGGACTAACATATGATTTTAGTAGATATAGAGGTCATTAACTATAGAATATTGTTTGAATTTTGGGAACACCCACAATTCAAAACCTAAAATAAGATGTTAGCAAAATAATCTGAGACAGAAAGCATAGGTAAATTAGAAAGACTTTGATTCCAATAAAATGTACTAATATTACATTGGATAGGAGAGAAAAGAATCAATATGAAAATGGTTTAGACTCTTATAATTTCAACTAAACCTTCCAACAGGAAAATAAAACACTAGAAACATATTCCACTATAGAAAAATTCCCACTGTAGAAGAATATGCAGCATTAAAGAAACACTATCAAAGTTCTGCATTATTCCAAAGGAAGGACTGTGATAAGAAGCATATGGAAGATGCGCCAATTGTGACTTTAGTTCTGAAAACCCTTGTGGATACATTTCCAGCTGAGACAGAGGGTTGAGAGGAACTTGCCTAGGAGAAGGGATTGATAGGCTTAAGCTGCCATGATGGCACAGGATTGTGAGGCCTGCTCACAAGAGATAGTAAAGGCCATGGTACTAACAGAGACTACTTCTGTATAGTGTTGTCCTGCCAGAAACCAGACTCCAAGGGGAATTGTAAATTAGGAGTTTGGATATGCTGAATGGGAAACAAAGGCTTGTCAAATAAGACCTGGTGATTGAGGCTGTCACCGTTGCAAATTTTTAAACTTTGCCAGAAAGCAGGAATATCTCAAATGCTGTTCTAAGAGAGGGAATATTTGCATAATGGAATTTCCTCCCAGATATCCTAAACGTAGTGGCATAATTAACCTCTTTCTGTAAGACTTTTCCTAATCCAGGCTATATTCACAAACCATGGGCTCTAGACACCTGGCATAAATTGACTGGTACATTGACAAAGCTAATACCCAGATGTTCCCCTCTATGCCCCTTCACTCAGACACCATTGAGTTTGTGCTATGGTCTTTGGCAGGACTGAGTATGGGCTTCTGAAAACAAAATTTTGCCACATTTAACTGCACCAAGTACCCAAGATTTGACATGTTTTCTAAGTTTACTGGAAGATGTGCCAGTGCTGAAATGATGTTTCATATTTTACAAACTCTGGATTTTTTTTTTTTAAGTGAGGAATATCAGAGACTTGTCATTGAGCTACAGTTTCTGAAGGAATTAACCCATTCCAGTTACTATTTTAGATGTTAATTCTTCTGGTTTTAAATACCATCTATATATCAGTAACTCTCAAATTTTTATTTTAAAACCTGGCATTTATACAAACATCAGACGTATGTATTAAAATACTTAGGGGTGCCTGGGTGGCTCAGTTGGTTAAGAGTTGGCCTTCGGCTCAGGTCATGATCCCAGATTCCCAGCTCAGCGGGGACCCTGCTTCTCCCTCTCCCTCTGCAGCTCCCCCTGCTTGTGCTTGCTCTTTCTCTCTGTCAAATAAACAAATCATATCTTTAAAAAAATAAATAAAATAAAATAAAATACCTACTTGAACTCAACATGATAACCAATAGAAATCTCAAGCTTAACATATTCAAAATCAAACTTCTGATTTTATCAGATTCATTGTTCTGACAATTTCATCTCAGTAAATTGTTATTTTAGCCCAAAATAAACTCAGGCCAAAACAAAAGGAAACTAAACAAAACAAAACAAAAAACAGCAACAGCAACAACAAAAAACCAAAACCCTGATGTCATATTTCATTCTTACTTACATCTTCTCCTTACCCCACATATTATATGTTTGTAAATACTCTCAGCCTTGCTGTCAAAAGTTACACAGAATCTGTCAATAACTCACCACTCCACTTCAGCCTGAGTTGTAACAATTTTCCAACAGATATCCCTGATTCCATCCTTGAGGCCCTAAAATCTATCTTCAAGACAAGAAACAGAACAATCTTTAAAAAAAAAAAGTAAATCATATAATGTCATATCTCTGCTTCAAAACTTTCAATACCTTTTGAATATAGGAGTGAACTCGGAGATTATGTTGTTTGTAATGTATGTATGTGTTGTATGTGTGTATGTATAAGTCCCAGACACAGGACCTTATAGGATCTGTTCCTCCCTTCATATACTGGCTTTATGACTTGCTCCAACAATCCATATATCCACTTGCCTCAGAGACTTTCTTCCCTTTGCCTGGAATATCCGCCTTCCTTATAAGTACAGCTTTTTTTCTCTTCCTTGCCTCTCAGAATAATTGTTCTCAGAGTCCTTCTTACCATGTTTTCCTGTTCTTTTCTCCATACCACTTGGTATATAATTGCTCCGATATACTTTGAATTTTATTTATTTATGTTTTTACTTTCTTCCCACTCTTGAATATAGTAACTACGAAGGGAGAGAATTTTGTTGTTTTTGCTCTTGTAGTTTTAACTCAAAAAATCAAGCATTCAGCTGGTATGTAATAAATATTTCTTGAATGGTTGATTTCCATTTTTGTGCCTTTGGTTTTGAGTAATCAGATTTTTTTTGCTAAGATTAGTTTTGCTTGATCTAGAATTTCACATAAATAGAAAATACAATAGACATTCTTTTGGACCCAGATTCTTTCACTCAGCATCATATTTCTGAGATATATTCATACTATTGAATATATTAGTAATTCACATTTATTGGTAAGTAGAATTACTTTGTAAGACTGCACTACATACACTGTTTATCCATTTTCCCTTTAAGGAAGGAGAAGGTATTGTTTCCAGTTTGAGTCCTTTATGAATAAAACTGCTAGGAACATTTGTGTTCAGAGTGGTTTTGGCCATATACATCCATTTTCTGGAATAAATACCTAGTAAGTGGTATTGCTAGTTCATGAGAAACTATGAAAACTATTTCCAAAGTTGTATCATTTGGCATTGTTGCTGGCAACATACGAGAAATTTGGTTGCTTCAATCATCACCAAAATTGGCCTTTTTACTTTTCTTCATTCTAAGTTATCTGTAATGTTATTACATTGTAATTTTAATTCACCCATCTAAAATGAATAATGAGGCTGGACACTTTCTCATTGGCTTGTTGGCCATATGTATACAATTTTTGTATTTTTTTCTTTATGAAGTAATTATTCAAGTCTTGCATTATTCAGTTGCATCTATGGATCTTCCTTTTCTCTTCAGCAATAGGACTCACTAAATCAATGTGACAAGGGATAGTTTTGTGCATAACTAGCTTTGTCTTGCCCAGTTTTCTATCAACTTGATTCTATGTACAGTAACCTAAACAGTGAATTCCATGCTGTATTCATGACTCCTTCCTCTGAGCATTTTGCTGAAGTTACCATAGCAACAATTTGGTAGATCAGAAAATGTATAGTAAGATCAAGACAGAGTCTGAAAAATTGGGGCAACATGTGTTAATTTTTCTCCCCCATTTCTTAAAATCTGCCCAAGTGGGATTATGCTAAATTCTAGTTATATGCTGGTTTGTATCAATTGGAAGAAATTATTTAAACAACATAAAGTGATTGTTTCTCATTTGGAAAAATTATAATAATATGACATTGATAGGGACATTGTTCATATTTGTCAAAAGTTGAAAATACAAAGGTCTTTATTATAAATTCTGAGCAACAGTGATGAAAGCAGTGAGCAACATAAACAAAATTTATCTTAAAGAACTTTTAAAGAATTTTACATTTACCTGATAAATCCAAGAACATAAATACTAGCTGAGAGAGAAATAGTAAAAGAAATTTAGGATTCTTTTACAACAAAATAAGGGACATTAAATGGAAACAACTCATCTTAAAGAAATGGTGTTGAATAGGGGCACCTGGGTGGCTCAGTCCGTTGAGTGTGCGACTCTTGGTCATGATCTCAGGGTCATGGGATCAAGCCCCGTGTAGGGCTCCGTGCTCAGTGGGAAGTCTGCTTCTCTTTCTCTCTCTCTTTCTGCTCCCCCCCCCGTTCTCTCTGTCTAAAATAAATAAATAAAATCTTTAAAAAATGGTGCTGAAAGGAATTACTGGTAAAACAAATTTCAAGAACCAGATATGTTTGGATAATGTCTGACCTTCAAGAATGATGTTGCCTCATCTTAGTCAAGGGACAATCACTCAAGTGGGGCTTATGGGCAATAGGAAATGAAATCTCCATGTTCTTGACTTATTTAGTGACATTATAAAAATGTCAGGAAATAGGGGATCATGAAGAATTAAATAGGGGAGAATTAACATCACATCTTTAGAAAAATGTAACAAATATGTCTGTCTTTCTATCTCTCTCTTTCTCTTTCATGCTTCCTTGCTCTCTCATGCTTGTTTCTGACCTAGTTCTCTTGCTCTTTCTTTATACTTTTTCTAATGCTTGACAAATATCCAAGAAAGGATAAAAAATTAATTTCTATACCAGTGTCTCTCAACTGTGCATGGATGGTGACAAGTCTCTGGTCATTTGAATTTTGTTATACTATTTATTATACGATTGTCTCTTTGCACGTAAATTTGTATTTTAGATGCTGATCTGACATTTTATTTTCAGTATACTGCATTTGAAAACCTATTTGTTTCTCATATTTATGTCTAGGTCCTGGTTTTATATATATATGTATATATATATATACATATGTACATTTAATATATATGTATATAATATATGTATAATTATATGCATAATATATACAGATATATTTACACTGGAGTATATTCATAGAAGCATTTAGCAATGAAAAAGTTGTAGTACATTTTTGATTGTTAATTTTTGTTTTATTTTCATTGAATCCTGGAAGTTGTCACCATTATATTTGGTGCCATCTCCGGAGACTAATGGAAGATTTCTGGACGATAGAGATAGAGACTCCATACAAATCCCTACCTCACGTTTAGTATTTAAAGCTGTCAGCACAGAGGTTCTTAACTTTTTATCTTTGGATCACTAAGGTGTCCATGGAAGGTCTTTATTTTGAATGAACCTTTTGAAATTTAAGATATTTTTTTTTTCTGAAGAGAACTTTTCATCAGATTTTCAGAGGCCTATGCCAAAATATCTAAGATTAACCCTACTGTAGTCACCTCTTCCACCATCTCTTCTGACTCAATTCCCAGCTCTTTAAAAATAATTTTAGATTATTCTTGTTATAAGAAAAATAGCTAAGTATTGTTAAATGCTGCTGCAAATTTTGCAGAGTCTCTGTTTCTGATGATTTGTCCCATTTTCTCAGCTAAAAGGCAAAAACTGGGTCCATCTGACCAAGTTACATGTGAGCCAAAACTTGGAACAGATTTAATTCACTGCCATTAACAAGAGCACAGATGAAGAGAGGCCAAGAGTAGAATACACAGATGGCTCAATCTAGAATTATAGAACGGTTTAAAAACTAAGAAACTAAATATGAAAGCTTGTCCATGTATGGTTTTAAGTGTAAACACAAAAGGTGTTTAATGAAGCCACAAAATTTGGTGGAAGAGCATCAATTCTAGAATATGATATGGTTGTGAAACTGGAGGACTCAATTATCAAAAGTGGTTAAACTGTAAGGGACAGGAAAATAAGGGAGTGAGGAAATGAGAAGAAGATTCCTGCAGAGAGTCCTCAATTACATAAGACTTTTTTTGGGGGGGAGGGGTTTAACTATATTTTTATTGAAGTATAATTGATATACAATATCCTATTAATTTCAGGTGTACATCATAGTGACTCAATATTTTAATACATTATGAAATAATCTCCGTGATAAGTCTAGTTATCATCTGTCACTATACAAAGTTATTACATTATATTGACTGTATTTCCTATGGGTATTTATCCAAAGAAAACACTAATTTGAAGAGATATATACACCTCTATGTTCATTGCAACATTATTTAAAATAGCCAAGCTATGGAAGCAACCTAAGTGTCCATTGACAGATGAATGGATAAAGAAGATGAAATGTTGCCTTGTGTGACAACATGGGTAGACATAGAGCTTATTATGCTAAGTGAAATAACTCAGACAGAGAAAGACGCTGCTCATATGTGGAATCTAAACAAACGAACAAACCAAAGAAAACAGAAACACACTCATAGATATAGGAAAATGTTGGTTACCAGAGAGAGCAGGTCTTGGGGGGTGGGGGAGGGGAAGGGTGAAATAGGTGAAGAAGATTAAGAGGTACGAATGTATAGTTATAAAATAAATAAATCATGCAGAAGACTTTTTTTTAAATTTTGTTCTTATAGCTTAATATATGACTTTATCAATAGCATTTAAATGGCAGGTTAAAAAACTTCTTTTTAAAAATAGTTGGAACACAATATTATAATAGGATATACAATAAAGAGAGTTGAAATTGAAAGGCAAGGTGGGCAGAGAAATATAAATATACCTAGAGAAAAGGACCCTAATGTGACTTGGCAGAGGCTCTCTGGCCAGCATAGGAAAAGTTATTTTTTTTAAAAAAACTGAGAGCAGGAGAGAAAATTGTGAATTCTCAGGGGAAAAAGATACATTCCCTTCTCTTGGCAGGATTAGAAGGATTATTTGATGCAAAGCCACAAGTTGAGAGCTGGCTAAGAAGCCTGTGATGACTTCATGGCCCATAAATTCTCAGAAGGCAACGACTACAGCAGATCACAGTTCAGCACCAGGCCAGCAGGTGGGTGTCCGTGGAAAGATAGCTGCTCTTCTCAGAAGTGATGGAGAGGATTTTCAGCCCATTTCTAAGATCCATGGCCTGCTGTGTGGGCAGGTCTAGCAGGAATGTGTGTGGATGAAAAATTGTCCGGTACCCGCTTTAGAGAAGCCCAGAGTCAGTTTAGTTACTGGAATACTGAACAGAAGGGGATGGTCAAATCTGACTCAAAAGCAGCACACACCTTAAAGTTCCACAGATTATTGAAAGAAGCCAGCATTGCAAATACCATGATGATCCCCAAACTGCTGTATCTCTCCGTACAGGCACAGTTAGTGTCTGCTTTGGATGAAAAATGGTGTTTTACAGCTTATTAAGTTTCTTTTTTGCCAGTTTTATTCAGAAATAATTGACATACATCACTGTATAAGTTTAAGGCATACAACACGATGGTTTGATTTACATATATAGTGAAATGAGTACCACAATAGTTTCAGGCTAGCATCCATCATCTTCTATAGATACAATAAAAGAAAAGAAAGAAAAGAGAAAAGGAAAAAATAATTCTCCCTGTGATGAGAACTCTCAGGATTTACACTCTTAATAACTTTCCTGTATATCATACAGCAGTGGTAGTCATCGTATTGTACATTACATCCCTAGCACGTATTTATCTTATAACTGGAAGTTTGCACCTTTTGACCACCTTCCTCTAACTCCCTCTCCACCTTCACCAGCTTATTAAATTTTTTAATAAAATATTGTGGTGCCTTGATATCCTATATTTCAGATATGACAATGTTCACTGGGAGAGAAACTGCCATACAGTAATATTTCAAAGTTTGAATTTCCTAAAGAAACTTATGAAAGATAGTTTAAAGTCTTTCTTAAGAGAGATGCCCTTCTATAGTGTATAGTTTAAATATTCACTCAAGTGGAAATTGAGACTTGGAGCAATGACAGTATAATATTCCATTTTGCTCTGCAGTCTTGCAAAAAGCTAAGATTTAGGTTTCTGTACTGAGGACGAAGAAAAAAGAAAGAAAGAAAGAAAGAAAGGTATAGTTTGAAGCAATGCAAGATGAAAAGGAATATCCCTGACTCTATTGCAGGCATGATACCGCTATGGATAGGAGCAACTGAATCTGAAAGTTTATCCATGTATAAACTTAACATAAATGAAAACATTGTGTAACTGAAACAACAGAATTTGATAGAAGAGCAGAAGTTGTAGAACATTCAGGTGATTGTGTAACTGAATTTGGCAGATATAGTTGGAAATAGAGAGCTGGAGAAAAAAATTCCAAAATTACAGAGCAAAATGATTTCTTTTACTTTCTGTCACACATCCAAATAGCAGATGAAGTTTCCTAAAAGCTTTCATCCTAGAGAAGTCACTCTGGTATTCTAACTTCTAAATAAAGAACTACAACAGATTTAGAAATTGGATTTCTCAATTTCAGAACTGTTGACATTTTGGCCAGGACTATTCTGTGTTGTAGACTCTTCATGCATTGTAGGATGTTAAGCAGTTTCCTGACTACTACTCATTAGATGCTCGTAGCACCTTCTGCAGTTGTTGGAAACTTTCTCTGCAGAACAAAAAAATGCCCTTGCTTGAGAAGCACTGCTTTAGGCAACAGACATTTGACAATGTCTACAGAATTTCTGTTTTTACAATTGGGGTATGGGAGTGTGTGCTACAAGCATCTAGTTAATATAGACCAAGGATGCTGCTAACCATCCTATAATGCACAGGCCAGTCCCCTACAAAAAGAATTATCCAGGTCAGACTGTCAAAGGTGCTGAAGTTGAGAAACTCTAATCAATTTAAAATCTATTCCATTAAGAATGAGTCTCTGTGAGCAGACCCTTTTTTAATTATATAAAACAAACAAGCATAATTTGGGGTATAGAGGACTGAAATGCTAAGGAATCAAAATTGGATCCTAAAATTATCATCACAACAAACCAAATCCTGAGAACATCAAACATAAAAAACAAATATTAGAAGATCAAAGTATCTGAGATAACTCTGAGTTTTCTGAGGTCCCATCTTAATTAAACAAGACAAAATTTTTCAATATGATGCATAAGAAGATCTGATTAGATTTCCAACAAGTATAAAGCAGCCAATGTGAGATCAATACTAGTTCTCCTCATCTTAGCGAACAGCTATAGGGAATGTAGAGGGAGAAAATGTGAAAATGCAAATTATTTTTAAAAGCTTAGAATGGAAGGGTGCAGCTTCCCCTCATCAGTCTCCATGGCTCCAGAGGATGTTTCTGATACACTATTCACTGTTATCAAAGGACATTACAGAGGATAAGTTTCCGGAAATGGAAATTCTACTGAATGGTAAATGATTATTTTCCTTCCCACATAGAATGCCCTGTGAAACCCCTGGTTCTTGTACAAGTTACTTTAAAATTCCAGACATTCTATTGACTGTTACCAGAGATCACAGATTCCTCTAACAAATGTAGGTGCTTCCTGTCTCATGGTCTCTGCTTTGGAGACACATGCCACAGTAACTGTTCCTTCATTCTTAGCCATGCTCACAGATGGCAAAAAGCATCTCTTAAAATAAACATTTTATAGTACTAGGCCCTTGTATCCTATAATTTTAAGTCATCAAGAAATTTTCTACATATGTGATACCCATAGAAAGCATTTTAACCAAACAGCCAGAGTTGGGCTGTAAGAACCAAAGAATTCTAAACATTTGGCAAAAACAGTTCATACTACTGTCATGCATACCAGAAGTATAAAGAGCTAAAGAAGGTGTGAAATCAAAAGGAATACAAGTAGCTGATCATTGATTCAGAAGCTTTGATTGGTGACCTGATGAAAGCCACTAATTTTTATATGTGATGTAAGATCACTTCTGAGTAAATCAGATGACCTGAGTTTTTAACCCAAGTCTCTGATATCCTGTACCTACATATCTCAAGCACGTCAATTACCTTGTCTGAATCTCGGTTCTCAGATCTGCTGTGATCTGAGATCACACAGCAAGAGAATAAACAGTGATATCAGAACATGTCTTGCCTCCTCACAGGTATCGTTAATGAAATTGTTAATGTAAATACCCTTTACAAACTATCAAGTAGAGTGAAATATATGATACGTATTCACTTTCAAGTTAGGACAAACACAAAAGTATCTTTTTTTCCCATTGTTATTCAACATTTTATTAATGTTTTAAATTAATATACGTAAAAAATTTAGTATATAAGATCTAAATAGCCAAACAGCTTTTGAGTTTTCTTGAGGTCTCATCTCAATTAAGTAAGGACCACATAATACTTTTTAACAAATAATATATAGAGAGATTAGCTTTGAATTTCCAACATAGTATAAAACAAGTATTAGTATCCACACTTATTGAAAAAATAGGAGACAAAATGCCATTATTTCTAGATGACACATTTGTAGACTAAAAACGTACTAGACACACATAAAATTGTTAAAATATAATCGAAGTTCAATACAAAATAACAGACACACCCACAAAACAACAGCTGATGACCCTCAGAAGCAATTGACTAGAAATTATAATGAAAACTGATTTTATTAACTATAACAAAATATTTTGTAAAAGAATGAGATTTTAAAACAGTGGGTATAAATTTTTAGGAAGTTTTAGTCCAGACAATGAATCAGATTAATTAAATGTATAAATAGGCTAGTATAATATGTTCCTAGATGTAACATATTTGAAATATCAATTTACATGCTCCCTTTTTCTGTTAGACTGTGACAGGTTATTTTTGCATGGAGAAAATATTTCACCTTTTGTCAAACACCATTTTGGGCTCTGATGCCCTCCAATTGTGGGCTGGTTTCGCCTACATTTTTACTAGAGTGCAAGATTAGTCTATATTATCATTTATCCTCATGTGGTATTCAAAATAGAATTCCTTATATAACACCTAATATTTAGAACATTCTTATCTTGTGTATTCTTTAGCTTTCATGTATGGAGCCTATTGGAAGGGATTGCAGTTTACATTTTGTCTAAATCAAATTTTTGCAACTCTACCCTTCAAACCAATTCTTTGCTATCTTTACCCACTGTTTCCACATATATTGTCTTATATCCAAAAATAATATATACTAATGGATTGGTTTTATAATCCCATGAGAACAGTGTACCAATATGCTGGCTTTATTATGTTATAGTCCTAAAGTTAGTCTTACAGAGAAAAATTGCCTACTGACTACAAACATCCTAGCTCTAAATAAATAGAAGTGAGTTGGGCAAAGCTAATGTTACTGAAGATTCACTATTGGTCAGAAATTAATGCAAGGTCTCAAAAGATCCCAAAGTTTCAAGTTATAATATAGATCCCATATTCTAGGGGTTTAAGAAATGGAAAATTATTAAATGGAATATGTATGACTTTCCAAAAAACCCAAGGAAACAACTGTATAATTGTAGGCAGTCTCTTTTCTTAGTCTCTGAATGCATTTCCTTAAAAGGTTTGTTTATGCAAATGGATTCATAACACGAAAGAGCTTAAAATACCCTAAAGGTCAAATAATCCATCTCTTTATTTCAAGTGAGACCTAGCTAGCTTCAAATCAAGGGTTAAACATATTTTCTTCTAAGTTTGTCTATGGTATTTTTTTCTAGTCTGTCATCCTTTCTTTGTCTTTTCTGACAGTATGTTAATTGATCTCTTTTCAAAAAGCTTATGACTGAAAACTATCTTGAAAAAAGGAATTTAATTGTTAGTACCACAGGTAAATTCAAGGATAATGTTTTATGAAATGGCAACCATGAGTTTATGTGACTTGAATCTCTAAAGACCTCTTAACACTTTCCTTTTTTATTTTAAAAGATTTTATTTATTTATTTTTGCAAGAGAGACAGAGAGAGCACGTGCATGCACAAGCAGGGGAAGGGGCAGAGGGAGAAGCAGACTCCCCACAGAGCAGGGAGCCAGACACATAAGGCTCCATCCCAGGACCCTGGGATCATGACCTGAGTGGAAGGCAGATGCTTAACCGACTGAGCCACCCAAGCACTCCCTCTTACCCCTTTCCAAAAGCCACATTTTCTCTTCACACTAAATGTCCTCTTAAAGAGCAGATTTTATGGACAACCCTGTTGGGTGCTATGGGTTCCTTTTCTTCCTCCTGACTTTGATGTGCTTATTTTACATAATACAACTTAGTGCCACTTGTAAGTACATGAAAAGAAAATTTAAAAATAAACATAAATAAACTTTACTGCAGAACTAGGGAGATTCTTTGTAAAAAAACAGCCTGCTTTCTTCTGAGTGAAAGTGGGAGGAAATGGATAGAATTTGCGCTAAAAGAGTGAGAGGCAATGACCCTCAGTCATGGCTGGGCAGGAGGGCAACGTAGAAAAGAGGAACTTGTCACTCGGACAGATTAGTTACTAAACTCCAAGGCTCCTGTTTTCCATGTGACAGGCTCTAAGAGGCTCAAACTAGATAATGGCCAGGCATTATGGCACATATTTTATAAAGAGCTGGATAATTTTTAAAGGGAGAACCCTTGGCCCAGTAGAGCAGTTTGAAAGACTGTAGTGTGAAAAACATCAAATGTTTGAAATTTTTGGTTAATCTGAAGTAAAATAAAGCCTAAGAATATTGGGGGAAGGGTAATGATTTTGTGTTCAAAAAATCACAACGTGTACATTATAATCCTTTGTATTACAACTATTTGCCAAGAGTCAAAGAAGGGCAGTGGCAATCAGATAAAGCTGCAGGTTATCTAGTAGGTTGTAATCTCTGGTTAAAGGTTTGGTGCCCCCAAAATAACCTGGGAAACAGTATCTTTGACAGAACCTTAAAATAATTGAAAATTAGGGAGCCTTACTGACTTAGATTTTTTTTTCTAAGAAAGGAGCTATGTAGAAGGTGGGAAATACTCATAATTTGGTTTGGGGATCTAGAAATGGTTTGTAATGGACAGCTTTTAAGGGGGTCCTCATAATCTTTACCCCTTGGCATTCACATTCTTTTGTACTACTCCTTCTTAGTGTGGGTGGGATCTACTTTAGTCAACAAAACTCGGCACAGGTGACAGGATATAAATCCTAATACCACATTTTATAAGATTTCATTTTGGAAGACTCTTAGTCTCTTTCTGTCTTTGAAGAGGCCATGTTGTGAGAGATCTTTGTAGAGACCTTCAGGGCAAGAACATATGGGTGGTTTCTATAAACTGGATGGCCTGATAGCCAGCAAGAAGCAGGGGTGTTCAGTCAGATAGCCGCAAGAAAATGAATTCTGTCAACCGGCTCAGTGAGCATGGTAATAGGTTCATTGTCAGTAGAGTGTCCAGATAACCGAGTCCTTGTCAACATCTCGATTCCAACCTTGCCTAAGACCCAATTAAGCCATATCCAGAGTCCTGACTCAGCCAAACTGTGAGGTAATAGATATGTGCTAAGATGCTGAATTTGTAGTAATTTGTTACTTAGCATAGAATATTAATGCATTATTAAAGGACAGGGGAGAAGAACGGATAATTGTGTATCTGCAAAATGGGAATTATACACTGAACTGCAGTAAGTTTTTTCTTATCCTGTAATACTGCAAAACAATCCTATAAGATAAATTATTTTTTCATTTTATAAATGAGAAAATATTTTTTATTTTATGCAGATATATTAATAAACTTATCTACCATACCTAGCATAGACAAAGAAAAGCCAAAACACACTTATCCCACCTGTGCCAGGTCCTGGTTCTCTCTCAACGTGGGCCTTTATAACTGGAAAGTCTAGCCCTTGTCTCCTATACTGGGCTATTTGTGTATCCTCAAGGCTCAGTTCAAGTATCACCTATGGCAAGAAACCTTTACTTGACCTCTTAGTCTGGGTCAGGTACATCTCCTATTTATTTTGTATTCATTTATTTATTTATTCATTATTTTAACAAATACCAGTCAAGCATGAATTATCTGCTTTATATCTTTAATATGATAATAGTGAATAAAACATACAAGGTTCATGATTTAATGAAATTTCTATTTTAATATGGGATATAGGTAATGTATAAATAAAATAAGTTAACCTTTAAGAATCATGCACACTATGCAAAAAATTGGAATAAAAATGATTGATATAAATTGACCATGTGGCTATTTTATTTTAAGCAGTTAGGGAAGTTCTAAATGAGATGACCTTTAGTTTTGCTCTAAATGACAAAAGGAGTCAGCCATGTGAATTTCAGAAGAAAGAAATCCACACAGTAGAAGCTGCCTATGCAAAGGCCCTACGCTGAGATGTTGAATAATTTGAGAGAAGACCAGTGTTGTTGGATCACAGAGATTAAACAGAAAGGTGGTAGTAAATGATACTGGAGAGTAAGATAGTAACAACATCCTGAAGGACTTTTAAACCAGTACTCACTTACTTCAAAGCTGCCAAAATGTCACTCACATTAAGAAGCATGTGGAGGAGATTGCCAAATTTGACAAGAAAACGCTCAGTGGAGTCACAGAAATGAAGGACAATTTGAGTGGCCTAAGCAGTGATAATGAGATGCACATATATAAGACTATCATTGCTGAGAATGCTTTTATTAGAAATTCTTTAAAAGAAAAGAGAAAGATACAGCAGACAGGAATGTGGATTAAGATCACATATGTATACTGAAGGCAATAATGTAATAAAGAGCAAAAAAAATGATACATATGATGCAGCAGAGGGAGGAAATACGGCTGCTTGTGTTCCCTCTCTTGCTGTGTCTCTCTCTGTCAAGTACATAAATAAAGTTTAAAAAAAAAACATACTTAATGAACAGAGCGGCCCAGGCGCCCTGTAGTGTAAAAAAAAAAAAAAAGAAAGAAAAAAAAGAAAGAAAAAATGGAATGAAAGCCAAGTGCAAGAGGGGTGATCTTTGATGAGAAATTAGATTGGGATGCGGGGACCATAGTGGCCTTGCATTTACCTCGGTCCTCCCGTTTATCATTTTATTGTTAATTCTGGTTTAATTTTCTATAGTAACCATCAAAAGTTAAGCTTTATGAGAGTAAAATTTAGATACTTTGTCTACTAATTCACAAAGCCTAATACAATGTGTAGCACAGCGTAGCTTGATTTTTAAATAAATGAATAGATCTGGACACTTGTTCTTTTCACTGGGATAAATGGACTCTGAAAATGTGGGATGGAACTTTTAACGCTGCTTACTGCTTGTTTGTTTCATTTAATTTCTTTACTTCATTTTTATTGAAGGGAAACAAGACTCTGTTGGGAGAAAAAAAAGATGTGCAGAACTATCACAAATAAATTATTCTGATCTTGAGTCAGAGTTTTATTATTTCTACGTAGAGAGCAGTGGAAAAAACAGAACAAAACAAAACAAAAACATGGCACATTTCTATTATGTTATTAAAATTCTTTCACTCTAACATTGCCTTTTCTATGACTTTTCTAAACTGAACATAATGCTTTCAGATAACTTAAAATATGTCATTTGTTCTTCATAATACACATAAGGAGCATATGTAATAATGTTTATTATCTGTTATTATATGGATGCATTTTAAATTTCCCAGATATGTTTAAGTGTCTTCTATATCCCAAGATTGATAAATTACTGAAACAGAATTTCTGTTATTTGAATTTAATTGCATTCCTATTAGACCCATGACCTAATTTGCATGTGTGTCTATATGTCCGTTTATTTCTTTGTATGTAAGTAGGATTAAAAGGGAGTCAAATGATAGGTTTTTAAATGTTATAGATAACTTCTTAGTTACTATGAAATATGTGTATATGGCTGTGGTCCTGCTTAATCAATTTACTCTAAAGGCCAGTATATTGGCAATGTATGTTTTTTAAGTTTTTATTTAAATTCCAGTTGGTTAACATACAGTGCAATATTAGTTTCAGGTGTATAACATAGTGATTCAAAACTTCCATACATCACCCAGTGCTCATCACAACAAGTGCACTCCTTAATCCCCATCACATATTTAACCCATCCTCCCCCTTCCCTCCCCATCTGGAAACCATCAGTTTGTTCTCTATGGTTAAGAGTCTATTTCTTGGTTTGTCTTTCTGTTTCCTTTGCTTGTTTGTTTGTTTCTTAAATTCTACATATGAGTGAAATCAGATGGTATTTGTCTCTAATTGACTTATTTTGCTTAGCATAATGCTCTCTAGCTCCATTCATGTCATTGCAAATGACAAGATTTCATTCCTTTTTATGGCTGAGTAATATTCCATGATATATATGTGTACACACACACACACACACACACATATTGTCTAACTTCATCCATGTTGTTGCAAATGGCTGAGTAATATTCCGTTATACACACACATGCACACACACACGCGCACACACACACACACACTTGGGCTGTTTTCATAATTTGGCTATTGTAGCTAATGCTGTTATAAACATTGGGTACATGTATCTCTTTGAATTAGTATTTTTGTATCATTTGGGTAAACGTTGGGTAAATACCTATTAATGCAATTGCTGGATCATAGGGTATTTTTTTATTTAATATTTATATGTTGTTAGAATTGTATTCAGAAATTATTTAGAAACTTCTCAATAACTTTGAATTGTATTGAACTCAATTTCTACTCTTTAACTTACTGTCAGTTTTTTCAGTCCTCTATTCTTATATAACTTTATGTAATAAGGCAGACAAGAACTTTACAACAATGATGAAAACATTCAAGATTCAATATTAAGAAAAATTTAGAGGGGTTTTATGGATGAATTTTTCCTATTTTTTAAAAGCAATCTTGTTCTCCTTCACCTAGCAAACTCCTCTTAGCCTGACTTTCTCATCCTTGTTGTAAGTATCCTCTTTTTTTTATTAATAGATTCCTTTTTTAAAAGATTTTATTTATTCATTTGAGAGAGAGAGAGAGAAAGAGAGAGCACAAGTGGGGGGAGAGGCAAAGGGAGAAGCAGACTCCCCACTGAGCCAGGAGCCTGACATGGGGCTTGATCCCAGGACCTGGAGATCATGACCTGAGCCGAAGGCAGACACCCAACCATCTGAACCACTCAGGTGCCCCTATAGATTTCATACATTATTAAGAAAGTGGAATCCATGTAACAGAAACTTTTTTTAACCTTATAATAAGAAATTATAAGCTTCTATGCATTCATATCCATATTTTTTCCTTCCTGTTACATATGATGCTGTGCTTCTCCTAAAATCAAAATCCATTTTTTAGTCCATGACTGAGTAACTGCTACTTTTCAAGTCCTTAATATATAAAAATCTATGAAACTGGCAAAAAAAATGTGAAGTTACTGGGTAACTTCAAACACTGGGTAATAGATTCTGCAGAAATATGATCACCAAAAGAAGGGAAAAGCATAAAACAAATGCAAGATTGTGTCAGATTTCTGCTCAAAGTAATTCTGGATGACAGTATTGGGATGCAGGGCTTAAGCAGATAGATGAGCTGGGTGGGTAGAGATCAAAGTTCTGAAGCAGCTAAAATTTCTGGACAGAATTTAAGGAAGGAGGAAGCTATGAAGAGATGAAGATCCTAAAGTTTGTGTGGACTCTTTATCAGTCTGTGACTGATAATAAAGTTGAACAGAGCAAGACTCCCGAAAGCCTGGCAGAAAAAGGTAGAGGAGAACTCTGATCAGAACAGAGATTCCAGAAGTTGCATAGAAGACACAGGATTTCTAATTAGGCTGAGTGTAGAGACCTTATTAAACAACATAGAAACTCAGCTGACACACCAGAACAACTTAAGAGGAGGGATAACCTACTTATGCAGTAGATGCAACTCACCACTGCCCTTATAAAGCTTAAAATATGCCTCAAGAAGGTCAATCTGAGCTAACATTAAAACTGCCAGGAAAACAAAACCAAAAACGAAAAACAACAAAAGCCTCTCTAAGGCAGGATAACAAATGTCCAGAGTAGAATACATTATTTTCAGCATTTAATTAAAAATCACTGAGTTTTAGAAGAAGGAAAACATATAAGGGAATTTTTTTCTTTTGTAATAAAGGAGCCTGTGGAAACAGACTCAAGATGTTTAAGTTTATGTGATGAACAAATATAGATGGTTAGGTAGCTATTATAAAAATGTTTAAAGATATGACATGAAATATGCTTAATGAAATGAATAGAAGGGAAATAACAGCAAATATTAAAGCTATAAAAATAGAAAATTTAGTACTAAAATATAATATCTGTTATGAAAATTTTGCTGTAAAGGATCATGATCATATGGGATGAGGCAAATCAAAGAATCAGTGAACTTGAATGCAATCTAAGATGGAATTTTTTAAATTTTAATCCCAGGATAGTTACCATGCAGTTTTTTTTTTTAAGATTTTATTTATTTATTTGACAGAGAGAGAGAGAGAGAGCACAAGTAGGCAGGCAGGCAGACAGAGGCAGAGGGAGAAGCAGGCTCCCCGCTGAGCAGGGAGCCCGATGTGGGGCTCGATCCCAGGACCCTGGGATCATGACCTGAGCCGAAGGCAGACGCTTAACCGACTGAGCCACCCAGGCGCCCCAACATGCAGTTTTATATTAGTTTCAGGTGTACAACATAATGATTCAACAATACAATACATTACTCAGTGCTCATCATGATATGTGTACTTTTAATCCCCATTACCTGTTTCCCATCCCCCATCCACCTCCCCTCTGGTAACCATCGGTTTGTTCTCTAGAGTTAAGAGTCTATTTTTTGGTTTGCCTCTTTTTTTCTTTGTTCGTTTGTTTTGTTTCTTAAATTCCACATATTAGTGAAATCATATAGTATTTGTCTTTCTCTGACTTGTTTCACTTAGCATTATACTTTTTAGATCCATCCATCTTACAAATGTCAAGATTTCATTATTTTTTAAGCTGAGTAATATTCCATTGTAGATATAGATATAGATATAGATACACCACCTCTACTTTATCCATTTGTCTATCCATGGACACTTGGGCTGTTTCCATAATTTGGCTATTGTAAATAATGCTGCAATAAACATAGGGGTACATATATCTTTTTGAATTAGTGTTTCATATTCTTTGGGTAAACACCCAGTACTGGAACTATTGGATCATTTGATAATTCTATTTTTAATTTTTTGAAGAACATACACACTATTTTCCAGAGTGGCTGTGCCAGTTTGCATTCCCACCAATAGTGCATGAGGTTTCCTTTCTCTTCACATCCTCACCAACACTTGTTACTTGTGTTTTATATTTTAGCCATTCTGACAGGTGTGAGGTGATATCTCATTGTAGTTTTGATTTGCATTTCATTGATGATGATGATAAACATCTTTTCATGTGTCTGTTGGCCATCTGTATGTCTTCTTTGGAGAAATGGCTGCTCATGTCTTCTGTTCACTTTTTAAATTGGATTATTTATATTTTAGGATTGAGTTGTATAAGTTCTTTATACATCTTGGATACTAACCCTTCATTGGATATGTGATTTGGATATATCTTCTTAGATTCAGTAGGTGGTCTTTTAGATTTGTTGATTGTTTCCTTTGCTGTACAGAAATTTTTAATGTTGATGTAGTACTAATAGTTAATTTTTGCTTTTGTTTCCCTTGACTCAGGAGACATATCTAAAAAAAGGTTGTTGTGGATAATGTCAGAGAAATTACTACTTGTTTTCTCTTCCAGGATTTTTGTGGTTTCAGGTAACATATTTAATTCCCTAATCCACTTTGAATTTATTTTTGTGTATGTGAAATAAAGTGGTCCAGTTTCATATTTTGCATGTAGCTGTCTGGCTTTGCCAACACCATTTGTTGAAGAGATTGTCTTTTCCCCTTTGCATATACTTGCCCACTTTGTCAAAGATTAATTGACCATATAATTGTTGGCTTATTTGGGGCCTCTTTATTCTGTTTCACTGATATGTGTGTCTATTTTTGTGCCAGTACCATACTGTTTTGATTGCTACAGCTTTGTAATATATCTTGAAATCTGGGATTGTGATATTTCCAGTTTTGTTTTTATTCTAAGATTCCTTTCACCATTCAGGATATTTTGTGATTCCATACAAATTTAGAATTATTTGTTCTAGGTCTGTGAAAAAATGTTATTGGTATTTTGATAGGGATGGCATTAAATCTGTACATTACTTTGGGTAGTATGGACATTTTAACAATATTTGTTCTCCCAGTCTATGAGCATGGAATATATTCCCATTTGTTTGTGTTGTCTTCCATTTCTTTCATCAGTGTTTTATAGTTTTCAGAGTACAGGTCTTTCACCTACTTGGTTAATTCTAAGGTATTTTATTATCTTTGGTGTATTTGTATATGGGATTGTTTTCTTAATTTCTCTTTCTGCTGCTTCATTATTAGTGTGTAGAAATTCAATGGATTTCTGTTTATTGATTTTGTGTCCTATGACTGCTGAATTCTTTATCAGTTCTAGTAGTTTTTCAGTGGAGTCTTTAGGGTTTACTGTATATATTATTATGTCATCTGCAAATAGTGAAAGTTTTACTTCTTTATTAATTTGGATTATTAATTTTATTATTTTTTTTCTTGTCTGTTGTGGCTAGGACTTCCAATGCTATGCTGAATAAAAGTGGTGAGTGGACATTTTTGTCTTGTTCCTGATGTTAAGGGAAATGTTCTCAGGTTTTCACCATTGAGTATGTTAGCTGTGGGGTTTTTACATATGGCCTTTATTATGTTGAGGTATGTTCCTTTTAAACCTACTTTGTTGAGTTTTTTTTTTTTGATAATGAATGGATATTGTACTTTTTCAAATGCTTTTCTGCATCAGTTGAAAAGATCATATAGTTTTTATTCCTTTTCTTGTTGATGTGATGTATCACATTGATTGATTTGAGGATATTGAACCACGCTTGCATCCTGGGAATAAATCTCCTTTGATCATGGTGAATGATTTTTTTTTTTACTGTATTGTTAGATTCAGTTTGTAATATTTTGTTGAGGATTTTTTCATATGTTCATCAGAAATATTGGCTTGTAGTTCTCTTTATTCATGGTGTTTTTATCTGATTTTGGTATCAGGGTAATGCTGGCCTCATAGAATGAATTTTGAAGCTTTCCTTCATCTTCTATTTTTTGGAATAGTTTGAGAAGAATAGGTATTAACTCTTCTTTGAATGTTTGGTAGGATTCACCTGAGAAGCTGTCTGGTCATAGACTTTTGTTTGTTAGGAGGTTTTTGTTTTATTTTATTATTATTGATTCAATTTCATTGCTGGTTTTTGGTCTGTTCAAATTTTCCATTTCTTCCTGATCAGTTTTGGGATATTAATATGTTTCTAGGAATTTATTCATTTTTCTAGGTTGTCCAGTTTTTTGATATATAATTTTTCACGTTTTCTTATAATCTTTTGTATTTCTGTGGTGTCAGTTGTTATTTCTCCTCTTTCATTTCTGATTTTGTTTGAGTTCTCTCTCTACCTCTTTCTCTTATTTATTTATATAAGTCTGGCTAAAGGTTTATCAATTTTGTTCATATTTTTAAAGAACCAGATCCTGGTTTCATTGGTCTGTTCTATTGTGGGTTTTTTGTTTTGTTTTCTTTTGTTTTGTGTTGTTTTGTTTTTTTTGTTCCTATTTCATTTATTTCTGCTCTAATCTTTGTTACTTCTTTTCTTCTACTGGTTTGGGTTTCATTTGTTCTTTGTCTAGCTCCTTCAGTTGTAAGATTGGTTTGTTTATTTGAGATTTCTTGCTTCTTGAGGTAAACCTGTGCTGCTATAAACTTTCCTCTTAGAACAGCTTTTGCTGAATCTCAAGGGCTTTGGACCATCATGTTTTCTTTTTTATTTATATCTATGTATTTTTTTATTTCTCCTTTGATTTATTGGTTGATCCATTCATTGTTTAGTAGCAGGCCATTTAATCTCCATTTATTTGAAGAACATAGAAAATTTTAAAAATTTCAAAAACTTTAGTGAGCAATTGCGTATGAAGTTGCAAGGAGAAAAGCATGAGAACTGGACAGAAAGAAAAGACCAAATGAATAAAATGAACTATAAAAGATGAAATATTTTAAAATTTGTTGAAACATAAAATATACAGATCCAAGAAGCTCAGTGAATCTTAAGCAAGATTAATACATAGATACCACAATGAGGCACAAATATTACTGAAATAGTGAAATATTGATAATGAAAACAAAAGAAAGTAGTTAATGAAGGGAAATTACAATAATATAAATTATAGTTGACTTCTATTGCAAAGAAGACCGGAAGGCAATGGAATGATATATTCAAAAGGCTGAAAGAAAAATTAAAAATGTCAATACAGAGCCCTACATCCAGAAAATATACACAAATATATTTCAACTTTCAAAATGTACAACATATATATTGATAAAGCTGAGAGAATCCTTTGTGACAAAATCTGCTTCTATAATTAATGCCTAAGGAAGTTTTTCAGTCTGAAGGAATTAATAACAAATGGAAAGTAGTATTAAAAGAAAGAAGTGAACAACAAAGGAAATACTAAATATGTATGTGAATATATAAAATATTTCTTTTAAAATACGGATAAAGATTTAAGACAAAAACTTCAGAAGTATATCATCATATTTACTGTTAATAGCACAAAGGTCAGGTGAGTTAAATTAAAATATAAAGTTGAAAATTTTTTATATTTTACATAAAATGGAAAGCATGAACTCTAAAATAATGCAAAACATATACCTATATATCTAAATAGAATAATTACTATAAAACAAAGAAAGTCAAAAAACCTAAAGAAAGCAGGAAAAGAAGAACATACTTAAAAATCAATTAATCAAAAATGGATAAAAATAGGACATTTCTAATCAAATGATAGAGTTAAACACAATCATCTTCAAATAGCATTAAATGTAATGAATAACCACTCAAATTTAAAGGCAGAGTTTGTCAAACTGATTTTTTTAAAAAGGCCAAACTGTATAAGATCTATATGAGATTCATTTAAAAAAAAAAGATGATATAGGTTAAAAGTAAAAGAATGGTACAATAGATATCATAAAAGTGGTAAACATATGAAAGTTACAGTAACTATACTAATTTCCAGCAAAACAGATTTTGTGGCAACAATTACTGCCACTGACAATGAGGTACATTTTTAATGATTAAAGCCTCAATTCATCAAAACTATAAATGTGTATGTGACACATAACAGAGCTTCAAAATGTGGGATGTACTGGGGTACCTGGGTGGTGCAGTAGGTTGAGCCTCTGTCTCTTGGTTTTGGCTCAGGTTGAGATTTCGGGTTGTGGGATCAATCCCTGCCTAGGGGTTCCATGCTCAGCACGGAGTCTGCTTAAGACTCTCCCTCTGAATCGGCCCCCCACTCAAGTATGTATGCTTTCTTTCTTCCTAAAATAAATAAATCTTTAAAAAAAAAGTTTGTTGCATAAACTAACAGAATTAAAGGGAGAAAAAGACAAATCATAGCTGCATAATTAAATATTTCTTTTCAAAATTAGTAAACTAAAGAAAAAAAATAAAGGTATGAAAGAATCAACAATGTCAGTGTTTTTGATCAACTTGATATTTATAAATTTCAAGTCACTCAAAATACCCATTTTTCAAGTATAGATGTAATGTATACCAGACAAGATCTTATCTTGAGTCATATAAGAAATCTCAACAAATTCCCAAAAACTCATATTTTCAGAGAATGTTTTCTGCATTACAAGAATAATAAATTATAAATACATAACAAATAGCTAGAAAAACCCTAAATATTTGGAAATTAACATCATGTTTTTAAATACTCCTGGGTGAAAAGAATTCACAAAGAAAATTAGAACATATTTGGAATTAAATGATAATAAAGACATGCCATGTAATAATTCTTTGAGATGCAGCCAAAGCAGACCTGAGGAAGAAAATATATATATAACTAAAAACCTTATGATAAAAAAATAAGCTTTTAAAAAATAATGATTTTTACCGTGAGAATCTATGAAAAAAAATAAAAATAAGCTCTAAAAATAGAAAGGACATAATAAAAGCAAAAGTAATGAAAGAGAAAATGATCTACGTCCTATGTTTTCCTTATCAAAGCTTTATAAACTAAAGAAACTACTTAGATTGATCAAGAAAAAAGAGAAAGAACACACAACAATACTATCAGGAATAACAGATGTCAAAAAGATAGTAGGGAAACATCAAATGATTTTATGATGATAAATTCAATAAATTAGATTAAATAAACAATTTCTTTGAAAAATGCAGCTTATTAATACTTACACAGAAAATAGTAGTACATTTTAATAGCCTTTCCTCTTTAAATAATTAAATTAATAATTTAAAATTTATCAAAAAGAAAATTAAAGAAACAGATGATTTTGCTGGGTAATTGTGAATTCTATCTTACATTTAAGTAGGAAATACTAAAATTCTTACACAAAACTGATGAAGAGAGAACATGTCCCAACTTCTTTTATGAGAGCAGCATATCTCTGACACCAGCAACTGACAAGGATATTATAAGAAAGTCCTAATAAAGGGCCCTTGGGTGGTTCAGTCAGTTAAGCATCTGCTTTCAGCCTGGGTCAAGATCTCCAGATCCTGGAATCAAGCCCCACATCGGGCTTCCTGCTCAGCAGGGAATCTTCTCTCTTTCTCTCTCTCTCTCTCTCCCTCCCCACTACTGTTCTCTCTCTCTCTCTCAAATAAACAAATAAAATCTTAAAAAAAAGAAAGTCCTAATATTCCCTCATAATTAGACACAAATATCTTTTTAGAACATATTAATCAATTATAGAACTATATTTTAATAGGACAGTACATCATAACAACTGAGGCTTATCCTAGAAGTTCAGTATTAGTTTAACATTGGGTAAAATCAATATAATTTACTATGTTAACAGTATAGAGCAGAGCAATATTTGGATCATCCTGATAGATAAATAAAAAGCATTTACAAGAGGACTTTCAAAATTGCCCCCAGTTAAGGAAAGGGTTTGGGATATTTGTACTTTCACATAGAAACAGTCATTAGATGTAGTCTGCTTTCAGGGAAAGGATATGATTTTAAATAAAGTTCCTGACGGAGCTTATAACTGACACTTTCAGCAGATGAGGGAGTCAAGGCCTGAGGGAGCATCTGGCTGTCTCAGCAGAGTACCCATTATCATCTACTTGCACTGGAGAGATTCACTTGCACAGCAGAAGTTCTAGGATCAGCTGGTCTTGAGGCCACAACTAATATTTATTCTCTCCTTCCTCTGTTGCCCATTCGAGATTCCCTTCACCCTCAGCTAGTGCATTTGTAGGTACCAGAGGTTTTCCTGGCAGGGTTACTCAGAGACTTGTCCTTAAGAGGTCCAAATCCCTGGACATCATACTTTGATCAGAAAGTGGCTATTGTACTTAACCATTTACCATCAAATTTGTGAAAGTAACACAATGATATTTTAATGATATTTTCAATTAAAATACCTGGAGGACAAATATATTCCTTTCTTACCCCCACTGTATAACAGCAGATCTCCTTCCTTTACATGAACAGGGTAATTTACATCTGCCAGAATGATCACTCCTTTACTGCTCAACCCTTGGCAGGTACAGCCCGGTGTGCCCAGGCAGAAGGCTTGGCTTAAAAGTTCGGTAGAATTCTTGTTGTTTCTCTTGATGGAAGCGTATTCCATCTATGAATTAGGACCTATAAACCCACAGAGCTCAGATGTGTGAGGATAGAAAGCAAAGAAAAACCCCAAAGAGGTCACTGGGAGCCATGCTAAACAGAGCCACCGTTCTTTCCAGCCCTTAGTTTCTGGCTCCAAGTATTTAACTTAATGCAGCATGATATGATGGCTGTTGATTTAGAGCTGTACAATAACTGCTGCAGGATCTTGCGAGGTACCATTTCTTAGCTAGCATCTCAGCGGCATCTTCAAGTTTCTTCCGTTGCTCTATTAGGAATGCAGCTTTTGTCTTGTGCTGTATGTAATAAGATCCTACTCATATGTCCATTGTCACACCTCCTTTTCTACTAATTTGGTTTATTGGTCCAATGTAGTGTGTGGGATTTCATGTCCATATATTGAAAGCTATATATCTAAAGAAGGCTGAGCGGACTGGAGTGGTAGGATCTATATCCATTGTTTATTGGGCAATTCCATTTCATTGTCTGAAAGGTAATTCAAAATTAAATTTTAAAATTAAAAGGACAAATTTTGATTTCATTAGTTATCCCAATCCAAACCTGTTTGTTTACTAGTTTTCTAACTGTCAACAAATGTCTTTACTATCCAGCATGATAATCATACCAGAAATCTTAGAGTCGTAGTTAGTAACTCCCTTGGTTCTCATTCTGTATCCAACCCATACTCAAAGACCATCACCTGCATCTGCTGCCCTTACCTTATTTTTAGGCACTATATTTCTATTCTAGACAATGGCAACAGTCTCCTTGTGGGTCTTTCGGTTCTATCCTTGCCTCCTCATCCTTTTTTTCCACTTAGCAGTGAAAGTAACCTTTCTATATCATAAATCGGATCATATAACTCCCACCCTTAAAATAAGGTAATGGCTTTTCACAACTATGCATAAATTACCAGCTCCTTATTATGGTGCACTAACCTCGTCTTGATATGTTATCTCCCTGATCTGGTCTTTCGCATACTATTGCTCTATGTTTCCAATATACCTGACTTTTTTTCATTGCCTTGAACACATCAAGTTCTTTCACATATCAGGGCCTTTGGCCATAATTTTTCCCTTTTCTGCTTCAATCTTTTCCTAATTCTCTGTGTGGCTGATACCCTCTCTTTCTTCAAACCTTAACTTGTTAAGTTAACTCAGAGAGTTCTTCCATGCTCACTCTTGCTGTGCAATGCCCCCATCTCTGAACCTGTTACCGTGTATGACTGGACTGTGATCATTCATATGGTTTACCATTCTACTTTTTAGTCCCTGATTGTCTCTCTACTCTAATAGACTTTGAGCTTTGTGCAAGCTTTGACTATATCTGCTTTGTTGTTGGTGTGTGTGTGTATCAGGATTTCTCTAGAACACAGTAGACTTTTATTATATATTTTATAAATATTTCTTAAACATCACTTTAATAAATATCAATTATCAAAAATAAATCATAGAAAGTATTTGCCCTCATAGAAATTTCTACTTTAAACATACCACATATCCTGAAGACAAGCACATATAGTTTTTCAAATAATTCATTTTTAAACATATAAGCAGTACCCTACCATTGAAAGTTTCTTTATTCTTTTTGTGAGTTTCGGGCCAGAGTATAGCCATCAAAAATAACATAAAAGTTTAACGAAATCAACGTTTCAGATATGACACTAAGCATTCTAACAATTGAAACCTTGATATCCTTATTTGACAGCACATCACAGAAAGACTTTAAGAGGATTTATGTTATTTAAGATTCTCAGAAGAGAGTATCATTCATGCTAACCTCAACCAGAGGAGGAGCAAATGAAATTACTTATATGGTACTTTAATCTTTTCCTTATAATTTTCAGAAATTTAAATATCTTATAGTGAAATACATAATATTTTTAAAAATTAAACTATACATCCAGTTATTAATTAATGTTCTACCATATTTTTATATTTTTATTTATTTTTATATATATTTTATATGACTGAGGCCATATATTTTCTTGAATACCTTTGGTGTATCTTCTTTTTGGCCATTTTCTTTATCCTTATACTCAAGGACAGTCATGTGTATCTACGTTTAAGCCAAACTCAAAGATATCCATGTATTATTTTGTACATTCAACATTGACTCTGTTCTATTTATTCTTTTCATGTGGATGACAATGCCTTCATCCAGGATCATTTATAATATTTCTTTTTTTAAAATTTTATTTATTTATTTGAGAGAGAGAGAGAGAGAAACAGTATGAGAGGAGAGAAGGTCAGAGGGAGAAGCAGGCTCCCTGCTGAGCCGGGAGCCCGATGTGGGACTCAATCCCAGGACTCCAGGATCATGACCTGAGCCGAAGGCAGTCGCTTAACCGACTGAGCCACCCAGGCGCCCCATTTATAATATTTCTTAAGAGGTCCACTCACTCCCTTCTCGGCAGGTCTTCATTAACTACCTTTTATTATTTGTCATTCATTGATTTGGGCTATCTGAAAATTTCCCAATTACTATCATTTGGTTCTTTAAACAACCAATTTTTGTGGAGTACCTACTATATTCCAATCACTGTTCTAGACTTTGAGGTTACTTTAGCTAAAGAGAACAGATACAAATCCCACATTTAAGAAGTATTTTAATAGGGGAACACAGACACTGAAACATAATAAGTGAAACAACAGCTGCTATTTAAACAAACAAAGAAAGAAAAGAACAGGTAAAATGAATTGCAGGGGTGCCTGGCTGACTCGGTTGGTGGATCATGCAAATTTTGATCTTGGGGTTCTGAGTATTCAGCTCCATGTGGGGTGTAGAGATTACTTAAATAAATAAAAACATACAAAAAAAAGTATTGCTAGTGTCATGGTAGTGGGGAAAGGTAATATTATTTTAACTGGTTGTTATTTAGCTATTTTAAATGAGGGAAAGTTTCCTGAAAAAGCTACCATTGAACAGACTTGAACTTAGTGAGTGCAGGAGCTATATGGATACATAGAGCATAGAGGAAGTGTATTACAACAGATGGAACAGTGGAAAGACTCCAAGAAGCATCACTGGCATTGTTAGAAATAACACGAGACACCAATGTTGAAAAGGTAAGGCAGAACAGGTCAGAAGGGAGATGGTTAGGATGCGGCTAGAAGTGGGAGTCAGGCAGAACTCTTAAGGTCTTAAAGTTGTAGTAAGGACTTTTGTTTTTATTATAAGTCAAATTGGAAACCCTTAGAGGTCCCTGATGAAAGTAGTGAATGTGAATTGACATTTGAATGCACACATTAGCTGCTGGATAAGGAACTATTCTGAAAATTTGGTTAAGGGACTATGGTAGCTTTGACCAGAAGAAAAGTGGTGGAAAGAAGATTCTGCATATGTTTTGAAGTTTAAGCCTAAGGATTTTCTTTGGGAAATGATATCAGTCAGTGAACAAAAGATACTTTATATTTTTTATTCTAAAATATATTTTAAGTTATTCTATTCCATACCCATAACTATCCTAGGAGCATCCAACACTTTATAGAACAACTAAAGATAAAATACACATATTAACCATTATGTCACAAAGTGACAGAATCTTGTGTGATTCTACTGTCAAAGCCAATATTTTAATAGGATATATTATAGGATACACACACACACACACACACACACACACACACACACACACACATGCATTGCCTTTCTTACAAAAGTAGACTAAAAATTGTTAGTTGGGTTAAATTTTATAAGTGATTGGGGTCTCTATAGATGAAAAATACCACATATATTTTATAGATATACATGGATCTATAAATAAAGTAACTAAAGAAATATATAGCACCGAGGTTTGTCACAGCAGAAGGGAAAAGAAAGGTACATTAAGTTTTTGCTGTGGGGTATGCAGCAGTACTAAGCATCTGTTCCCTATGGTAATAACAGTTGTGTTCATTCAAGATTTTCAAAAAATGATATTTGTTGAAGATAAGTTGTTTGACTGCTCATCACCCCTATCTTTCAAACAGATAATGTTTTCTTTCCAGTTAAATTATCTCATTTGATGTTCCTATCAGAGAAGCAGAGCCGTAGCTGCTATTACTTCCCAAGTGGGAAAAATCAATATCCAAAATACCCTTTAAAATATTATTTCAATGTGTTTATAATATTGAAATAAAATAATGAATTCACATATCTCCAGAGGATGGGTGAAAATGACCTCAATATGTGTAAATAACTAACTTGATTACGAAATTACCTTTGGAGCACAGAAACACACAAATGCATACACATACATACATATCTTCCATTTAGCATTTCAGTTCCAGTGTGTTTATAGACAGCTCAAACATTTATTTTCTTGACTTTCTTTTCCTCTTTCTGTTAATGTCTGTCTGTTTGTCTCTCTGTCTCTCTCTGTCTCTTCCACCTGTTTGATTTTTATTTGGATTATCCACTCTTCTAAAAATTTGAAGTGAATCAGGACATTATCTAAAAATTTAAAGTGAGTCAGAAAATGAAAAAGTACAGCTAAAATCATGTGGTCATTTTCATTAAGATCATTGAACTAGATTAATTTTTATTGTTTTTTGAATTATAGTAATTCTCTTAATAATATAATCAAAATATCTATTAAGCAATCTCCACACAATTCTGAATTTAGTCTTTATAATGTAAAAATACAGAAAAATCAATCATATTTGATATAACCTTTAAGTGTACAATCCTAGATAGTTATCAAAATAATATATAGGAATTAAAAAAATTAAACAATGTCATCATACAAAATATAAAATTAATATGTGGAATACTATTTTCCTATATTATTTTACTTATATTTATGTATGTATATAAGTATGTATTTATTTATTTAAAGATTTTATTTATCCATCTGACAGAGAAAGGCACAACGAGAGAGGCAACACAAGCAGGCGGAGTGGGAGAGGGAGAAGCAGACTTCCCGCTGAGCAGGGAGCCGGATGCGGGGCTCGATCCCAGGACCCTGGGATCATGACCTGAGCCGAAGACAGACGCTTAATGACTAAGCCACCCAGGCGCCCCTACCTATATTTTAAAGTACAGCTAAATTTTTCTTCTTTATTCTACTAAGAAAGATAAGCAGAAGTGAAAAGTGAATTTTTTCATAGTACCAATACCTCATCGGATAGAGTGAATTATTGACTTTGGTTTTTCATCCTATCTTGTAGCTATAATCTTTACCATGTAAGATGGAAATTCTTCCCACAGGGGTAGAGTACACACCCCTCCACCTTGATTTTGAGTTCAGCCATGTGGTTTACTTTCCTGGTTGGGGTGTTAGTGGATGTGACATAACAGAGGCTTAAGAAGCACTTGTGCAATTGGACTTTCCCGTTTGCATTTCTGCCATAGCCAGGAGAAGAGCTTCGCTCAAGCATGACCTGTATCTTTAGCCTAAGCTTAAGACTGATCTTCTATGGAGTAGCCAGCCTATCTGAACTGTAGACAAGCAGCATGGAACACAGCTGCTTCAGCTGTGATGGCTTAAAGCAGAGCTGTTCCTGACAACCATACCTTACAGAGGAAAATAAGTATTTTGTTTCGTTTTGTTTTTGTTTTTGTTTTTGTTTTTGTTTCTGTTTTGTGTGTGTGTATGTCTGTTAAGGGCTGAATTGTGTCCTCTAAAAATATGTTGGAAGTCCTACCTCCTGGTACCTGTAAATGTGAGCTTAGTTGGAAAGAGTATCTCTGGAAATGATCAAGTCAAAATGAGGTCATTAGGGTGGGTTCTAATCCACTAATCCCTAAAAAGGGGAAATTTGGATACAAGGATCAACACAGGGAGAAGGCCATGTGAAGATAAAAGCAGAGACGATGGTATCCATCCATATGTCAAGATATGCCAAAGATTGCTAGCAAGCCACCAGAAGCTAAGAGAGAGACATGGAACACATTCTCACTCACAGAAGAAACCTCAGAAGAAACCAACCTTGTCTTGATCTCAGACTTCAGGCCTCCGGAACTGTGACAATAAATTTCTATTGCCTTAAGCTACTCAGTTTGTGGCACTTTGTTATTGTTGAATGTGACTGAGATTTTGTGATTTGTACCACAGTGATAACTGATTTTATATTTCTATTTATGCCAGTAACAGTTTTTTATTTACAATATTAGAAAATATAAAGAACAATGAAAAAAATCTTCCACAATATCTCTACCCAAAGCCTCTTTTCCAGGCTGTTTTTAGTTAATTTATAATTTTAAATCATAGATATATCTATCCATCTACCTATGCATCTACTAGATATCTTTTTATGTCTATTGATTATATAACTCATCCACTTTTTGTCTTGTATTAGAACATACAAATTTTATATTAGAGAGTCTTCATAAACAACATTGAAACAATGCCCAGCACTTCGTACAGATTTGTTTTAATCATCACCAATACTAATTTTCTTAATCAAAATTACTAAAAATATAAATGTTGGCAGTGATTGTCAAAATTCAGGCCTCAGAGGGGCAAATATCCAAAATAAAAATTGAGCAAGCTGAAACTCCATAAATTTTATAACAGACTCCTGTTACATGGATTAAACCATATTTAATAATTGAATTATAATAATTGATCCTATTTATTCAAGATTCCATGAAAATTACATAGCAAGAAAGACCTTAGTTTGAACAGCCACCTCAGAAAATCTAGAAAATTAAAGCAGGTTCTTTTGCACAAAAGCAATGAAGCTTTCTGGACATCTCATTGAGATTAATAACAGAGTGCGAGTAGCTGAAGGGCCTAGGGCTAGTATAACACTACTTTACTTAAATTCTGGGTAAAAATTCCTGGATTAGGATTGCTGTCACATGCAAGTAACTGAATAATAGTTAGAGGTTTATTTTTTCCCATAAATAGAAGTCTGGAGATGGTTGATTTCAGGCACTGATTCATGGCTAGCATCTTTGCAATTCTCTTGGCATTTCCCTCATGCTCCACATTTTATTGTTATAAGATGGTCTGTAGCTTCAAATATCTGATGAAGATAATAGTAAGATAAGAATAGATGGCAAATGTCTCATTTATCACTTTTATTCCAGAAAAGAAAAAGCTTTCCCCAAAATACTTGGCAGATGTAAGCTTTTCTTTCATAAACTGAAAGTTAGCACATGGTCAACTCTAAAAATAGAAACTATGAGTCAGAATTTAGCCTATAGAGAAAAGAGTTTGTCAAATAAGCAGAAATTACTACAATGAATAGATATCCAAAAACATCAGGGTAAGTTTTGCCAAATTATTTAAGAGATGAGATTGCAAGATGTGAGGGAACTGAATATTTTTGTGTAATGTAATGCAAGTGTTGTAATAGCATCAAGATAGAAAAATCAATGTGAAAGCAGCAAGGTTAGTATTTGCACCTTCTCTGGCAGTAGTAATGGAAGTTTAAAAAGGTAGCCTTTAGGGTGCCTGGTGGCTCAGTCGGTTGAGCATCCAACTCTCAGTTTTGGTTCAAGTCATGATCTCAGGGTCGCGAGATCGAGATCCATCTCAGGCTCTGTGCTCAGAGCAGAGTCTGCTTGAGATTCTCTCCTTCTCCCTCTGTCCCTCCCCCTTCTCAAGTGCTCTATCTTTTTCTCTAAAATAAAATAAACAAATAAAATATTTTTTAAAAAAGGTATAGCTTTAGAACAAAGATTAGACTCCGGTAGAGGCATAGGTGATTTCTGTGACAGATGAAGTGGCATAAACCAACAGGGAGTATCAAAGAAAAAAGGGCAACCTAGTGGGTTTGGGATACCATAACTATACTAATCAACACTCAAAATTAATGATCACTGGATTTAATGACCACATCCAAGATTTTCATGCCTCCTTCTTTTTCTGATCCTCTCTAGTCTCCCAACTAATTTTTACCACATCAACAAGGCCATTATGTTCACAAATCAAACTATATCCATTGAATTGAAACAAATGTGAGACAAGGCCATCAGTATTTCTTGTGATAGGAAAACTGATTCTTTCCAAGTGAACTCCCTTCAGTATAAATATAGTTTCATCTTTGATTTTATACATGACAGATTTTGTGATACCAATATTATTTGATATAAGGGAAGTTATTTCCTTATAATCTCTTTAAACATAATGTTTAAGAATTGAGTTTTTTTAGTATATCATAGTTTTTGGAAATAAGTATTATGTCTTACTACCAAGCCCAACATATTTATCAGTCAAATTTATCTATAATTTTAACACATTGGTTTTGCTTATCAAGTTTAGAGTTCCTATGAACTTGGTTATTGAAAATATGGAATATATCTTATTTTTTATAAAAATCATCCAATCATAGTCTGGTAAATGATCTGATTTTTATAAGAATCATTTTCTTCCTATCAATCCACATTCTATTATTTAATTATAGTTTCCCATGTGAAATAATAATACCTACCATTTATCTAGTGTCTGCTCTACAAGAGGCACTATGTTTTGTATTAAGTTTATTAAGATAAAGAATATGAGGGATGCCTGAGTGGCTCAGTTGGTTAAGTGTCTACCTTCAGCTCAAGTCATGATCCCAGGGTCCTGGGATTGAGTCCCATATCGGGCTCCTTGCTCAGCAGGGAGCCAGCTTCTCCCTCTGTCTGCTCTGCCTGAAACTCTACCTGCTTGTGCTCTCTCTCTCTCTCTTTAACAAATAAATAAAATCTTTTAAAAAGATAAAGAATATGAAACAACTGCCTATAATTTGAAATTTTTAAAAAAATATGATTTATAGTAACACTCTCAAAAATTAAATAAATAGGTATAAACCTAACAAAATATGCATTAGAACTGTATGTTGAAAACTACAAAGCACATATAAAAATCAAAGATCTATATACATGGAAAAATATTATTTAATGGATTAGACTCACTATTGTTAAGATGTTAGTGCCTCCCCATATGACCTGCAGATTCAAAGTCAAAATCCTAGCAACTTATTTTGTAGTTATCGTCAGATTCTAAAGTTTATATAGAGCAAAGGACCTAGAATAACTCTCAAAATACTAAAGAGGAAGAAGAAAAACAAAGATGGATGACTCAGACTATCTGATATTAGACACAAAAATAAATGAAATAGAATAAAGAGCCTCTATAAAGACCTATATAAATAAAGTCAACTAATCTTTGACAAAGGAGCAAAGATCAAATAATGGAAAAGAATAGCCTTCTCAACAAATGGTCTTGGAACAATTGGAAATGTTCCATGCAAAAGCAAAAGGTACCTAGACATAGACCATACACCTTTCATAAAAATTAACTAGAAATGAAACATAAAATTAATAGAAAATGCAAAAGTATAAGACATCCTGAAGAAAACATAGGAGGAAAATCTTCCTGACTTTGGTTTTGGCAATGAGTTTTTAAACACAACACCAGTAGCATGACCCATAAAAGAGAAAAATGGTAAGTTGGGCTTTATTAAAATAAAAAAAAACTTCTGTTTTCAAAAGACATTGCTAATAAAATGAGACAAAAGTCACAATGGAAGAAAACATTTTCAAAATACATACAGATAGAAGATGTATACAGACCATTTAGGGAATGATTAAAACTCAAAAAGAAAAATACTCCAATTAAAATATGGGCATAAGAGTTTAACAGACATATTGCCAAGGAAGACATATCCATGGCAGTGCTCAGAAGGAAATATATAGCTGTAGACATCTACATTAAAAAAAAGAAAAATCTCAAATCAATAATCTTTTTAATTACAGACCAATATCCTTGATGAATGTGGATGCAAAAATTCTCACCAAAATACTTGCCAATAGGATCCAACAGTACATTAAAAGGATTATTCAACACGACCAAGTAGGATTTATCCCTGGGCTGCAAGTTTGGTTCAACATCCACAAATCAATCAATGTGATACAATACATTAATAAAAGAAAGAACAAGAACCATATGATCCTCTCAGTAGATGCAGAAAAAGCATTTGACAAAGTACAGCATCCTTTCTTGATCAATACTCTTCAGAATATAGGGATAGAGGGTACGTACCTCAATATCATAAAAGCCGTCTATGAAAAACCCACAGCAAATATCATTCTCAATGGGGAAAAACTGAGAACTTTCCCCCTAAGGTCAGGAACATGGCAGGGATGCCCACTATCACCAACACAGTATTAGAAGTCCTAGTCACAGCAATCAGACAACAAAAAGAAATCAAAGACATCCGAATTGGCAAAGAAGAAGTCAGACTCTCACTCTTTGCAGATGATATGATACTTTATGTGGAAAACCCAAAAGATTCCACCCCAAAACTGCTAGAACTCATACAGGAATTCAGTAAAGTGGCAGTATATAAAATCAATGCACAGAAATCAGTGGCATTCCTATTCACCAACAACAAGACAGAAGAAAGAGAAATTAAGGAGTTGATCCCATTTACAATTGCACCCAAAACAATAAGATACCTAGGAATAAATCTAACTAAAGAGGCAAAGAATATGTACTCAGAAAACTATGAGAAGATTAGTTGACCATAGAGTTGAGTAGAGTATGGAACCAGAAAAG